>NC_069504.1:31932548-32024515 GCF_027579735.1 Bombina bombina
AGAGAATAAAGTACGCTGCAGGACAAACGGAGAAGTGACTGGAAGTGAATTCTGTGTTTGATCTTAGAAAGGAGGCGCTGCTTGCGGACTAAAAGCTTCATTACGCAGCCAACAAAAGTGTCCTTTACTTCCTGTCCCTCAAGTAGGAGGAGGCCTCAACAAGAAGACCTAGGTCTGTTGGGCTCGTTGGTAATCGTACAAGAGTAGATCATCAGCACCTAACCTGCTGCACTGAACTATAAAAGATATCGTTTTCATTCTAAACCAGGACACCGAATCATCACCAATAAAGGATTGTTTTCATTGGAACAGGATTTGGGCTTTTTCGGAACTCATTTTGTTTAATTATTTGTTTATTTGTATTGATCACTATTATTTGGATGTTTAGATATATTTGTTAGTAGAGATTTTGTAATTAGTACCCTAGAAATAAGGGTTTATTATCCAAGTCACTGTGGTTAGTTCCACACCTGTGGTAATTATTCACAACACTACACTGTCTATAGCAATTGCTTATTTTTTATTCTCATTGATCATACCGGTATTTGATCTTCACACACCCCTTGTGTTCATTTTTTCACGTATTTTTACAGAGGTTTACGTATTTTTTAATTTTTTCTTTTTGCACAGAGGATTGCAAATTTTTGTTTTGTATTCTATTTTTCACCCACAATTTTAACATTTTTTATTTTTATTTTTCTTGCACATTTCTATTCCCACCATTGGGTTATCACATTAGTGCCCGATTTATATGTAATATGGTATAGTTGTTCACTCCTCCGGAACACGAGAGGATTACTCATTATTAGTGTTGATATACTCATTTTGCATCCATTAATTGATATCTGCTTAGGTGAATTTTAACCTCATAAGTTCTATTATACAAGTTGAATTTGAACTTTAAGGGGCCCATTTATCAAAGGGCTTGCGGACCTGATCCGACACTGCGGATCAGGTCCGCAAGACCTCGCTAAATGCGGAGAGCAATACGCTCTCCGCATTTAACATTGCACCAGCAGCTCACAAGAGCTGCTGGTGCAACGCCGCCCCCTGCTGACTCGCGGCCAATCGGCCGCCAGCAGGGAGGTGTCAATCAACCCGATCGTATTCGATCGGGTTGATTTCCGGCGATTTCTGTCCGCCTGCTCAGAGCAGGCGGACAGGGTTATGGAGCAGCGGTCTTTAGACCGCTGCTTCATAACTTGTGTTTCTGGCGAGTCTGAAGACTCGCCAGAAACACGGCCCTTCAAGCTCCATACGGAGCTTGATAAATGGGCCTGTTAGTCTTGAGGTTTGATGCTTAATAGACTTTTTTAATGGTTTTATGTATTAATGTTTTTATTTATATGTGAATAAACATTGAGAAATATATCTTTTCATACATTGTTGGTGGAGAAATATTTGAATACACCTTTAGGATACTAGTGGTGTTGTCGGTATATTAACCTTAGCCTGTGGTTCTCCTATACAAACTATTTACATTAGAAATTTGACAAATAACTGAGAACAGCTTTTTCTGTGCTGCATACAGACAATAAATCACTAGCTGGTTGGACACAGGCCACTTGGCCAGTAATGTAATCTCACTTCTAGTAATAAGGAAAGTGAAAGTAAAATGCACAGTTTACCCTCCCTGCAGTTATCCTTCTCATTAGCTTCAGAATCAGCTGCATCTACAGAGGAGACAGACAGATCTGCACATTATCTGTGAGTAACTGTATGATTTTTTATTAATAACAATACTCACACCTGTAATAAGAAACTCTATAGTTGTTATAGTCAGAGACACCAGTAAGTTATGGCTAATTGGTCCTTACTTACTAATAAGTCAAAGCTCTGAATCTCAAGGTACTTAATTTATTTGGTGATGAACTTAACCCCTTAAGGACCACAGCACTTTTCCATTTTCTGACCGTTTGGGACCATGGCTATTTTTACATTTCTGCAGTGTTTGTGTTAAGATGTAATTTTCATGTAAAAAGAAAAGGTTAAATGGTGCACAAGTAAACCCCTGCACATATACTAATCTGCTCCCAAAAAAACAGACAGGATGAACACAGATAATTACACAAGATAGGATGTATATGTGCGCTACAAAGCTAAGGGATTATAGATTATCTTTCAGACTAATGAGTAATTCTCAGACTACTGTGTATTTAGAATAATACCAATAAATATATGCATTTAATGACTCCTATATTTCATAATATTGGTATCCAACGGCTCAGGGGATATATGTTTACATAATAGTCGAATAAAACATAATCAGAGGGTGTATATTATAAAAATAGATATTTATTTATATATGCTATGCAAATAGCTAAAAGAAGATAAAATAAGATTAAAAAAAAAGTTTGCGATATCCACAATATTAATTGTATTTTGTATTTTATGCAGATTTGTAGATATCGCAAACTTTTTTATCTTATTTTATCTTCTTTTAGCTGTTTGCATAGCATATATAAATAAATATCGATTAAAAGCATATATTTATTGGTATTATTCTAAATACACAGTAGTCTGAATTACTCATTAGTCTGAAATATATTCTATAACCCCTTAGCTTTGTAGCGCACATATACATCCTACCTTGTGTAATTAGCTGTAATTTTCCTCTTACTCATTTACTGTACCCACACATATTATATACCGTTTTTCTCACCATTAAATGGACTTTATAATTATATCATTATTTTCATCATATCTTATAATTTACTAGAAAAACATTTATAAAATATGAGGAAAAAAATTGAAAAAAACACACTTCTTCTAAAGTTGACCCCCAAAATCTGTTACACATCTACAACCACTAAAAACCACCCATGCTAAATAGTTTCCAAATTTTATCCTGAGTTTAGAAATACCCAATGTTTACATGTTCTTTGCTTTGTTTGTAAGTTATAGGGCCATAAATACAAGTAGCAGTTTCTTATTTCTAAACCATTTTTTTTCTAAATTTATATTTTAACACTAATATCGGTCAGTAATCCCTGAATTACCCTTTACATGTTATATTTTTTTTTTTAGTAGACAACTTAAAGTATTGATCTAGGCCCATTTTGGTATATTTCATGCCACTATTTCACCGGCAAATGCTATCAAATAAAAAAATGTTTTTCACTTTTTCACAAACTTTTTCAATAACTTTTGGTTTCTCACTGAAATAATTTGCAAACAGCTTTTGCAATTATGGCACAAATGGTTTTAAGTGCTTCTCTGGGATCCCCTTTGTTTAGAAATAGCAGACATATATGGCTTTGGTGCTGCTTTTTTGTAATTAGAAGGTCGCTAAATGCTGCTGCACACCACACTTGTATTATGCCCAGCAGTGAAGGGGTTAATTAGCTAGCTTGTAGGGAGCTTGTAGGGTTAATTTTAGAATTAGTGTACTGTAGTAGACAACCCAAAGTATTGATATAGGCCCATTTTGGTATATTTGATGCCACCATTTTACTGCCAAATGCGATCAAGTAAAACAAATTGTTAACTTTTTCACAAACTTTAGGTTTCTCACTGAAATTATTTACCAACAGCTTGTGCAATTATGGCACAAACGTTTGTAAATGCTTCTCTGGGATCCCCTTTGTTCAGAAATAGCAGACATATATGGCTTTGGAATTGGTTTTTGGTAATTAGAAGGCTAACACACCAAACTTGTATTATGCCCAGCAGTGACAGGGTTAACTAGGTAGCTTGTAGGGAGCTTGAAGGGTTAATTTTAGATCAGCCTCCCACCTGACACATCCCACCCCTTGATCTCTCCCTGACTACTCACAAACAGCTCTCTTCCCTCCTCCACCTCATTATTGTCACAGAGATCTTTAGTACTGGCAGAAAGTCTGTCAGTATAAAAATAAATTGTATTTTTTTTAATTATATATTTTCTGCAGTGTAGGATCCCCCCTTACCACCCAACCTCCCTGAGCCCCCCAAAACAGCTTTCTAACCCTCCCCCCATTCACTATTTGTTGATATATATATATATACATTATTTTGCAAGTCAGATGATTAAAGTGTTTATATCAGAAAAAATATCCTTTACTGTATGATAGTTTGTCAGTAGGTAGTTTATCCTTAAACATCTTCTTTGGTGATTGACAGTTATTTAAGCAAATATATATATATACAAATTCTGAAGCGTAGCTGCTCCCACCCTCAATTCTCTACCCCCTCCCAGACCCAGATCCTTTTTCAAAATAATTTACCCCCTCTCCCATCACCCTCTCCCACCACATCTTATACTTAAATGCTCATATGAGCAGATCAAGCGCGCGTGTGCAACCGCCCCCCGGCGCGCTCCGACATGCACCGGCGAGAGAATTTACACTGCCTGCCAAAAGTTCCCCATCGATGGCCGCCCACCCGTCTCCCTGCAATTGCTCCCACCCACAACGATCGCGACCATCGATGGCCGATGCAGAGAGGCCACATAGTAAATTTCCAATTTACTTTCATCATAAAATTTGCTTTGTTCTAAACCTAGGTAGTGATGTCGCGAACAATTCAGCGGAGAACAGTTACCGGCGAACATAGCTTGTTCGCGTTCGCAGCGTCGGGCGAACATATGCGATGTTCGATCAGCCCCCTATTTGTCATCATTGCCTAAACTTTGACCCTGTATCTCAGTCAGTAGGCACATTCCAGCCAATCAGCAGCAGACCCTCCCTCCCAGACCCTTACACCTCATGGACAGCAGCCATTTTAGATTCATTCAGAAGCTGCATTGCTAGTGAGAGGAGGGACAGTGTAGCTGCTGCTAATTTAATAGGGAAATCAATAGCTAGGCTAGTGTATTCAGTATCCACTACAGTCCTGAAGGACTCATCTGATCTCTGCTGTAAGGACAGCACCCCAAAAAGCCCTTTTCTCTTGTTAAGTGTATCCAGTCCACGGATCATCCATTACTTGTGGGATATTCTCCTTCCCAACAGGAAGTTGCAAGAGGATCACCCACAGCAGAGCTGCTATATAGCTCCTCCCCTCACTGCCATACCCAGTCATTCTCTTGCAACTCTCAACTAAGATGGAGGTCGTAAGTGGACTGTGGTGTTTTATACTTAGATTATTTCTTCAATCAAAAGTTTGTTATGTTTAAATGGTACCGGAGTGTACTGTTTATCTCAGGCAGTATTTAGAAGAAGAATCTGCCTGCGTTTTCTATGATCTTAGCAGAAGTAACTAAGATCCTTTGCTGTTCTCACATATTCTGAGGAGTGAGGTAACTTCAGAGGGGGAATAGCGTGCAGGTTTTCCTGCGATAAGGTATGTGCAGTTAAAAAATATTTTTCTAGGGATGGAATTTGCTAGAAAATGCTGCTGATACCGAAGTAATGTAAGTACAGCCTTAAATGCAGTGATAGTGACTGGTATCAGGCTTATTAATAGAGATACATACTCTTATAAAAGTGTATTTTAAAACGTTTGCTGGCATGTTTAATCGTTTTTTACATATGTTTGGTGATAAAACTTATTGGGGCCTAGTTTTTTCCACATGGCTGGCTTGAATTTTGCCTAGAAACAGTTCCCTGAGGCTTCCCACTGTTGTAATATGAGTGGGAGGGGCCTATTTTAGCGTTTTTTTGCGCAGCAAAAATTACAGACACAGACTTCCAGCTTCTTCCTGAATGCTCCAGGACTTCTCTGAAGGGCTCAAAAGGCTTCAAAAGTCGTATTGAGGGAGGTAAAAAGCCACAGTAGAGCTTTAAAAAACGTTTTTGTCATTTGTTATTCCGTTTTTGGTATTAATGGGTTAATCATCCATTTGCAAGTGGGTGCAATGCTCTGCTAACTTATTACATACACTGTAAAAATTTCGTTTGTGTAACTGCATTTTTTCACTGTTATTTCAAAATTTGGGAAAATTTGTGTTTCTTAAAGGCGCAGTAACGTTTTTTATATTGCTTGTAAACTTGTTTTAAAGTGTTTTACAAGCTTGCTAGTCTCATTGCTAGTCTGTTTAAACATGTCTGACACAGAGGAACCTACTTGTTCATTATGTTTGAAAGCCATGGTGGAGCCCCATAGGAGAATGTGTACTAAATGTATTGATTTCGCCTTAAACAGTAAAGATCCGTCTTTATCTATAAAAGAATTATCACCAGAGGGTTCTGTCGAGGGGGAAGTTATGCCGACTAACTCTCCCCACGTGTCAGAGGTATTATCTAGATTGCCTGAATTAAGAGGCAAGCGTGATAGCTCTCGGGTTAGGAGAGATACAGAGCGCACAAATGCTGTTAGAGCCATGTCTGATACTGCGTCACAGTATGCAGAACATGAGGACAGAGAGCTTCAGTCTGTGGGTGACATCTCTGACTCGGGGAAACCTGATTCAGAGATTTCTAATTTTAAATTTAAGCTTGAGAACCTCTGTGTATTGCTTGGGGAGGTATTAGCTTCTCTGAATGACTGTAACACAGTTGCCATTCCGGAGAAATTGTGTAGGCTGGATAGATACTATGCGGTGCCGGTGTGTACTGACGTTTTTCCTATACCTAAAAGGCTTACAGAAATTATTAGCAAGGAGTGGGATAGACTCGGTGTGCCCTTTTTCCCACCTCCTATATTTAGAAATTTTTTTCCAATAGACGCCACTACACGGGACTTATGGCAGACGGTCCCTAAGGTGGATGGAGCAGATTTTTCCTTTAGCAAAGCGTACCACTATCCTGGTTGAGAACAGTTGTGCTTTTTCAGATCCAATGGATAAAAAATTGGAGGGTTGCCTTAAGAAAATGTTTATTCAACAAAGTTTTATTTTACAGCCCCTTGCATGCATTGCGCCTGTCACGACTGCGGCGGAATTCTGGTTTGAGGCCCTGGAAGAGGCCATCCATACAGCTCCATTGAATGAAATTATTGACAAGCTTAGAACACTTAAGCTAGCTAACTCATTTGTTTCTGATGCCATTGTTCATTTGACTAAACTAACGGCTAAGAATTCTGGATTCGCAATCCAGGCGCGTAGGGCGCTATGGCTTAAATCCTGCTCAGCTGACGTGACTTCAAAGTCTAAATTACTCAACATTCCTTTCAAGGGGCAGACCCTATTCGGGCCTGGCTTGAAGGAAATTATTGCTGACATTACTGGAGGCAAGGGTCATACCCTTCCTCAGGAAAGGGCCAAATCAAAGGCCAAATAGTCTAATTTTCGTGCCTTTCGAAATTTCAAGGCAGGAGCAGCATCAACTTCCTCCGCTTCAAAACAAGAGGGAACTGTTGCTCATTCCAGACAGGCCTGGAAACCTAACCAGTCCTGGAACAAGGGCAAGCAGGCCAGAAAGCCTGCTGCTGCCCCCAAGACAGCATGAAGGAACGGCCCCCTATCCGGAAACGGATCTAGTGGGGGACAGACTTTCTCTCTTCGCCCAGGCGTGGGCAAGAGATGTTCAGGGTCCCTGGGCGTTGGAGATCATATCTCAGGGATATCTTCTGGACTTCAAAGCTTCTCCTCCACAAGGGAGATTTCATCTTTCAAGGTTATCAGCAAACCAGATAAAGAAAGAGGCATTCCTAAGTTGTGTGCAAGACCTCCTAGTAATGGGAGTGATCCATCCAGTTCCGCGGGCGGAACAAGGACAGGGGTTTTATTCAAATCTGTTTGTGGTTCCCAAGAAAGAGGGAACCTTCAGACCAATTTTGGATCTAAAGATCTTAAACAAATTCCTCAGAGTTCCATCATTCAAAATGGAAACTATTCGGACCATCCTACCCATGATCCAAGAGAGTCAGTACATGACCACAGTGGACTTAAAGGATGCCTACCTTCACATACCGATTCACAAAGATCATCATCGGTTCCTAAGGTTTGCCTTTCTAGACAGGCATTACCAATTTGTAGCTCTTCCCTTTGGGTTGGCTACAGACCCGAGAATTTTTACAAAAGTTCTGGGCTCACTTCTGGCGGTTCTAAGACCGCGGGGCATAGCGGTGGCTCCTTATCTAGATGACATCCTGATACAGGCGTCAAGCTTTCAAATTGCCAAGTCTCATACAGAGATAGTTCTGGCATTTCTGAGGTCGAATGGGTGGAAAGTGAACGTGGAAAAGAGTTCTCTATCCCCACTCACGAGAGTCTCCTTCCTAGGGACTCTTATAGATTCTGTAGAGATGAAAATTTACCTGACGGAGTCCAGGTTATCAAAACTTCTAAATGCTTGCCGTGTCCTTCATTCCATTCCACGCTTGTCAGTGGCTCAGTGCATGGAAGTAATCGGCTTAATGGTAGCGGCAATGGACATAGTGCCATTTGCACGCCTGCATCTCAGACCGCTGCAATTATGCATGCTAAGTCAGGGGAATGGGGATTACTCAGATTTGTCCCCTCTACTAAATCTGGATCAAGAGACCAGAGATTCTCTCCTCTGGTGGCTATCTTGGGTCCATCTGTCCTAGGGTATGTCTTTTCGCAGGCCAGATTGGACGATTGTAACAACAGATGCCAGCCTTCTAGGTTGGGGTGCAGTCTGGAACTCCCTGAAGGCTCAGAGATCGTGGACTCAGGAGGAGAAACTCCTCCCAATAAATATTCTGGAGTTGAGAGCACTATTCAATGCTCTTCTAGCTTGGCCTCAGTTAGCAACCCTGAGGTTCATCAGATTTCAGTCGGACAACATCACGACTGTGGCTTACATCAACCATCAAGGGGGAACCAGGAGTTCCCTAGCGATGTTAGAAGTCTCAAAGATAATTCGCTGGGCAGAGTCTCACTCTTGCAACCTGTCAGCGATCCACATCCCAGGCATAGAGAACTGGGAGGCGGATTTTCTAAGTCGTCAGACTTTTCATCCGGGGGAGTGGGAACTCCATCCGGAGGTGTTTGCTCAACTGGTCCATCGTTGGGGCAAACCAGAATTGGATCTCATGGCATCTCGCCAGAACGCCAAGCTTCCTTGTTACGGATCCAGGTCCAGGGACCCAGAAGCGACGCTGATAGATGCTCTAGCAGCGCCTTGGTTCTTCAACCTGGCTTATGTGTTTCCACTGTTTCCTCTGCTCCCTCGACTGATTGCCAAAATCAAACAGGAGAGAGCATCAGTGATTCTGATAGCGCCTGCGTGGCCACGCAGGACCTGGTATGCAGACCTAGTGGACATGTCACCCTTTCCACCATGGACTCTGCCTCTGAGACAGGACCTTCTAATACAAGGTCCTTTCAATCATCCAAATCTAATTTCTCTGAGACTGACTGCATGGAGATTGAACGCTTGATTCTATCAAAGCTTGGCTTCTCCGAGTCAGTCATTGATACCTTAATACAGGCATGAAAGCCTGTCACCAGGAAAATCTACCACAAGATATGGCGTAAATATCTTTATTGGTGTGAATCCAAGAATTACTCATGGAGTAAGGTTAGGATTCCTAGGATATTGTCCTTTCTCCAAGAGGGTTTGGACAAAGGATTATCAGCTAGTTCCTTAAAAGGACAGATTTCTGCTCTGTCTATTCTTGTGCACAAGCGTCTGGCAGAGGTTCCAGACGTCCAGGCATTTTGTCAGGCTTTGGTTAGAATTAAGCCTGTGTTTAAACCTGTTGCTCCCCCGTGGAGCTTAAACTTGGTTCTTAAAGTTCTTCAAGGAGTTCCGTTTGAACCCCTTCATTCCATTGATATTAAACTTTTATCTTGGAAAGTTCTGTTTTTGGTGGCTATTTCCTCGGCTCGGAGAGTCTCTGAGCTATCTGCCTTACAATGTGATTCTCCTTATCTAATTTTTCATGCAGATAAGGTAGTTCTGCGTACCAAACCTGGGTTTTTACCTAAGGTGGTTTCTAACAAGAATATCAATCAAGAGATTGCTGTTCCATCATTGTGTCCTAATCCTTCTTCAAAGAAGGAACGTCTTTTGCATAATCTGGACGTAGTCCGTGCCTTGAAGTTTTACTTACAGGCTACTAAAGATTTTCGTCAAACATCTGCCTTGTTTGTCGTTTACTCTGGACAGAGGAGAGGTCAAAAAGCTTCGGCAACCTCTCTCTCCTTTTGGCTTTGGAGCATAATACGCTTAGCCTATGAGACTGCTGGACAGCAGCCCCCTGAAAGGATTACAGCTCATTCTACTAGAGCTGTGGCTTCCACCTGGGCCTTTAAAAATGAGGCCTCTGTTGAACAGATTTGCAAGGCTGCGACTTGGTCTTCGCTTCACACCTTTTCAAAATTTTACAAATTTGACACTTTTGCTTCTTCGGAGGCTGTTTTTGGGAGAAAGGTTCTACAGGCAGTGGTTCCTTCCGTTTAAGTTCCTGCCTTGTCCCTCCCATCATCCGTGTACTTTAGCTTTGGTATTGGTATCCCACAAGTAATGGATGATCCGTGGACTGGATACACTTAACAAGAGAAAACATAATTTATGCTTACCTGATAAATTTATTTCTCTTGTAGTGTATCCAGTCCACGGCCCGCCCTGTCCTTTTAAGGCAGGTCTAAATTTTAATTAAACTACAGTCACCACTGCACCCTATGGTTTCTCCTTTCTCGTCTTGTTTCGGTCGAATGACTGGATATGGCAGTGAGGGGAGGAGCTATAGCAGCTCTGCTGTGGGTGATCCTCTTGCAACTTCCTGTTGGGAAGGAGAATATCCCACAAGTAATGGATGATCCGTGGACTGGATACACTACAAGAGAAATAAATTTATCAGGTAAGCATAAATTATGTTTTTAGGGCTAGAAATCAGTTTTTTTTTCTTTTTCTTTGTAATCTAATTGCATTTGCCTGCCTGTCAGCGTGTGTCAGGCTCACAGCGTATACTGTGCCTACTTGCTCAGTGCCATCACCAGTCATATCTGGTGTAACAGTAGTGTAAATTTAAAAAAAAAAACTTTTACATCAGTCTGCTAGTGTAATCTAATAGCAGTTGCCTGCCTGCCACTGCCAGCCTGTGTGTCAGGCTCACAGTATATACTGTGCCTACTTGCTCAGTGCCACCACTCATATCTGGTGTAACATTAGTGTAAATTTAAAAAAAAAAACCTTTTACATCAGTCTGCTAGTGTAATCTAATTTCAGTTGCCAGGCCAGCCTGCCACTGTCAGCCTGTGTGTCAGGCTCACAGCATATACCGTGCCTACTTGCTCAGTGCCACCACCACTCATATCTGGCGTAACATTAGTGTAAATTTAAAAAAAAAAAAAACTTTTACATCAGTCTGCTAGTGTAATCTAATTTCAGTTGCCAGGCCAGCCTGCCACTGCCAGCCTGCCACTGCCAGCCTGTGTGTCAGGCTCACAGCATATACTGTGCCTACTTGCTCAGTGCCACCACCAGTCATATCTGGTGTAACAGCAGTGTAACTTTTTTAAAAAAACTTTTACATCAGTCTGCTAGTGTAATCTAATAGCAGTTGCCTGCCTGCCACTGCCAGCCTGTGTGTCAGGCTCACAGCATATACTGCGCCTACTTGCTCAGTGCCACCACCAGTCATATCTGGTGTAACAGTAGTGTAAATTTAAAAAAAAACAACTTTTACATCAGTCTGCTAGTGTAATCTAATAGCAGTTGCCTGCCTGCCACTGCCAGCCTGTGTGTCAGGCTCACAGCATATACTGCGCCTACTTGCTCAGTGCCACCACCAGTCATATCTGGCGTAACAGTAGTGTAAATTAAAAAAAAAACAACTTTTACATCAGTCTGCTAGTGTAATCTAATAGCAGTTGCCTGCCTGCCACTGCCAGCCTGTGTGTCAGGCTCACAGCATATACTGTGCCTACTTGCTCAGTGCCACCACTCATATCTGGTATAACATTAGTGTAAATTAAAAAAAAAATGTTTTACATCAGTCTGCTAGTGTAATCTAATAGCAGTTGCCTGCCTGCCACTGCCAGTCTGTGTGTCAGGCTCACAGCATATACTGTGCCTTCTTTCTCAGTTCCACCACCAGTCATATCTGGTGTAACAGTACTGTAATTTAAAAAAAAAAAAAAAAACACTTTTACATCAGTCTGCTAGTGTAATCTAATTTCAGTTGCCAGGGCAACCTGCCACTGCTAGCCTGTGTGTCAGGCTCACAGAATATACTGTGCCTACTTGCTCAGTGCCACCACCAGTCATATCTGGTGTAACAGTAGTGTAAATTTATAAAAAACAACTTTTACATCAGTCTGCTAGTGTAATCTAATAGCAGTTGCCTGCCTGCCTGCCACTGCCAGCCTGTGTGTCAGGCTCACAGCATATACTGTGCCTACTTGATCAGTGCCACCACTCATATCTGGTGTAACATTAGGGTAAATTAAAAAAAACAAAAAACTTTTACATCAGTCTGCTAGTGTAATCTAATTTCAGTTGCCAGGCCAGCCTGCCACTGCCAGCCTGTGTGTCAGGCTCACAGCATATACTGTGCCTACTTGCTCAGTGCCACCACCAGTCATATCTGGTGTAACAGTAGTGTAAATTTAAAAAAAAAAAACTTTTACATCAGTCTGCTAGTGTAATCTAATTTCAGTTGCCAGGCTAGCCTGCCACTCCCAGCCTGTGTGTCAGGCTCACAGCATATACTGTGCCTACTTGCTCAGTGCCACCACTCATATCTGGTGTAACATTAGTGTAAATTTAAAAAAAAATGTTTTACATCAGTCTGCTAGTGTAATCTAATAGCAGTTGCCTGCCTGCCACTGCCAGTCTGCATGTCAGGCTCACAGCATATACTGTGCCTACTTGCTCAGTGCCACCACTCATATCTGGTGTAACATTAGTGTAAATTAAAAAAAAAATGTTTTACATCAGTCTGCTAGTGTAATCTAATAGCAGTTGCCTGCCTGCCACTGCCAGTCTGTGTGTCAGGCTCACAGCATATACTGTGCCTTCTTTCTCAGTGCCACCACCAGTCATATCTGGTGTAACAGTACTGTAAATTTAAAAAAAAAAAAAACTTTTACATCAGTCTGCTAGTGTAATCTAATTTCAGTTGCCAGGCCAGCCTTCCACTGCCAGCATGTGTGTCAGGCTCACAGCGTATACTGTGCCCACTTGCCCAGTGCCACCACTCATATTATCTTGTTTAATAGTAGTGTAAGTGTACATTTAAAAATAAAAAAAATATTTTGACTGTGAAACATCAGTCTGCTTTTTGTGTCAGGCTCACAGCGTATACTGTGCCCACTTGCCCAGTGCCACCACTCATATTATCTTGTTTAATAGTAGTGTAAGTGTACATTTAAAAATAAAAAAACTATTTTGACTGTGAAACATCAGTCTGCTTTTTTGTGTCAGGCTCACAGCGTATACTGTGCCCACTTGTCCAGTGCCACCACTCATATTATCTTGTTCAATAGTAGTGTAAGTGTACATTTAAAAATAAAAAAACTATTTTGACTGTGAAACATTAGTCTGCTTTTTTGTGTCAGGCTCACAGCGTATACTGTGCCCACTTGTCCAGTGCTACCACTCACATTATCTTGTTTAATAGCAGTGTAAGTGTACATTTAAAAATAAAAAAACTATTTTGACTGTGAAACATCAGTCTGCTTATTTTGTGTCAGGCTCACAGTGTACACTATGCCCACTTGCCCAGTGCCACCACTCATATTATCTTGTTTAATAGTAGTGTAAGTGTACATTTAAAAATAAAAAAACTATTTTGACTGTGAAACATCAGTCTGCTTTTATGTGTCAGGCTCACAGTGTATACTGTGCCCACTTGCCCAGTGCCACCACTCATATTATCTTGTTTAATAGTAGTGTAAGTGTACATTTTAAAAATAAAAAAACTATTTTGACTGTGAAACATCAGTCTGCTTTTTTTGTGTCAGGCTCACAGCGTATACTGTGCCCACTTGTCCAATGCCACCACTCATATTATCTTAATAGTAGTGTAAGTGTACATTTTAAAAATAAAAAAACTATTTTGACTGTGAAACATCAGTCTGCTTTTTTGTGTCAGGCTCACAGCGTATACTGTGCCCACTTGCCCAGTGCCACCACTCATATTATCTTGTTTAATAGTAGTGCACTGTCAGTGTACATTTAAAAAAAAAATAAAAAAAAATTTGACTGTGAAACATCAGTCTGGTTTTTTGTGTTAGGCTCACAGTGTATACTGTGCCCACTCACAGTAGCTTGCACGCATAGTAGCACTAATTGAAAAAAAAAATGACAGGCAGAGGCAGGCCAACCCGCAGGGGCCGTCATGGTCGTGGTGCTGTGATTCCCTTTGGCCATAGAATAATGCCCAGTGTTAGGCCACGTACCATGAACATGAAAAGTTCTGATGAAATAGTTGACTTTATAACACAGGCCACCCAATCTTTTACAGCTTCCGCTCGTAACCTTGATGCACCATCCTCCTTCTCTAGCTTAGCTTCAGGCACCTCTCAACTTATCACTCACCCGCCTGCTGCCACCACCGACACTAGCACCACAGCCACCTCACTTGATCTGTCAGAGGAGTTATGTACACCTCAGTATGAAGAAATGAGTGATGCACAACCATCATTGACAGAGGATGTAGATAACTGTGATATGTCTCAATCAGGCAGCATTACAGACATGGACGACGCATGGTGTGATGATGATGATGATGATGTTGTACCCGCCATTGCTTCCGTTGTTGAGTTGTCAGATACAAGTGAAGGGGTTGATAATGACGATGCGTCCGTGGATGTCACGTGGGCGCCCGGTAGAAGAGAAGAAGAACAGGGGGAAAGTCCAGATGGGGAGACAGAGAGGAGCAGGAGGAGGAGACGAGTTGGAAGCAGGGGGAGGTCGTCACAAGGAGCTAGTGGCACAGTCAGACAGCATGCATCGGCACCTAGGGTCAGCCAGACAGCACACCAATCAACGCATGCTGTTGCCACCACCAGAATGCCGTGATCGCAGAGCTCAGCAGTGTGGCATTTTTTTATGTGTCTGCCTCTGACAACAGCAATGCCATTTGCAACCTGTGCCAAAAAAAACTGAGTCGTGGGAAGTCCAACACCCACCTAGGTACAACTGCTTTGCAAAGGCACACGATCTCACATCACAAATGCCTATGGGATGAACACATGAGGACAAACAGCACACAAACTCAAAGCCGCCATCCTGGTCCAGCATCTTCAGCCACATCAACCACTGCTTGCTCCTTGCCCCCTCTCAACCATCTGCCAATCCGTCTCTCTTCCGGAGCAGTTCCTGCTCATCTGCCCACAGTCAGGTGTCTGTCAAGGACATGTTTGAGCGTAAGAAGTATGTAACCAAGTCACCCCCTTGCCCGGCGTCTGACAGCTGGCTTGTCTGAACTGTTAGCCCGCCAGTTTTTACCATACAAGCTGGTGGAGTCTGAGGCATTCAAAAAATTTGTAGCTATTGGGACACCGCAGTGGAAGGTACACAGCCAAAATTTCTTTGCACAAAAGGCAATCCCCAACCTGTACTCGATTGTGCGAAAGGAAGTAATGGCATGTCTAGCACACAGTGTTGGGGCAAGGGTCCATCTGACCACTGATAGCTGGTCTGCAAAGCATGGTCAGGGCAGGTATATCACCTACACTGCGCATTGGGTAAACCTGTTGACGCTGCCAAGCATGGAATGCCTGGCTCTGCAGAGGAGTTGGTGACACCGCCACGACTTGCAGGCAGGCCTGCTGCCACCTGCTCTACTCCTCCTACTCCATCCTCTTCCATAACCTCTTCCTCGGCTGAGTCATCTTTTGCTGCTGCGTCTTCCTCCACATCAACGGCACCCCCCCAGCTCCCCAGGTACTATTCCACATCTCGGATACGGCAGTGTCACGCCGTCTTGGGGTTGACTTGCCTGAAAGCAAAAAGTCACACTGCAGCAGCACTCCTGTCCGCCCTGAACGCACCGGTGGATCAGTGGCTGACTCCGCACCAACTAGAGATCGGCAAAGTGGTTTCTGATAATGGAAGTAATTTGGTGGCGGCATTGAAATTGGCCAAGTTGACACATGTGCCGTGCATGGCACATGTGTGTAATCTGATTGTACAACGCTTTGTGCATAAGTACCCAGGCTTACAGGACGTCCTGAAGCAGGCCAGGAAGGTGTGTGGCCATTTCAGGCATTCCTACATGGCCATGGCGCACTTGTCAGATATCCAGCGACGAAAACAACCTGCCAGTGAGGCGCTTGATTTGCGACAGCCCGACATGTTGGAATTCAACACTCCTAATGTTCGACCGCCTGCTCCAAAAAGAAAAAGCCGTTAACGAGTATTTGTATGACCGGGGTGCTAGGACAGCCTCTGGGGAGCTGGGAATTTTTTTGCCACGTTACTGGACGCTCATGCGCAATGCCTGTAGGCTCATGTGTCCTTTTAAGGAGGTGACAAACCTAGTCAGTCGCACCGAAGGCACCATCAGCGACATCATACCATTTGTTTTCTTCCTGGAGCATGCCCTGCGAAGAGTGCTGGATCAGGCCATAGATGAGCGTGAAGAGGAAGAGTTGTGGTCACCATCACCACCAGAAACAGCCTTATCAGCATCGCTTGCTGGACCAGCGGCAACGCAGGAAGAGGATTGTGAGGAAGAGGAGTCAGAGGAGGAATGTGGCTTTGAGGAGGAGGAGGAGACCAAGCACAACAGGCATCCCAGGGTGCTCGTTGTCACCTATCTGGTACCCGTGGTGTTGTACATGGCTGTGGGGAAGAAGATACCGTCAGTGAGATCAGTGAGGACGAGGAACGGGACATGAGTAGTTCGGCATCCAACCTGTGCAAATGGGGTCTTTCATGCTGTCGTGCCTGTTGAGGGACACTCGTATAAAAAAGCTGAAGGAGAACGAACTGTACTGGGTGTCCACGCTACTAGTGCTTGAAATGTTACCGAATTCCCGCAAGTCGGAAAGGATGGAGCAGTTAAAAAATAAATTAAAAAGTATGCTTTACACAGCGTATAAGGGTGATGTCACAGCACAACGGGAATCTAACAGGGGAAGAGGTGAAAGTAATACTCCTCCCACGACCACGCCGGCAAGAACAGGACGCTTTACAGATGTGTTGTTGATGGAGGACATGCGGACCTTTTTAACTCCTATGCATCGCCACAGCCCTTCGGTGTCCAGCCTCAGAGAATGACTCAACCGACAGGTTGCAGACTTTCTCGCCTTAACTGCAGATCTCGACACCCTGAGGAGCGATGAACCCCTTGACTACTGGGTGTGCAGGCTTGACCTGTGGCCTGAGCTATCCCAATTTGCCATAGAACTTCTGGCCTGCCCCGCTTCAAGTGTCCTGTCGGAAAGGACCTTCAGTGCAGCAGGAGGTATTGTCACTGAGAAGCGAAGTCGCCTAGGTCAAAAAAGTCTTGATTACCTCACCTTTATTAAGATGAATGAGGGATGGATCCCGAAGGGACTGACATTGGGGGATACATTCAAGTAAAAAAGGCCTGATGAGATGAGCTGCCTTCGGCTAAAAATGGTCCACACGCTGCTGTATTTTATCTCCGAATGCAGGATGACTTGCGGGACTTATCCGCCACCAACTAGAGTTCAAGCCGCCATGTTTTAGGGCACTTTCTGCCAGGGAAACAAACATCAATTTTTCTGGCCGCTACTACAGCAGCGTCTACAACAATACCGAATTTTTCAGGCATGTATACATGCCAAATTTTTCTGGTCTCTGGTGCTGCACTGTGGCTTCAAAAATCAAACCAAAAAAAAGGCACATAACAGGGATTAAACTGATAGGAATAGTACTACTTAACACAGCACTCCTATCTGGTGGCACATTAGATTACATGCGCAGTGCCCCAAATTTGAAGTAGGAGGACCGACAAAGCATCTTTTTTAATCTCCCGGTTCCGAAAATCCATGCCATATACACGTCCCCTCATAGGGGACGTAACAGGGATTAAATTGATAAGAATAGTACTACTTAATACACCACTCATATCTGTTGTCACAGTAGCTTGCACGCATAGTACCACTAATTAAAAAAAATAAATGACAGGCAGAGGCAGGCCACCCCGCAGGGGCCGTCGTGGTTGTGGTGCTGTGATTCCCTTTGTCCCTAGAATAATGCCCAGTGTTCAGAGGCCACGTACCCTGAACTCAAAAACTTCGGAGCACATAGTTGACTGGCTAACACAGGAAACCCAATCTTCTACAGCTTCCGCTCGGAACCTTGACGCGGTGTCTGTCAAGGTGTCTGTCAAGGACATGTTTGAGCGTAAGAAGCCAATGTTACAAACTTACCCCCTTGCCCAGCGTCTGACAGCTGGCTTGTCTGAACTCTTAGACCGCCAGCTTTTACCATACAAGCTGGTGGAGTGTGAGGCGTTCCAAAAATTTGTAGCTATTGGGACACCGCAGTGGAAGGTACACAGCCAAAATTTCATAAATTAATGCCGTATACATGTCCCCTGATGGGGTTTGTAACAGGGATTAAACTGATAAGAATAGTACTACTTAATACACCACTCATATCAGGTGGCACAGTAGATTGCACGCGCAGTGCCCCAAATTCAGAACCTCGGGCCCCGCAACTGCCTCTGGAAACCTTACTATGGGTCCCAGACCGCCCGTCTTGTAATTCTCTGTCTGGGAAATGATCTATCTATCAAATCTATCTATTTATCTATCAAATCTATCCATCCATCTATCTATCTATCTATCTATCTATCTATCTATCGTATCTATCATCAAATGTATCTATTGCATCTATTGATCTATCTATCTATCTATCTAATCTATGTATCTATCTATCTATAGGAGGACCGACCAAGCATCTCATCTCTGTGTGATTCCTGTTCTTGTAGGACAGTTAATGGGTCAGTCATGTTGCACAGCTCCTCAATGTGACAAATCTTCCTGGTTAGCTCGTCGTTCTCTTTTTCCCAGCTGCTGGATCAGATCAGAGGTTGTGAGTAAAACCTTCTCCTGCTGATCACACTCAAGACTCGCTTCTCTAGGTCTTCCAGCTGTTTCCTGATGTCCCTAATCAGGGCAGTGAGTCTCTCTGTTACACCAGCTGCTTTCTCTTGCACCCCTCTCCTGTGCTTCTGCAGACTCTGGACTCTTTTCTCAGTCTCATCTCTCTTTGTGGTCAGTTTCTGCAGAACATTTCTCAGTTTCTTTTTCTTCTTCTCAGAAGCCTCATTCAGCAGCTCGACCTGGTGTCCCCTGTGCTCTCTGGCCAGGGAGCAGGACACACAGATACAGGCAGCATCCTCAGTGCAGTAATATAATAGGAGCATCTTGTGGGAGGAGCGTTTTCTGTTACCCCAGGAAGTGATTGCATGCGCAGTGACATCAGTGAGGACAAGGAACGGGACATGGCTAGCTTGGTATCCAACCTTGTGCAAATGGGGAGCTTGCGGTTGTGCAAATGGACTGTTTGCGGTTGTTTGCGGTGCGTTAAACGGGGAGTTTGGTCTGTCACTGTGAAGCGGGCGTAACCCTTACACTACCTGATCGATACAACATCATACCTGATGTTTTAAAGCACGTTATTCAAAACAATTTAGGAATTTTAGGTGATTTATGCCCTTTATGGATTAAAAACTGACTCTGCATTAACTATGTAATTTCCCATGGGAGTTTTGCCATGGATCCCCCTCCGGCATGCCACAGTCCAGGTGTTAGTCCCCTTGAAACAACTTTTCCATCACTTTTGTGGCCAGAAAGACTCCCTGTGGGTTTTAAAATTTGCCTGCCTATTGAAGTCAATGGCCCGTTCGCAAACTTTTGCGGAAGTTCGCGAACGCAAAATTTTAGGTTCGCAACATCACTAAACCTAGGTAGGCTCATATGCTAATTCTAAGCCCTTGAGGGCTGCCTCTTATCACATGCTTTTTAAATTGCTTTTCAACACAAAGAGACTGAAAGTACACGTGGGCCATATAGATAACACTATGTTAACACCCGGGGAGTTTTTTTAAGATTTATCACAACACAATACTAAATGCAACTCAATAGATAATAAATAGTCACAGTCATGTGATCAGGGGGCTGGAAGAAGGTTCTTAGAAACAAGGTAATCACAGAGATAAAAAGTATATTAAAGGGACACTGAACCCAATTTTTTTCTTTTGTGATTCAGATAGAGCATGCAATTTTAAGCAACTTTCTAATTTACTCCTATTATCAATTTTTTTTTGTTCTCTTGCTATCTTTATTTGAAATAAAAGCCATCTAAGCTTTTTTGGGTTAAGAACTCTGGACAGCACTTTTTGATTGGTGGATGGATTTTTTCCACCAATCAGCAAGGACAACCCAGGTTGTTCACCAAAATGGGCCGGCATCTAAACTTAGATTCTTGCATTTCAAATAAAGATACCAAGAGAATAAAGAAAATTTGATAATAGGAGTAAATTAGAAAGTTGCTTAAAAATGCATGCTCTATCTGAATCACAAAAGAAAAATTTTGGGTTCAGTGTCCCTTTAATATAACTGTGTTGGTTATGCAAAACTGGGTAATAGATAATAAAGGAATTTTGTAACTTTTAAAATAATAAAAATTATATTGTAGACTGTTCCTTTAAGCTCTCTGATCATATAAGATTATATAAAATGATCCTCCAGCACAGGGGGATCCCTCACAAGGTCCTAGTAAGGCAAATTTTGCAGTTTATCTCCAAGGGGTGTTCCCTGCATTTCTGGGTGTCAAGGAGAGAAGCACATTACAATATAGTGTAAAGATCTCCTGTTATAGAATGCACAGAACTCATTAAGGCACCATTGTTCAACTTCAAGAACTTTTTATTAACTGAAGATAACGCACCCATTTCACTGTTATACCTCATGCTTGTCCCTAGTGTTAGAACATATGAACTGCAGCAAATATAAACAGCAACAACTGGAACAAACCATTATATATTCATTACATATAGCACTGCATGATATGAGAATTTTGTATACAGGGAGTGCAGAATTATTAGGCAAGTTGTATTTTTGAGGATTCATTTTATTATTGAACAACAACCATGTTCTCAATGAACCCAAAAAACTCATTAATATCAAAGCTGAATAGTTTTGGAAGTAGTTTTTAGTTTGTTTTTAGTTTTAGCTATTTTAGGGGGATATCTGTGTGTGCAGGTGACTATTACTGTGCATAATTATTAGGCAACTTAACAAAAAACAAATATATACCCATTTCAATTATTTATTTTTACCAGTGAAACCAATATAACATCTCAACATTCACAAATATACATTTCTGACATTCAAAAACAAAACAAAAACAAATCGGTGACCAATATAGCCACCTTTCTTTGCAAGGACACTCAAAAGCCTGCCATCCATGGATTCTGTCAGTGTTTTGATCTGTTCACCATCAACATTGCGTGCAGCAGCAACCACAGCCTCCCAGACACTGTTCAGAGAGGTGTAATGTTTTCCCTCCTTGTAAATCTCACATTTGATGATGGACCACAGGTTCTCAATGGGGTTCAGATCAGGTGAACAAGGAGGCCATGTCATTAGATTTTCTTCTTTTATACCCTTTCTTGCCAGCCACGCTGTGGAGTACTTGGACGCGTGTGATGGAGCATTGTCCTGCATGAAAATCATGTTTTTCTTGAAGGATGCAGACTTCTTCCTGTACCACTGCTTGAAGAAGGTGTCTTCCAGAAACTGGCAGTAGGACTGGGAGTTGAGCTTGACTCCATCCTCAACCCGAAAAGGCCCCACAAGCTCATCTTTGATGATACCAGCCCAAACCAGTACTCCACCTCCACCTTGCTGGCGTCTGAGTCGGACTGGAGCTCTCTGCCCTTTACCAATCCAGCCACCGGCCCATCCATCTGGCCCATCAAGACTCACTCTCATTTCATCAGTCCATAAAACCTTAGAAAAATCAGTCTTGAGATATTTCTTGGCCCAGTCTTGACGTTTCAGCTTGTGTGTCTTGTTCAGTGGTGGTCGTCTTTCAGCCTTTCTTACCTTGGCCATGTCTCAGAGTATTGCACACCTTGTGCTTTTGGGCACTCCAGTGATGTTGCAGCTCTGAAATATGGCCAAACTGGTGGCAAGTGGCATCTTGGCAGCTGCACGCTTGACTTTTCTCAGTTCATGGGCAGTTATTTTGCGCCTTGGTTTTTCCACACGTTTCTTGCGACCCTGTTGACTATTTTGAATGAAACGCTTGATTGTTCGATGATCACGCTTCAGAAGCTTTGCAATTTTAAGAGTGCTGCATCCCTCTGCAAGATATCTCACTATGTTTGACTTTTCTGAGCCTGTCAAGTCCTTCTTTTGACCCATTTTGCCAAAGGAAAGGAAGTTGCCTAATAATTATGCACACCTGATATAGGATGTTGATGTCATTAGACCACACCCCTTCTCATTACAGATATGCACATCACCTAATATGCTTAATTGGTAGTAGGCTTTCGAGCCTATACAGCTTGGAGTAAGACAACATGCATAAAGAGGATGATGTGGTCAAAATACTCATTTGCCTAATAATTCTGCACTCCCTGTATTTACACTTAGTGCTTTTTATGCTAGAAAACAAATAATTACTTAACGTGTTTAGCAGAATTAGTAATAGTCCCTTTTGCTGTTACTTTTTGGTTCCTCCTTGTAAGTCCGGCATTTACTTTCTGACTGCAGCTATTGTCCAATGAGGACCTTTCTACTTTTCTTAATCATATTTAATATTATTATTGTAAAAGCCTTTTGAAAATATTTTTTTTTAATTATGGACAACAATGCCTTTGCTTAGCAACCAATTAACATTTATCTTACCTTTGTAACTAAACTGTTCCATTTTCTGTTTTTATGTATTGAATACGAAGCTGTCTAAATTATTTAATTACTTATTTGTTAGCTTGGGGGCCGATTTACTAACTGTCGGACGGACATGATCCGCTGTAGCATACGCTGTTGGCATTTAACATTGTACAAGCAGTTCTGGTAAACTGCTTGTGCAATGCCGCCCAAAGCAGTTTCGCAGCCAATCGGCCGCTAGCAAGGGGTGTCAATCAACTCGATCATATGCGATCAGGCGGATTGCTGTCCGCCGCCTCAGAGGAGGAATACGAGTTAAGGAGCAGCTGTCTTAAGACCACTGATTCTTAACTCCTGTTTCTGGTGAGCCTGAAGATCATATGGTAGTTAAGCGCTAAGAGCGAGGTTTGTGGGAGAATGTTATTGATCTACAAATAAAGCTATGTGACGGCGTATATTGTGGATATAAAAACTAATATTAGATTGGTGATGAGTGCTGTATAGGTACCAGTACTAAAAATATGTGAGGAGAATGGCTATATATATATATATATATATATATATATATTGGTATAGTGAACTAAAAGGATTGAAAGAAACGAAGAGAGTACAAATATAGATACAATTTATTAAAATAAAGGTTTAAAACAATATATCAAGTATTAGGCAAATAAAAACATATGTATCTAAAAGTGCAGGGACGTCTCCCTTATTCGTTACTATTTAGTAACAGTTGATAAAAAAGATCAAATGGCAGTGTAAAGTACTTGCGTTTTTAAATTACTGTTAGCAACTGTGAAGTAAAAGTGTATCTCCTAAGATGTTCAGTAGAGATGCAAGGTAACTGATCGCCAAGTTCTACATTTATTCCCCCAAGACTTCCACAATCTTTGCGGAATAGAGGCTACCATAGAAACGCATCAGTGACGTCATACCGGTCACGTAAAATGCGCAATCAACACCATCCGGTAACGCCAAGCCGCACACAACGCGGTCTCTACCCGACAGTTACCTTGCATCTCTACTGAACATCTTAGGAGATACACTTTTACTTCACAGTTGCTAACAGCAATTTAAAAACGCAAGTACTTTACACTGCCATTTGATCTTTTTTATCAACTGTTACTAAATAGTAACGAATAAGGGAGACGTCCCTGCACTTTTAGATACATATGTTTTTATTTGCCTAATACTTGATATATTGTCTTAAACCTTTATTTTAATAAGTTGTATCTATATTTGTACTCTCTTCGTTTCTTTCAATCCTTTTAGTTCACTATACCAAAATATATATATATATATATATATATATGTAATATCTCTTTAAGTAAGAACCTCCCATCAACTGCTCACCCCTATTTAAAGCTCACCTTTCCACTTACAAATTGCCTGTTAATTGAAGTGTATGTCAAGCACACTTCTCTATCCTGCTTATACTCGCAGGTTATTTTCCTTTTCAGGTCAAAGCAAGAAGCTGTTATCTCAACTTTAACTTCTGATTCTCTTCTATCTGGACTACAATCAAGACAAGTTGTTTATCTTATTTCTACAGAAGTCTATCTTACAAGTTATTAGTTTGAACTCACTGTTTGTTTGTCTCCTCGCTTCAGCGATAACCGGAAGTAAGTCACGCTCACACGCCGCGGTCTCACTAACCGCTCGAGTCTCTTCCAGGTAAGACGCTCTCTCCTGTTTTTCCTACAGCATAGGTTTGAATCGGATTAAGGTAAATTGCACCCTGACTGTATTTCATGCATATGAACTGTGCCTACAATTTACCGCATAAAACTGCTCTCAGCTTCACAGATGTATGTTGAACTGAATCACCAATTATTTCAAGCTGACTGAAAGTTAAGAGTAATACCGCTTAAAGGATATTGTAAATATAACTTTTATTTTGGTGTGTGAGTGTGTGAAGATGAATGGATGAACGGAGACTCAGAGGATATTATCTAAGATACAATTTATCTAACTGAAGTTAAACTCGCTATCAAAACTATAGCTCTGTATATATATGATCACGCTACAAAACCTATTTAGTTCAGAAAAGGCATATTACTCAGAACATGCTATCAAGTTTCTGATAATATCAACTAATTTTTGAACAATAAGCTCACCGTATTTGATCTCTTTTACACAGAAATAGTATCAGAGACAATATACAAAAGAGCAACAAACACAACTCTTTACAAAAGTAACAAGTGTGTTACAGAATTAACAGGCCTCAAACTCTGCTAAGTAACAGTTCCACCATGGATGCACAAGAGGTTCAGAATGAAATTACCAACATTAACAAAAAATTAGACTACCTCGCCCATGGTTTAACTGAAGTACAAACAGAGAACACTGCATTAAAAGCATTGATTAAAGAATGTTTAACCCCTAAAGAGCTGGAGTTACCTGAGCCTCAGATTCAGCCTCCAACTCCATTTTCTGGAAAACGTGCTACTTTCAGAGATTTTAGAAATGCTTGTAACTTACTTTACTCTCTCAAACCCAGAACCTATCATACCGAGAGAATAAAAGTCTGTACCACCATATCTTACTTAGTGGGTGAACCCAGGACCTGGGCCAACAGATTATTTGAGGCAAATGATCCTATAATGAATTCCTTACAGGATTTTTTTTCTGCCATGTCCACCTTATATGAGGACGCTGATACTCAGATTAATGCAGAATCCAAATTACGTGCCTTAAGACAAGGGAAGAGGACCGTTGAGGAATACATAACGGACTTGCAGATGTGGGCCTCAGATTCCCAGTGGAACCAGATAAGCCTCAGAAACCAATTTAGGTTAGGCTTATCTGAAGGATTAAAAGATGAATTATCACGTCTAGAAATGCCTAAGACTTTATCAGGGCTCACTAAATTATGTATTACTTTGGACAGACGTCTAAGGGAGAGAAAGGCAGAAAGAATGGCGAGTGACAGTGTTCCAAGACGATCATATCCTGCACAAACCTCACAAGAAAAATCCCTCACCAACCCTGTACCTATGGAGATCGGGACTATTAGGGGACCACTTACCCCAGAAGAAAAAATAAGGAGAAGATTATCTAACCTCTGCCTGTACTGTGCACACAAAGAACATTCCGTTAGTACTTGTCCTTTATTATCCAAACAAAAGAAGGGTAAGATACATCACATAAAACAGTTACATAAAACTATTAAGACACAACAGTTAACTATACCTCTCTCCTTACAGTGGGATCAACACCATCTACAGACTGAAGGATTACTTGACTCTGGGGCGACGGGTGTATATATTAATACTGATTTTGTTGTTCAAAATAAAATTCCCACAGTGTGCAAAGCAAACCCAGTTTTTGTAAAATTAATTGATGGAACCTTAGTAAAACAGGGACCAATCACTCACCATACCATACCACTCTTAATAAGTACTATCGGGGGACATACGGAATATTTATCTTTTGATATATTACCTATAGCTAACCATTCAATTATATTAGGGTATACTTGGTTGAAGACACATAACCCTGAAATAGATTGGAGTCAAGACACTGTACTCCTTACTTCTAGTTATTGTAAAACCACCTGTTACCCTCACTGTAACATAGCTACAATGGAACAGAGTGTACCATTGGTTTATCAGGATCTGGGAGATGTATTCGATTTAAGGGAAGCAGAAAATTTGCCTCCCCATAGGACATTTGATTGTCCAATAGATATTATACCAGACTCACAGATACCACATGGGAAAATATTCCCAATGAATCAAAAAGAATTACAAGATCTACAAACGTATTTAGATGAAAACCTCAGAAAGGGATTCATATCTCACTCTACTTCACCAGCAGCTGCTGGGATGTTTTTCGTTAAAAACAAAGATGGAACATTACGCCCTATTATTGATTATCGAGCTTTAAACAAAATAACGATAAAAAATCGGTACCCCTTACCTTTAATTCCTGAATTACTGGAAAGACTAACTGGTGCCACGATTTTTACGAAACTCGACTTAAAAGGGGCTTACAATTTAATCCGTATAAAAAAGGGTGATGAATGGAAGACCGCATTTCGCACCAGATACGGCTTATACCAGTACAACGTTATGCCGTTTGGATTATGCAATGCTCCAGCAACATTTCAGCATTTCATAAATGAAATTTTCCATGACCTCACTGATGTCTGTGTAATCATCTATCTGGATGATATCCTAATTTACTCAAAGAATTTAAAAGACCATGAAAAACATGTTCGGTGGGTCTTGACAAGGTTGAGACAAAACAAACTCTACGCTAAATTAGAAAAATGTATTTTCCATGTGTCTGAAATTAAATTCTTAGGTTATATTCTAAAGCCCAATAAGATTGAAATGGATCCACAAAAGATCCAAGCAATTATCAATTGGCCCAGGCCCACAACTCTACGCACACTCCAGAAATTTCTGGGGTTTGCAAATTTTTATAGGAAATTTATCAAAGATTTCTCTTCAGTGGTAAAACCACTCACTCAATTAACTAGTAATAAACGGAAATTTCTTTGGAACAACGAGACTCAAGAAGCTTTTATTAAGCTAAAAGACCTTTTCACTACCGCGCCTGTCTTAGCTCTACCGGACTATAACCAAACATTTATTCTAGAAGTGGATGCATCTAATTCAGGGATCGGTGCTGTATTGTCACAGCAAAACATCATAACAAAACAGATCCATCCTATCGCTTACTACTCTAAGACTTTCCTACCTACAGAAAGAAATTATAGTGTCGGTGATAAGGAATTATTAGCGATAAAACGTGCTCTAGAACATTGGAGACACTTATTAGAAGGAACCAAAGAACCATTTTTGGTATATACTGATCATAAAAATTAACAATATCTTAGATGCTACATTACGCACTTACAGGATGACTGGGTCACTCTCCTTCCTATGGCAGAATTTGCATACAATAATTCCATCTCTTCCTCAATAAAAATGACTCCATTTTTTGCCACTTATGGATACCACCCTACCTCCATAACAATCACTAACACAACAGTTAATTCCCCGAGCGCTACCACTTTTGCAAATAATTTACAAGACAGACTAAAGATTCTAAAGACTCACCTAGCCGAAGCCAAGGACAGACAAAAATTTTACTATGATCAAAGACGACGACAAACACCTGACTATAAAATAGGTGACCAAGTCCTTTTATCCACAAAGCACTTACGGTTGCAGACACCAAGTAAAAAGTTAGCTAACCAATTTATAGGACCTTTCATTATTGACAAAATCATAAATCCTAACGCAGTGAGACTTCACCTACCAACACATTATCGAATACACAATACATTTCATGTCTCTCTTATAAAACCTTATATATCAGATCATGAAAGATTAAAACTAACTCCTCCACCCCCTACATTTCTTGATGACCAAGAGGAATTTGAAGTGGAAAAGATATTGGATTCTCGAATCAGGAGGAGAAGATTGGAATATCTGATACAATGGAGAGGTTATGGTCCTGAGGAGAATTCCTGGCAACCTCAGTCTGCGGTTCATGCATCTGAACTTGTTAAACGTTTCCATCGTCGCTATCCTTCCAAACCTCATCCAGGTTCTCCAGGGGTGCTCCCTTAACGGGGGGGAGATATAATATCTCTTTAAGTAAGAACCTCCCATCAACTGCTCACCCCTATTTAAAGCTCACCTTTCCACTTACAAATTGCCTGTTAATTGAAGTGTATGTCAAGCACACTTCTCTATCCTGCTTATACTCGCAGGTTATTTTCCTTTTCAGGTCAAAGCAAGAAGCTGTTATCTCAACTTTAACTTCTGATTCTCTTCTATCAGGACTACAATCAAGACAAGTTGTTTATCTTATTTCTACAGAAGTCTATCTTACAAGTTATTAGTTTGAACTCACTGTTTGTTTGTCTCCTCGCTTCAGCGATAACCGGAAGTAAGTCACGCTCACACGCCGCGGTCTCACTAACCGCTCGAGTCTCTTCCAGGTAAGACGCTCTCTCCTGTTTTTCCTACAGCATCGGTTTGAATCGGATTAAGGTAAATTGCACCCTGACTGTATTTCATGCATATGAACTGTGCCTACAATTTACCGCATAAAACTGCTCTCAGCTTCACAGATGTATGTTGAACTGAATCACCAATTATTTCAAGCTGACTGAAAGTTAAGAGTAATACCGCTTAAAGGATATTGTAAATATAACTTTTATTTTGGTGTGTGAGTGTGTGAAGATGAATGGATGAACGGAGACTCAGAGGATAATATCTAAGATACAATTTATCTAACTGAAGTTAAACTCGCTATCAAAACTATAGCTCTGTATATATATGATCACGCTACAAAACCTCTTTAGTTCAGAAAAGGCATATTACTCAGAACATGCTATCAAGTTTCTGATAATATCAACTAATTTTTGAACAATAAGCTCACCGTATTTGATCTCTTTTACACAGAAATAGTATCAGAGACAATATACAAAAGAGCAACAAACACAACTCTTTACAAAAGTAACAAGTGTGTTACAATATATATATATTGCCATTCTCCTCACATATTTTTAGTACTGGTACCTATACAGCACTCATCACCAATCTAATATTAGTTTTTATATCCACAATATACGCCGTCACATAGCTTTATTTGTAGATCAATAACATTCTCCCACAAACCTCGCTCTTAGTGCTTAACTACCATCTGATCTTTTGCTCTCAATTTTTTGCTTTCCTGGAGGGGAATTCAATAGTTAAGCTGGGTTTTCATCTCTAGCACTTATAATTTAATCTTTTACTGTACTGTCTGGTGAGCCTGAAGGCTCGCACGGAAACAGGTATCTAGGGCCCCATTCGGGCCTTGTTAAATCGGCCCCTTGGGGGTCAAATTATAAAAGGCCAAATGACCAAACAGCAGTTAAGAACCAGCGGTCTTAAGACTGCTGCTCCTTAACTGGATCTGCCGCTTCTGAGCAGACAGCGGCAGACACCCCCTGCTAATGGCCAATTGGCTGTGAATCTGCAGGGGGCAGCATTGCACAAGCAGTTCACCAGAACTGCTTGTGCAATGCTAAATGCCGACAGCGTATGCTGTTGGCATTCAGCGATGTCTGTCGGACATGACCATTGCTAAATCGGCCCCTCTGTGTTTAATTCAGCTGTTTCCTTTTCTCCAACATAGGTGTGTCCGGTCCACGGCGTCATCCTTACTTGTGGGATATTCTCTTCCCCAACAGGAAATGGCAAAGAGCCCAGCAAAGCTGGTCACATGATCCCTCCTAGGCTCCGCCTACCCCAGTCATTCTCTTTGCCGTTGTACAGGCAACATCTCCACGGAGATGGCTTAGAGTTTTTTAGTGTTTAACTGTAGTTTTTATTATTCAATCAAGAGTTTGTTATTTTAAAATAGTGCTGGTATGTACTATTTACTCTGAAACAGAAAAGAGATGAAGATTTCTGTTTGTAAGAGGAAAATGATTTTAGCAACCGTTACTAAAATCGATGGCTGTTCCACACAGGACTGTTGAGAGGAATTAACTTCAGTTGAGGGAACAGTGAGCAGAATTTTACTGCTTGAGGTATGACACATTCTAACAAGACGATGTAATGCTGGAAGCTGTCATTTTCCCTATGGGATCCGGTAAGCCATTTTTATTACAGACAATAAATAAGGGCTTCACAAGGGCTTTTTAAGACTGTAGACATTTTCTGGGCTAAATCGATTCATATAATAAACATATTTAGCCTTGAGGAATCATTTTAATCTGGGTATTTTGTAAAATAATATCGGCAGGCACTGTTTGGGACACCTTATTCTCTAGGGGCTTTCCCTTATCATAGGCAGAGTCTCATTTTCGCGCCGGTATTGCGCACTTGTTTTTGAGAAGCATGACATGCAGTCGCATGTGTGAGGAGCTCTGATACATAGAAAAGACTTTCTGAAGACGTCATTTAGTATCGTATCCCCCTTTGGGCTTGGTTGGGTCTCAGCAAAGCAGATACCAGGGACTGTAAAGGGGTTAAAGATAAAAACGGCTCCGGTTCCGTTATTTTAAGGGTTAAAGCTTCCAAATTTGGTGTGCAATACTTTTAAGGCTTTAAGACACTGTGGTGAAATTTTGGTGAATTTTGAACAATTCCTTCATACTTTTTCGCAATTGCAGTAATAAAGTGTGTTCAGTTTAAAATTTAAAGTGACAGTAACGGTTTTATTTTAAAACGTTTTTTGTACTTTGTTATCAAGTTTATGCCTGTTTAACATGTCTGAACTACCAGATAGACTGTGTTCTGAATGTGGGGAAGCCAAGGTTCCTTCTCATTTAAATAGATGTGATTTATGTGACACAAAATTTAGAGAAAATGATGCCCAAGATGATTCCTCAAGTGAGGGGAGTAAGCATGGTACTGCATCATCCCCTCCTTCGTCTACACCAGTCTTGCCCACTCAGGAGGCCCCTAGTACATCTAGCGCGCCAATACTCCTTACTATGCAACAATTAACGGCTGTAATGGATAATTCTATCAAAAACATTTTAGCCAAAATGCCCACTTATCAGCGTAAGCGCGACTGCTCTGTTTTAGATAATACTGAAGAGCATGAGGACGCTGATGATATTGTTTCTGAAGGGCCCCTACACCAGTCTGAGGGGGCCAGGGAGGTTTTGTCTGAGGGAGAAATTTCAGATTCAGGGAAAATTTCTCAACAAGCTGAACCTGATGTGATTACATTTAAATTTAAGTTGGAACATCTCCGCGCTCTGCTTAAGGAGGTGTTATCCACTCTGGATGATTGTGAGAATTTGATCATCCCAGAGAAACTATGTAAAATGGACAAGTTCCTAGAGGTCCCGGGGCCCCCAGAAGCTTTTCCTATACCCAAGCGGGTGGCGGACATTGTAAATAAAGAATGGGAAAGGCCCGGTATACCTTTCGTCCCTCCCCCCATATTTAAAAAATTGTTTCCTATGGTCGACCCCAGAAAGGACTTATGGCAGACAGTCCCCAAGGTCGAGGGGGCGGTTTCTACTTTAAACAAACGCACCACTATACCCATAGAAGATAGTTGTGCTTTCAAAGATCCTATGGATAAAAAATTAGAAGGTTTGCTTAAAAAGATGTTTGTTCATCAAGGTTACCTTCTACAACCAATTTCATGCATTGTTCCTGTCACTACAGCCGCGTGTTTCTGGTTCGATGAGCTAGAAAAGGCGATCACTAGTGATTCTCCTCCTTATGAGGAGATTATGGACAGAATCCGTGCTCTCAAATTGGCTAATTCTTTCACCCTAGACGCCACTTTGCAATTGGCTAGGTTAGCGGCGAAAAATTCTGGGTTTGCTATTGTGGCGCGCAGAGCGCTTTGGTTGAAATCTTGGTCAGCGGATGCGTCTTCCAAGAACAAATTGCTTAACATTCCTTTCAAGGGGAAAACGCTGTTTGGCCCTGACTTGAAAGAGATTATCTCTGATATCACTGGGGGTAAGGGCCACGCCCTTCCTCAGGATAGGTCTTTCAAGGCCAAAAATAAACCTAATTTTCGTCCCTTTCGTAAAAACGGACCAGCCCCAAGTGCTACGTCCTCTAAGGAAGAGGGTAATACTTCTCAAGCCAAGCCAGCCTGGAGACCAATGCAAGGCTGGAACAAGGGAAAGCAGGCCAAGAAACCTGCCACTGCTACCAAGACAGCATGAACTGTTGGCCCCCGATCCGGGACCGGATCTGGTGGGGGGCAGACTCTCTCTCTTCGCTCAGGCTTGGGCAAGAGATGTTCTGGATCCTTGGGCACTAGAAATAGTCTCCCAAGGTTATCTTCTGGAATTCAAAGGGCTTCCCCCAAGGGGGAGGTTCCACAGGTCTCAATTGTCTTCAGACCACATAAAAAAACAGGCATTCTTACATTGTGTAGAAGACCTGTTAAAAATGGGAGTGATTCATCCTGTTCCATTAGGGGAACAAGGGATGGGGTTCTACTCCAATCTGTTCGTAGTTCCCAAAAAAGAGGGAACGTTCAGACCAATCTTAGATCTCAAGATCCTAAACAAGTTTCTCAAGGTTCCATCGTTCAAAATGGAAACCATTCGAACAATTCTTCCTTCCATCCAGGAAGGTCAATTCATGACCACGGTGGATTTAAAGGATGCGTATCTACATATTCCTATCCACAAGGAACATCATCGGTTCCTAAGGTTCGCATTCCTGGACAAGCATTACCAGTTCGTGGCACTTCCTTTCGGATTAGCCACTGCTCCAAGGATTTTCACAAAGGTACTAGGGTCCCTTCTAGCGGTGCTAAGACCAAGGGGCATTGCAGTAGTACCTTACTGGGACGACATTCTGATTCAAGCGTCGTCCCTTCTTCAAGCAAAGGCTCACACGGACATAGTCCTGGCCTTTCTCAGATCTCACGGATGGAAAGTGAACGTAGAAAAGAGTTCTCTATCTCCGTCAACAAGGGTTCCCTTCTTGGGAACAATAATAGACTCCTTAGAAATGAGGATTTTTCTGACAGAGGCCAGAAAAACAAAACTTCTAAACTCTTGTCAAATACTTCATTCCGTTCCTCTTCCTTCCATAGCGCAGTGCATGGAAGTAATAGGTTTGATGGTAGCGGCAATGGACATAGTTCCTTTTGCGCGCATTCATCTAAGACCATTACAACTGTGCATGCTCAGTCAGTGGAATGGGGACTATACAGACTTGTCTCCGACGATACAAGTAAATCAGAGGACCAGAGATTCACTCCGTTGGTGGCTGTCCCTGGACAACCTGTCACAAGGGATGAACTTCCGCAGGCCAGAGTGGGTCATTGTCACGACCGACGCCAGTCTGATGGGCTGGGGCGCGGTCTGGGGACCCCTGAAAGCTCAGGGTCTTTGGTCTCGGGAAGAATCTCTTCTACCGATAAATATTCTGGAACTGAGAGCGATACTCAATGCTCTCAAGGCTTGGCCTCAGCTTGCAAAGGCCAAGTTCATACGGTTTCAATCAGACAACATGACGACTGTTGCGTACATCAACCATCAGGGGGGAACAAGGAGTTCCCTGGCGATGGAAGAAGTGACCAAAATCATTCAATGGGCGGAGACTCACTCCTGCCACCTGTCTGCAATCCACATCCCAGGAGTGGAAAATTGGGAAGCGGATTTTCTGAGTCGTCAGACATTACATCCGGGGGAGTGGGAACTCCATCCGGAAATCTTTGCCCAAATTACTCAACTGTGGGGCATTCCAGACATGGATCTGATGGCCTCTCGTCAGAACTTCAAGGTTCCTTGCTACGGGTCCAGATCCAGGGATCCCAAGGCGACTCTAGTAGATGCACTAGTAGCACCTTGGACCTTCAAACTAGCTTATGTATTCCCGCCGTTTCCTCTCATCCCCAGGCTGGTAGCCAGGATCAATCAGGAGAGGGCATCGGTGATCTTGATAGCTCCTGCGTGGCCACGCAGGACTTGGTATGCAGATCTGGTGAATATGTCATCGGCTCCACCATGGAAGCTACCTTTGAGACGAGACCTTCTTGTTCAAGGTCCGTTCGAACATCCGAATCTGGTCTCACTCCAACTGACTGCTTGGAGATTGAACGCTTGATCTTATCAAAGCGAGGGTTCTCAGATTCTGTTATTGATACTCTTGTTCAGGCCAGAAAGCCTGTAACCAGAAAAATTTACCACAAAATATGGAAAAAATATATCTGTTGGTGTGAATCTAAAGGATTCCCTTGGGACAAGGTAAAAATTCCTAAGATTCTATCCTTTCTTCAAGAAGGATTGGAGAAAGGATTATCTGCAAGTTCCTTGAAGGGACAGATTTCTGCCTTGTCTGTGTTACTTCACAAAAAGTTGGCAGCTGTGCCAGATGTTCAAGCCTTTGTTCAGGCTCTGGTTAGAATCAAGCCTGTTTACAAACCTTTGACTCCTCCTTGGAGTCTCAACTTAGTTCTTTCAGTTCTTCAGGGGGTTCCGTTTGAACCCTTACATTCCGTTGATATTAAGTTATTATCTTGGAAAGTTTTGTTTTTGGTTGCAATTTCTTCTGCTAGAAGAGTTTCAGAATTATCTGCTCTGCAGTGTTCTCCTCCTTATCTGGGGTTCCATGCAGATAAGGTGGTTTTACGTACTAAACCTGGTTTTCTTCCGAAAGTTGTTTCTAACAAAAACATTAACCAGGAGATAGTCGTGCCTTCTTTGTGTCCGAATCCAGTTTCAAAGAAGGAACGTTTGTTGCACAATTTGGATGTTGTTCGCGCTCTAAAATTCTATTTAGATGCTACAAAGGATTTTAGACAAACATCTTCCTTGTTTGTTGTTTACTCTGGTAAAAGGAGAGGTCAAAAAGCAACTTCTACCTCTCTCTCTTTTTGGATTAAAAGCATCATCAGATTGGCTTATGAGACTGCCGGACGGCAGCCTCCTGAAAGAATCACAGCTCATTCCACTAGGGCTGTGGCTTCCACATGGGCCTTCAAGAACGAGGCTTCTGTTGATCAGATATGTCGGGCAGCGACTTGGTCTTCACTGCACACTTTTACCAAATTTTACAAGTTTGATACTTTTGCTTCTTCTGAGGCTATTTTTGGGAGAAAGGTTTTGCAAGCCGTGGTGCCTTCCATTTAGGTGACCTGATTTGCTCCCTCCCTTCATCCGTGTCCTAAAGCTTTGGTATTGGTTCCCACAGGTAAGGATGACGCCGTGGACCGGACACACCTATGTTGGAGAAAACAGAATTTATGTTTACCTGATAAATTACTTTCTCCAACGGTGTGTCCGGTCCACGGCCCGCCCTGGTTTTTTAATCAGGTCTGATAATTTATTTTCTTTAACTACAGTCACCACGGTATCATATGGTTTCTCCTATGCAAATATTCCTCCTTTACGTCGGTCGAATGACTGGGGTAGGCGGAGCCTAGGAGGGATCATGTGACCAGCTTTGCTGGGCTCTTTGCCATTTCCTGTTGGGGAAGAGAATATCCCACAAGTAAGGATGACGCCGTGGACCGGACACACCGTTGGAGAAAGTAATTTATCAGGTAAACATAAATTCTGTTTTCTGCTTCTGTTTTGTTACCTTCTGTTACACACCAGGTATCTACAATAAAATAATATAAAAAAAGTGGGATGTGATTATATGTAATAAATGTCTGAGACAATTTATTCATCATTTTACACATTTTTTTACAGTTTTAAATTAAAATCTTTATCAAAAGTGGTGCAGTTATAATGATATTTTATAAAGTAAAACTCTAAAAAGACTATTATCTCTACAAATGATACCATTAACATCACATGGTATGACATCACTGAATACTATTTAACAAATTAGTGTAAAAGTTATCAGGTTGGCTGCCAGTAGTAGTGCAATTGCTGCTTATTACGATTACTGAATGACTAAGCGTAAAGCCCTTGATTTTATTTGCATGTTTTAATTAAACACCTAAACCATAGCACAGAATATACACTACTACAATTCAGCATACTGCTGCACATGTGTAATTTATGCATAGTGATCAGGATGTGTGTGTATACTGTGTGAAAGTTTTGTATCTGCCTGAGCGGGATGTGCCCATGTAGCATGCATGTCAGTGAGCAGGCTTGGGGGCCGAATACGATTGGGTTGATTGACACCCCCTGCAAGCGGCCCATTGGCCGCGAATCTGCAGGGGGCGGCATTGCACCAGCAGTTCACCAGAACTGTAGGTGCAATGATAAATGCAGAAAGCGTATGTTGTCGACATTTATTGATGTGCAGCTGACATAATCCACTATATCGGATCATGTCAGCTCGCACAATAATAATTCGGCCCCTTGGTGTGCATGTGTAAGTGAGCGTTTTGCGTATCAGTGAGCAGGGTGTGTGTATGTGCCATTGTGCATGTAGTGTGCATGGGTGCATATAGCTTGTGTACGTAAGTGAATATATAGTGTCGGGTGTGTGTATGTAGTGTAAATGTCAGTGAGCAGTCTGTGCTCATGCAGTGGTCATATGTCAGTGACCAGGGTGAGTGCGAATTTAGTGTGTGTGTGAATATGATGTGCATGTGTCAGTGTGCAGGGTTTATGGGCATGTATCAGTGAGCAGGGTGTGTTTGTCAGTGAGGAGTGTATGAATGTTAGTGAGCAGGGTGTGTGTATAAGTGAGTAGTATGTGAATGTTAGTGAGCAGGGTATGTCTATCAGTGAGCAGGGTGTGTGTGTCAGTGAGCAGGGTATGTGTCAGTAAGGAGTGTGTAAATGTCAGCAGTGTGTGTGTGTATCAGTGAGCAGTGTGTAAATGTCAGTGAGCAGTGTGTTTGTGTCATTGAGCATGGTGTGTGTGTCACTGAGCAGGGTGTGTGTGTCAGTGAGGAGTGTGTGAATGTCAGTGAGCAGGGTGTGTGTGTCAGTTAGGAATGTTTGAATGTCAGTGAGCAGGGTGTGTGTGTCAGTAAGGAGTATGTGAATGTTAGTGAGCAGAGTGGGTGTGTGTGTGTGTATCAGTGAGCAGGGTGGGTGTGTCAGTGAGTAGTGTGTAAATGTCAGTGATCAGGGTGTGTGTGTGTGTGTCAGTGATCAGTGTGTAAATGTCAGTGAGGAGTGTGTAAATGTCAGTGAGCAGGGTGTGTGTATTAGTGAGGAGTGTGTAAATGTCAGTGAGGAGTGTGTAAATGTCAGTGAGCAGGATGTGTGTATTAGTGAGGAGTGTGTACATGTCAGTGAGCAGGGTGTGTGTGTGTCAGTGAGAAATGTGTAAATGTCAGTGAGTAGGGTCTGTGTGTCAGTAAGATGGGTATGTGTGTCAGTGAGGGGTGTGCAAATGTCAGTGAGCAGGGTGTGTATCATTGAGGAGTGTGTAAATGTCAGTGAGCAAGGTGTGTGTGTCAGTGAGGAGTGTGTGCATGCTAGTGAGCAGGGTGTGTGTGTCAGTGAGGAGTGTGTGCATGTCAGTGAGCAAGGTGTGTGTGTCAGTGAGGAGTGTGTGCATGTTAGTGAGCAGGGTGTGTGTCAGTGAGGAGTGTGTGCATGTTAGGGAGCAGGGTGTTTGTGTCAGGGAGGAGTGTTTAAATATCAGTGAGCAGGATGTGTGTATCAGTGAGGAATGTGTAAATGTCAGTGAGCAGGGTGTGTGTGTCAGTGAGCAGGGTGTGTGTATCAGTGAGCAGTGTGTAAATGTCAGTGAGCAGTGTGTTTGTGTTAGTGAGCAGAGTGTGTGTGTCAGTGAGGAGTGTCTAAATGTCAGCGAGAAGAGTGTGTGTGTGTCAATGAGGAGTGTGTAAATGTCAATGAGCAGGGTGTGTGTGTTAGTGATCAGGTTGTGTGTGTGTGAGTGAGGAGTGTGTAAATGGCAGTGAGCAGGGTGTGTGTGTGTCAGTGAGGAATGTGTGAATGTTAGTGAGCAGGGTGTGTGTGTGTCAGTGAGGAGTGTGTGCATGTTAGTGAGCAGGGTGTTTGTGTCAGTGAGGAGTGTGTAAATGTCAGTGAGCAGGGTGTGTGTGTTAGTGATCAGGTTGTGTGTGTGTGAGTGAGGAGTGTGTAAATGGCAGTGAGCAGGGTGTGTGTGTGTGTCAGTGAGAAATGTGTGAATGTTAGTGAGCAGGGTGTGTGTGTGTCAGTGAGGAGTGTGTGCATGTTAGTGAGCAGGGTGTTTGTGTCAGTGAGGAGTGTGTAAATGTCAATGAGCAGGGTGTGTGTGTTAGTGATCAGGTTGTGTGTGTGTGAGTGAGGAGTGTGTAAATGGCAGTGAGCAGGGTGTGTGTGTGTCAGTGAGGAATGTGTGAATGTTAGTGAGCAGGGTGTGTGTGTATCAGTGAGGAGTGTGTGAATGTTAGTGAGCAGGGTGTGTGTATCAGTGAGCAAGGTGTGTGTGTGTATGTATGAGTGAGCAGGGTGTGTGTCAGTGAGTAGCGTGTAAATGTCAGTGAGCAGGGTGTGTGTGTCACTGAGCAGGGTGTGTGTGTCACTGAGCAGAGTGTAAATGTCAGTGAGCAGGGTGTGTGTGTCAGTGAGGAGTGTGTGAATGTCAGTGAGCAGGGTGTGTGTGTCAGTAAGGAGTGTGTGAATGTTAGTGAGCAGGGTGTGTGTGTGTATCAGTGAGCAGGGTGTGTGTGTCAGTGAGTAGTGTATAAATGTCAGTGAGCAGGGTGTGTGTCAGTGAGCAGGGTGTGTGTGTGTCAGTGAGCTGTGTGTAAATGTCAGTGAGGAGTGTGTAAATGTCAGTGAGCAGGATGTGTGTATTAGTGAGGAGTGTGTAAATGTCAGTGAGCAGGGTGTGTGTATCAGTAAGCAAGGTGTTTGTGTATCAGTGAGCAGGGTGTGTGTGTCAGTGAGTAGTGTGTAAATGTCAGTGAGCAGGGTGTGTGTGTGTCAGTGAGCAGAGTGTAAATTTCAGTAAGGAGTGTGTATATGTCAGTGAGCAGGATGTGTGTATCAGTGAGGAGTGTGTAAATGTCAGTGAGCAGGGTGTGAATGTTAGTGACCAGGGTGTGTGTGTCAGTGAGGAATGTGTAAATGTCAGAGAGTATGGTCTGTGTGTCAGTAAGCAGGGTGTTTGTGTCAGTGAGGAGTGTGCAAATGTCAGTGAGCAGGGTGTGTGTATCATTGAGGAATGTGTAAATGTCAGTGAGCAAGGTGTGTGTGTCAGTGAGGAGTGTGTGCATGTTAGTTAGCAGGGTGTGTGTGCCAGTGAGGAGTGTCTGCATGTTAGTGAGCAGGGTGTTTGTGTCAGGGAGGAGTGTTTAAATATCAGTGAGCAGTGTGTAAATGTCAGTGAGCAGGGTGTGTGTATTAGTGAGCAGGGTGTGTGTATCAGTGAGCAGTATGTAAATGTCAGTGAGCAGTGTGTTTGTGTCAGTGAGCAGAGTGTGTGTGTCAGTGAGGAGTGTGTAAATGTCAGTGAGCAGGGTCTGTGTGTCAGTGAGGAGTGTGTAAATGTCAGTGAGCAGGGTGTGTGTCAATGAGGTGTGTGTAAATGTCAATGAGCAGGGTGTGTGTGTTAGTGAGCAGGTTGTGTGTGTCAGTGAGGAGTGTGTGCATGTTAGTGAGCAGGGTGTGTGTGTCAGTGAGGAGTGTGTGCATGTTAGTGAGCAGGGTGTGTGTGTCAGTGAGGAGTGTGTGCATGTTAGTGAGCAGGGTGTTTGTGTCAGTGAGGAGTGTGTAAATTTCAGTGAGCAGGATGTGTGTATCAGTGAGGAGTGTGTGAATGTTAGTGAGCAGGGTGTGTGTATCAGTGAGCAAGGTGTTTGTGTATCAGTGAGCAGGGTGTGTATGTCAGTGAGCAGAGTGTAAATTTCAGTAAGGAGTGTGTAAATGTCAGTGAGCAGGATGTGTGTGAATGTTAGTGAGCAGGGTGTGTGTATCAGTGAGCAAGGTGTGTGTGTATCAGTGAGCAGGGTGTGTGTCAGTGAGCAGTGTGTAAATGTCAGTGAGCAGGGTGTGTGTGTCAGTGAGCAGAGTGTAGATGTCAGTGATCAGGGTTTGTGTATCAGTGAGCAGGGTGTGTGTATCAGTGAGTGTGTCAGTGAGCAGGGTGTGTGTATCAGTGAGGAGGGTGTAAATGTCAGTGAGCAGGGGGTGTGTATCAGTGAGGAGTGTGTAAATGTCAGTGAGAAAGGTGTGTGTGTCAGTGTGGAGTGTGTGCATGTTAGTGAGCAACGTGTGTGTGTCAGTAAGAAGTGTGTGCATGTTAGTGAGCAGGGTGTGTGTCAGTGAGGACTGTGTGAATGTTAGTGAGCAGGGTGTTTGCATCAGTGAGCAGGGTGTGTGTATCAGTGAGTAGTTTGTGAGTGTTAGTTAGCAGGGTGTGTGTATCAGTGAGCAGGGTGTGTGTGTCAGTGAGCAGGGTGTGTGTGTCAGTGAGGAGTGTATAAATGTTAGTGAGCAGGGTGTGTGTCAGTGAGGAGTGTGTGAATATCAGTGAGCAGGGTGTGTGCCAGTGTCTGCCTAAGGCCTCGCTAACTCTAGAGCTTCCTCTGCTAGCACCTTTAAATCACAGCTGGGAGTGAAATTGAGAATTTGGCTTTTGAGGGACAGGGAAAGGATATGGGGACTGAATCTGCTGTTTTACTTAAAACTAAATTCTGGGATCTTGTACTGTGTCAGTGAGGATTGTGTGAATGTCAGTGAGCAGGGTGTGTGTCAGTGCGTAGTGTGTAAATGTCAGTGAGCATGGTGTGTGTATCAGTGAGGAGTGTGTGAATGTCAGTGAGCAGGGTGTGTGTGTCAGTGAGGAGTGTGTAAATGTCAGTGAGCAGGGTGTATTTATCAGTGAGAAGTATGTAAATGTAAGTGAGCAGGGTGTGTGTGTCAGTGAGGAGTGTGTAAATATCAGTGAGCAAGGTGTGTGTGTCAGTGAGGAGTGTGTGTGTCAGTGATGAGTGTGTGCATGTTAGTGAGCAGGGTGTTTGTGTCAGGGAGGAGTGTTTAAATATCAGTGAGCAGTGTGTAAATGTCAGTGAGCAGGGTGTGTGTGTCAGTGAGCAGAGTGTGTGTCAATGAGGAGTGTGTAAATGTCAATGAGCAGGTTGTGTGTGTCAATGAAGAATGTGTGAATGTTAGTGAGCAGGGTGTGTGTGTATCAGTGAGGAGTGTGTGAATGTTAGTGAGCAGGGTGTTTACATCAGTGAGCAGGGTGTGTGTATCAGTGAGTAGTTTGTGAGTGTTAGTTAGCAGGGTGTGTGTATCAGTGAGCAGGGTGTGTGTGTCAGTGAGCAGGGTGTTTGTGTCAGTGCGTAGTGTTTGTAAATGTCAGTGAGCTAGGTGTGTGTATCAGTGAGGAGTGTGTAAATGTTAGTGAGCAGGGTGTGTGTGTCAGTGAGGAGTGTGTAAATGTCAGTGAGCAGGGTGTGTGTATCAGTAAGGAGTGTGTGAATGTCAGTGAGTCGGGTGTGTGCCAGTGTCTGCCTAAGGCCTAACTAACTCTAGAGCCGCCTCTGCTAACACCTATATATCACAGCTGGGAGTGAAATTGAGAATTTGGCTTTTGAGGGACAAGGAAAGGATATGGGGACTGAATCTGCTGTTTTACTTAAAACTAAATTCTGAGATCTTGTACTGTGTCAGTGAGGATTGTGTGAATGTCAGTGAGCAGGGTGTGTGTGTCAGTGAGGAGTGTGTGAATGTTAGAGAGCAAGGTGTGTGTGTATCAGTGAGCAGGGTGTGTGTATCAGTGAGCAGGGTGTGTGTATCAGTGAGCAGTGTGTACATTTCAGTGAGCAGGGTGTGTGTGTCAGTGAGGAGTGTGTAAATGTCAGTGAGGAGTGTGTAAATGTCAGTGAGGAGTGTGTAAATGTCAGTGAGCAGGGTGTGTGTATCAGTGAGGAGTGTGTAAATGCTAGTGAGCAGGGTGTGTGTGTCAGTGAGCAGTGTGTAAATGTCAGTGAGCAGGGTGTGTGTCAGTGAGGAGTGTGTGAATGTTAGTGACCAGGGTGTGTGCGTCAGTGAGGAGTTTGTAAATGTCAATGAGCAGGGTGTGTGTGTAGGTAAGGAGTGTGTAAATGTCAGTGAGCAGGGTGTGTGTGTCAGTGAGGAGTGTGTAAATGTCAGTGAGCAGGGTGTGTTTATCAGTGAAGAGTATGTAAATTTCAGTGAGCAGGGTGTGTGTGTCAGTGGGGAGTGTGTGAATGTTAGTGAGCAGGGTGTGTGTGTCAGTGAGGAGTGTGTGAATGCTAGTGAGCAGGGTGTGTGTGTCAGTGAGCAGAGTTTGTGTGTCAGTGAGGATTGTGTAAATGTCAGTGAGCAGGGTGTGTGTGTCAGTGAAGAGTGTGTAAATGTCAGTGAGCAGGGTGTGTGTGTAAATGAGGATTGTGTACATGTCAGTGAGCATTGTGTGTGTATTAGTGAGGATGGTGTAAATGTCAGTAAGCAGGGTGTTTGTGTCATTGAGTAGAGTGTGTGTGTCAGTGAGGAGTGTGTAAATGTCAGTGAGCAGGGGGGTGTCAGTGAGGAGTGTGTAAATGTCAGTGAGCAGGGTGTGTGTGTCACTGAGCAGTTTGTGAATGTTATTGAGCAGGATGTGTGTGTCAGTGAGCAGGGTGTGTGTGTGTCAATGAGGATGGTGTAAATGTCAGTAAGCAGGGTGTGTGTGTCAGTGAGGAGTGTGTAAATGTCATTGAGCAGGGTGTGTATATCAGTAAGCAGGGTGTGTCTGTGATTCAGTGAGCAGGGTGTGTGTATCATTGAGTAGTGTGTGAATGTTAGTAAGCAGGGTATGTGTATCAGTGAGCAGGGTGTGTGTGTGTCAGTGAGCAGGATGTGTGTGTCAATGAGTAGTGTGTAAATGTCAGTGAGCAGTGTGTGTGTATCAGTGAGCAGTGTGTAAATATTAGTGAACAGGGTGTCTGTGTCACTGAGGAGTGTGTAAATGTTAGTGAGCAAGGGGTTTGTGTAGAATTATAGGCTTCAATCATTTTGCCCTTATTTCAAAGTGCCTGCAGCGCCGCCCCCAACCTAGCCCTATACCTTGTTAATCGCACAGTTTTTGTTGTGCGAGTGAGAGCATGTGACAGCGTGCAGGAGGAGGAGCCTGGTCGCTGCAAAATTAGTTGGAGCTAGTTAGATGAGAGTGTGAGTGTCCTGTGGGAACCAGCTTTAGAAGAATTATTTTTTTAATTTTTTTTAATTTTTTTTCCCAATTATTTTTTTTAGCACAAACGTTGACCTGTCTGTGCATGAGAGAGAGTGAGCCGTGCAGGCTCATACCGGCAAGGCAAAGACAATTTTTTAAGGGACAGCAAAAGAGAGAACGGTGAGTTTGTTAATATGGATAAAAGGATAAAATTATGAAAGATAGTGGTACTACAAGTCCCACAATACCTTGCAACACTATGGTATCCAATTAATAAAGAGGAGCGGACATCCACATTCCATTGCATTTGACAGGCAGGGCCGCCACTAGAAATTTGTGGGCCCCTGACTTAACCATTGATCAGGGCCCCCCCCCCCCTCCTTTGAAATGTGCAATTTTTGACCAAGTGACTAAAACGTATATGCACTTTATTCTTAAGTGTCTATATAAACTTGGAAATGTTGTAAAGTTAGTAACATACAAACACACAGACACACTCATACACTGAAACACACCGACACACTCACACATAAGGATTCACATATAGACACTCTAGCAGACACGCAAACACACTCAGACACAGACACCCAAACAGACACTCATCACTTGTTTACATTGACCTGACAAGTAATGAGGTAAACTACAGTTTTGTAAAAAAAAAAAGGAGATTTAGAAAACAAAATATGGAGTTCTGATTATCTTTTTGTATAGGAAGATACCAACTAAATGATGACAACAGCATTTTAAATGGTAGATTGGTGACTTCCGAAAAGGTCTCATTAGTCTCAAAGTCTGTAAAAGATGTGATTAATCAGTAGTAAGGTCAACATGTCCTAAAAAGGAACAAACAATGGACACACACACACATATAACAAACTCACACTTGCACATACACCCAAGGAAACACTGACAGCCTCAGAAAACACACAGACATACACACACATAGAGAAAACCACATAAAACACAGAAAGACATACATACACACACACCCTCACAGAGACATCCACAGAAAACACAGACATACACACCCACCCTCACAGAGGCATCCAGAGAAAATAGACAAAGACAAACATACACACACCCTCACAGAGACACCCATAGAAAAACCTCAAAGACATATGCACACACCCTCACAGACATCCACAGAAAATGCACAAAGACATACACACCCACCCTCCCTCACAGAGAGACCCACAGAAAAAAATACATACACACTCATAGAGACACAAACCAAAGCACAAAGACATAAACACAGACACCCACAGAAACACTCACAGGAGGAAACATTTATGCACCTTGCATCCCCTAAATCAACAGTGTTGGACATGCATGATAAAAAAAATTGCAGAAATTAAGAGATCACTTTTTAAAGAATCATATTTGTAAATGTGCAAACAAAAATAATTCTGTAAATTTAAAATTGTACATTAATGATCTGGGTAGATGGCTAGATGAAGAAAAGTACTTTTAAAAGGTTGACATATGTTTGTTTGATTTTCCCCCATTTTCCCCAACCAAGAGCACCACTTCAAATATAGTGTACAAATGTTCCTATCTGTCAGCTGTACTTATGGATTTTGAAAATGCTGTACTCTATATGGTCTTGGTGGAACCATAAGCTGTGGTACTCATACCATTAGATCTGGTTAAATGCAGGATTTAGGCTTGTTGGTATGTATTTCAAAATTAAGTCAGCTGTAGTGTAAACTGAACAGTTTTAACCCTGTCTCATTTCAAACACTGAGCAATCTTAGGCCTAGATTTGGAGTTCGGCGGTAAAAGGGCTGTTAACGCTCCGCGGGCTTTTTTCTGGCCGCACCATAAATTTAACTCTGGTATCGAGAGTTTAAACAAATGCTGCGTTAGGCTCCAAAAAAGGAGCGTAGAGCATTTTTACCGCAAATGCAACTCTCGATACCAGAGTTGCTTACGGACGCGGCCGGCCTCAAAAACGTGCTTTTGCACGATTCTCCCATAGGAAACAATGGGACTGTTTGAGCTGAAAAAAAACCTAACACCTGCAAAAAAGCAGCGTTCAGCTCCTAACGCAGCCCCATTGTTTCCTATGGGGAAACACTTCCTACGTCTGCACCTAACACCCTAACATGTACCCCGAGTCTAAACACCCCTACCCTTACACTTATTAACCCCTAATCTGCCGCCCCCGCTATCGCTGACCCCTGCATATTTTTTTTAACCACTAATCTGCCGCTCCGTAAACCGCCGCAACCTACGTTCTCCCTATGTACCCCTAATCTGCTACCCCTAACACCGCCGACCCCTATATTATATTTATTAACCCCTAACCTGCCCCCCACAACGTCGCCTCCACCTGCCTACACTTATTAACCCCTAATCTGCCGAGCGGACCTGAGCGCTACTATAATAAAGTTATTAACCCCTAATCCGCCTCACTAACCCTATCATAAAAAGTATTAACCCCTAATCTGCCCTCCCTAACATCGCCGACACCTAACTTCAATTATTAACCCCTAATCTTCCGATCGGAGCTCACCGCTATTCTAATAAATGGATTAACCCCTAAAGCTAAGTCTAACCCTAACACTAACACCCCCCTAAGTTAAATATAATATTTATCTAACGAAATAAATTAACTCTTATTAAATAACTTATTCCTATTTAAAGCTAAATACTTACCTGTAAAATAAACCCTAATATAGCTACAATATAAATTATAATTATATTATAGCTATTTTAGGATTAATATTTATTTTACAGGCAACTTTGTAATTATTTTAACCAGGTACAATAGCTATTAAATAGTTAAGAACTATTTAATAGTTACCTAGTTAAAATAATAACAAATTTACCTGTAAAATAAATCCTAACCTAAGTTATAATTAAACCTAACACTACCCTATCAATAAAATAATTAAATAAACTACCTACAATTACCTACAATTAACCTAACACTACACTATCAATAAATTAATTAAACACAATTCCTACAAATAACTACAATTAAATAAACTAGCTAAAGTACAAAAAATAAAAAAGAACTAAGTTACAGAAAATAAAAAAATATTTACAAACATAAGAAAAATATTACAACAATTTTAAACTAATTACACCTACTCTAAGCCCCCTAATAAAATAACAAAGCCCCCCAAAATAAAAAATTCCCTACCCTATTCTAAATTAAAAAAGTTACAAGCTCTTTTACCTTACCAGCCCTGAACAGGGCCCTTTGCGGGGCATGCCCCAAGAATTTCAGCTCTTTTGCCTGTAAAAAAAAACATACAATACCCCCCCCCCCAACATTACAACCCACCACCCACATACCCCTAATCTAACCCAAACCCCCCTTAAATAAACCTAACACTAAGCCCCTGAAGATCTTCCTACCTTGTCTTCACCATCCAGGTATCACCGATCCGTCCTGGCTCCAAGATCTTCATCCAACCCAAGCGGGGGTTGGCGATCCATAATCCGGTCCAGAAGAGGCTCCAAAGTCTTCCTCCTATCCGGCAAGAAGAGGACATCCGGACCGGCAAACATCTTCTCCAAGCGGCATCTTCGATCTTCTTCCATCCGGAGCGAAGCGGCAGGATCCTGAAGACATCCAGCGCGGAACATCCATCCGGACCGACGACTGAACGACGAATGACTGTTCCTTTAAGGGACGTCATCCAAGATGGCGTCCCTCGAATTCCGATTGGCTGATAGGATTCTATCAGCCAATCGGAATTAAGGTAGGAATTTTCTGATTGGCTGATGGAATCAGCCAATCAGAATCAAGTTCAATCCGATTGGCTGATCCAATCAGCCAATCAGATTGAGCTCGCATTCTATTGGCTGTTCCGATCAGCCAATAGAATGCGAGCTCAATCTGATTGGCTGATTGGATCAGCCAATCGGATTGAACTAGATTCTGATTGGCTGATTCCATCAGCCAATCAGAAAATTCCTACCTTAATTCCGATTGGCTGATAGAATCCTATCAGCCAATCGGAATTCGAGGGACGCCATCTTGGATGACGTCCCTTAAAGGAACAGTCATTCGTCGTTCAGTCGTCGGTCCGGATGGATGTTCCGCGCTGGATGTCTTCAGGATCCTGCCGCTTCGCTCCGGATGGAAGAAGATCGAAGATGCCGCTTGGAGAAGATGTTTGCCGGTCTGGATGTCCTCTTCTTGCCGGATAGGAGGAAGACTTTGGAGCCTCTTCTGGACCGGATTATGGATCGCCAACCCCCGCTTGGGTTGGATGAAGATCTTGGAGCCAGGACGGATCGGTGATACCTGGATGGTGAAGACAAGGTAGGAAGATCTTCAGGGGCTTAGTGTTAGGTTTATTTAAGGGGGGTTTGGGTTAGATTAGGGGTATGTGGGTGGTGGGTTGTAATGTTGGGGGGGGGGTATTGTATGTTTTTTTTTACAGGCAAAAGAGCTGAAATTCTTGGGGCATGCCCCGCAAAGGGCCCTGTTCAGGGCTGGTAAGGTAAAAGAGCTTGTAACTTTTTAAATTTAGAATAGGGTAGGGAATTTTTTATTTTGGGGGGCTTTGTTATTTTATTAGGGGGCTTAGAGTAGGTGTAATTAGTTTAAAATTGTTGTAATATTTTTCTTATGTTTGTAAATATTTTTTTATTTTCTGTAACTTAGTTCTTTTTTATTTTTTGTACTTTAGCTAGTTTATTTAATTGTATTTATTTGTAGGAATTGTGTTTAATTAATTTATTGATAGTGTAGTGTTAGGTTAATTGTAGGTAATTGTAGGTAGTTTATTTAATTATTTTATTGATAGGGTAGTGTTAGGTTTAATTATAACTTAGGTTAGGATTTATTTTACAGGTAAATTTGTTATTATTTTAACTAGGTAACTATTAAATAGTTCTTAACTATTTAATAGCTATTGTACCTGGTTAAAATAATTACAAAGTTACCTGTAAAATAAATATTAATCCTAAAATAGCTATAATATAATTATAATTTATATTGTAGCTATATTAGGATTTATTTTACAGGTAAGTATTTAGCTTTAAATAGGAATAATTTATTTAATAAGAGTTAATTTATTTCGTTAGATGTAAATTATATTTAACTTAGGGGGGTGTTAGTGTTAGGGTTAGACTTAGCTTTAGGGGTTAATACATTTATTAGAATAGCGGTGAGGTCCGCTCGGCAGATTAGGGGTTAATAATTGAAGGTAGCTGTCGGCGATGTTAGGGAGGGCAGATTAGGGGTTAATACTATTTATGATAGGGTTAGTGATGCGGATTAGGGGTTAATAACTTTATTATAGTAGCGCTCAGGTCCGCTCGGCAGATTAGGGGTTAATAAGTGTAGGCAGGTGTCGGCGACGTTGAGGGGGACAGATTAGGGGTTAATAAATATAATATAGGGGTCGGCGGTGTTAGGGGTAGCAGATTAGGGGTACATAGGGATAACGTAGGTGGCGGCGCTTTGCGGTCGGAAGATTAGGGGTTAATTATTTTAAGTAGCTGGCGGCGACGTTGTGGGGGGCAGGTTAGGGGTTAATAAATGTAATACAGGGGTCGGCGGGGTTAGGGGCAGCAGATTAGGGGTACATAAGTATAACGTAGGTGGCGGTCGGCAGATTAGGGGTTAAAAATTTTAATCGAGTGGCGGCGATGTGGGGGGAGCTCGGTTTAGGGGTACATAGGTAGTTTATGGGTGTTAGTGTACTTTAGGGTACAGTAGTTAAGAGCTTTATGAACCGGCGTTAGCCAGAAAGCTCTTAACTCCTGCTATTTTCCTGCGGCTGGAGTTTTGTCGTTAGAGCTCTAACGCTCACTTCAGAAACGACTCTAAATACCAGCGTTAGAAAGATCCCATTGAAAAGATAGGCTACGCAAATGGCGTAGGGGGATCTGCGGTATGGAAAAGTCGCGGCTGAAAAGTGAGCGTTAGACCCTTTAATCACTGACTCCAAATACCAGCGGGCGGCCAAAACCAGCGTTAGGAGCCTCTAACGCTGGTTTTGACGGCTACCGCCGAACTCCAAATCTAGGCCTTAGTCTGAGAGTATAACATATATATATATAAATGCATATCTGCCAAAAGGGCACCTACCATTTGTGTATTGAGGAGGAAAAATTCCTGCATGGTTTTAAATATAGAATTTCTATAGCATTGTCAAATAATCATAAATGAACTGCGGCTAAAAAAATGTGTTTTTATGGACCCCTGGCTCCACCATACAACTACTACCGGATCTTTTCCAGAGGAGTGTCTAATGCAAAAAGTGCACGTGCGAAAAGTTAAGCCCCACTTTTGACAACAGCTCCAATTTAATGCACGCACGCAACCTTGACCTATTTCTGATGTCTAGACATTTGAATATTTTAGCGCGCGCCATAAAAACAAGTCCTTATCCGCCTCTTTTCTACATTAGGACGTAAATCCTGAAATGAACTTTCTGACGCTTTCGACTCTGATTCATGACAAGGAGACAGCAATACGTTTTTTTAATTAAAACAATGATTTGCATGAATTATACTCATCAAACGGTTAATCATACCGAAAACTTTGTGGATCCAACGACTGGAGCTCACACACAAACCATCGAATCTTTCTGGCATGTCTACAAGATGCAGAATAAGCGCCAATGCGGCACACACCGATCTTTAGTGGACAGCTACTTGTTTAAGTTCGTTTGGAGGCAAAGGTACCGAAATACGGACCTTTTCATGCAAATTATTAATGACATGTCCCAATTTCACCCTCTTCAATAAAAACTAAAAGTACAAGTTTCATTACACCCTCTTCAATAAAAACTAAAAGTACAAGTTTCATATCCTCTTTTTTATAATCTTTTTTGGGTTGCGGGGGTTACCTTTTTGGCGGGGCTTATCTGGAAAAGATCCCTACTACCACACTGAAGTTACAATCCGAAATTGCACAAAGAAATAAAAAACATTTTCTAAGTAAGTCCTACCTCCTCTGCAAATGAAAGTGATCTGCCGTCTGACTCAGGCACACAATGTACAAACAAAGTGCCAAGTTTGTCTCACACTGTGCATAGTGGTTTAGTGCACACTCAGAAATACTCTCAAATGCTAATACTTTACTCCTTGTACTAACATTTCCCATGCTCAATTAGCACTCTGCTGTAGTACCCACTGGTGGCTGCCAAAATATAATTTTTTTTTTTTTTTTTAAAGTTCTTGACTCATGGGGCCCCCCTGGCCCATTGGGCCCCTGACAGGAGTCACCCCTGTCACCCCCTGATGGCGGCCCTGTTGACAGGTATTATTGTAAATAGCAGTGTCTTCTATACCTCTCTGGCTAATTACAAGCTCCAACTTATGCATGAAACAGTAACAGAAAGAGGCTGATAAGGGTGTTTGCAAGGGACTGCATGGAGGTTATTCTGATGGGAGGCGATAGCAAGGCACTTGTATTTGTCACCTCGGCAAATAAATCTAAGTAGCCTGTTGATCAAAGTGTGCACAGTGCTGCAGCACTTCTCTAACAGAACTGTGAGTTTTATGGACAGTCATCTCCGCAAATAAATCTGGGCAGCCTGTTTGAGCAGTTGATCTGTGCTTCTCTAAAACAACTGTAAGCTGGAAACCATGCACTTCTGCTAATTAACCTTCCTAATTCCAGTAGGGACTGTTAAACCAGCAGCCTTCTTATCTTACTGAGAATGAAGAGTTTTAAAACCATTTGTTTCACCATTTCATTCTTACTTGCTGTGGGTGGGTTCCTAATGTTTATAGCACACAGTCACACTGACATAAGCTTCAGTTACCTAAGTTTGTATGTGTGTGTGTGTGTGTGTTGTGTCTGTGTATATATATTTGTGTGTATGTTGTGTGTGTATGCATATATATATTTGTGTGTATGTTATGTGTATGTATATATATATATATATATTTGTGTGTATGTTATGTGTGTATGCATGTATGTGTGTGTGTGTATATATATATATATATATATATATGTGTGTATATATATATATATATATATATATGTGTGTGTGTGTATATATATATATATATATATGTGTGTGTGTGTGTGTGTGTATATATATATATATATGTGTGTGTGTGTATGTGTGTGTGTGTATATATATATATATATATATACATATATATATACATATACGTATATATATATATATATGTATATATATATATATATATATACATGCAGAAAGTACATATTTTTAAGTACACAAAGCATGAGCTATTTTAATGAGGATATATAATAAGATAGAAAAGGTACAGCAAACTAATGACAGCTAGAGAGTTGTTACCCCTCAGCCAAAGGAGCTTCTTAGAAAGCCAATATTATACACACACACATGCTGCAGAATCTGTTGGCGCTCTACAAATAACCGATAATAATAATAATATATTTGTGTGTGTGTGTTGGTGTGTGTGTCGGTGTGTGTGTCGGTGTGTATGTAAAATAGCTCATGCTTTGTGTACTTAAAAATATGTACTTTCTGCATGTACCTGTCATTGATCTAGGTGCATACAGAGAAGCTGATTAATGCATACAGCTGTAACTCAAGCACATGTACAATACATAACCTTATTTCTTTCATGTAATTGGCAAGAGTCCATGAGCTAGTGACGTATGGGATATACAATCCTACCAGGAGGGGCAAAGTTTCCCAAACCTCAAAATGCCTATAAATACACCCCTCACCACACCCACAATTCAGTTTTACAAACTTTGCCTCCTATGGAGGTGGTGAAGTAAGTTTGTGCTAAGATTTCTACGTTGATATGCGCTTTTCAGGGTATAGTCTTTTTCAATTTACTGTCATTTTAAATTCATGGGCAGAATAAATCTTGCGAGGGCACGAAATGCCAAGGTATATTGCGTCATTTTTGGCGCGAGATTTTTTTGGCGCAAAGTTATGTTCGATGAAGCAAATTCGTCATTTCCGGCGTCTTTGTCAACGCCGAGTCCTTTTACAAGGTTGCGTCTTCAATTAAGCGAATGTGTCATTTCCGGATGTTGTTCGCGGCAAAAAAAATTCTCTGTTTGTTTGTGCGTCATACTTGCCGCCAAATATTTTCATTATTTTAAACCCCATTCCTATATGCCTCTTACCTTTTTTCTCTATCAGAGGGCTATGCTGTTTGCATTTTTTCCCCACTCATGAAACTGCCATATAAGAAAATTTGATAATTTTGCTTTATATGCTGTTTTTTCTCTTACATTTGCAAGATGTCTCAATCTGATCCTGTCTCAGAAATCACTGTTGGAACCCTGCTGACTGATAACAGTTCTACCAAAGCTAAGTACATTTGTTGTAAACTTGTGGAGATTATATCTCCAGCTGTGGTTTGTAATAAGTTGTCATGATAAACTTTTACATGCAGAGAATGTGTCCATTAGTAATAGTACATTGCCTGTTGCTGTTCCTTTAACATATAATGTACAAGATATACCTGTGAATTTATAAGAATTTATTGCTGATTCTATTCAGAAGGCTTTGTCTGCCATTCCGCAAAGGTCTTTTAAAACTTCTCATAAAGTTGATGAAATTTCAAATGACCAACAACATACTGAATTATCCTCCTCTGATGAGGATCTATCTGATTCAGAAGATCCTTCCTCAGATATTGATACTGACAAATCTACTTATTTATTTAAAATGGAGTACATTCGTTCTTTGTTAAAGAAGTGTTGATTATATTGGATATTGAGGAGACTAGTCCTCTTAATATTTAAACTAGTAAACGTTTAAATTCTGTTTATAAACCTCCTGTGGTTTTTCCAGAGGCTTTTCCAGTTCCTGGTGCTATTTCTGATATGATTTCTAAGGAATGGAATAGGCTTGGTACTTCTTTTATTCTTTCTTTAAAGGTTTTTAAAAAAAGAATTGTATCCTTTGCCAACAGTTACATTGGAGTTTTGGGAAAAGATCCCCAAAGTTGTTGGGGCTATCTCTACTCTTGCTTAGCGTACTACTATTCCTATGGAAGATGGTACTTCTTTTTTAAGATCCTTTAGATAGGAAACTTGAATCTTATATAAAGAAAGCCTATTTATATTCGGGTCATCTTCTCAGGCCTGCATTTTCTTTGGCTGATGTTGCAGCTGCATCAACTTTTTGGTTGGAAAAATAGCGCAACAAGAATTGGATTATGATTTGTCTAGCGTTGTTCGCTTGCTTCAACATGCTAATCAGTTTATTTGTGATGCCATTTTTTTTGTTACACCTATGTCTTTAGCTATTTTAGCTAGAAGAGCTTTGTGGCTTAAATCTTGGAATACTGACATGACTTCTAAGTGCAGATTGCTATCTCTTTCTTTCCAAGGTAATAAGTTATTTGGTTCTCAGTGATTATCTCAACAGTCACTGGGGGAATATACATTTTTGCATTAGGATAAGACTTAAAGGTAAATCTAAAGCTTCTAACCGTTTTCATTCCTTTCGACTAAATAAGGAACAGAAACCTATTCCTTCCCCTAAGGAATCTGTTTCCAATTGGAAATTTTCTTCAAATTGGATTAAATCCAAGCCTTTTAGGGAACCAAAGCCAGCCCCTAAGTTCGCTTGTAGGTGCATCCCTTATTCCAGCTCAGCTGGTAGGGGGCAGATTAAGATTTCTCAGGGGTATTGAATAGGATTCAAAGTAAGACCTCCTGTGAGAAGATATTTTCTCTCAAACATTCCAGCAAATCCAGTAAAGGCTCAGGCTTTCCTGAAGTGTGTTTCAGACCTGGAGTTTCAGGGGTAATCATGCCAGTTCCATTTCAGGAACAGGGTTTGGGGTTTTATTCAAATCTATTCATTGTCCCAAAGAAAGAAAATTAATTCAGGCCAGTTCTGGATTTGAACATTTTATTGAATCATTATGTAAGAGTACCATCTTTCAAAATGGTGATTACAAGATCAATTCTGCCTTTTTTTCAATAAGGGCATTATATGTCCACCATAGACTTACAGGGTGCATATCTTCATATTCTGATTCATCCAGTTCATTTTCAGTTTCTGAGATTCTCTTTTCTAGACAAGCATTACCAATTTGTCGCTCTTCCTTTTGGCCTAGCAACAGCTCTAAGAATCTTTTCTAAGGTTCTTGGTGCCCTACTCTCTGTAATCATAGTGTTTCCTTATTTGGACGATTTCTTGGTATTAGCTCAGTCTTTATATTCTACAGAATCGTACACAAATCAACTAGTTTTGTTTCTTCGAAAACATGGTTGGAGGTTCAATTTACTATAAAGTGCTTTGATTCCTCAGACAAGGTTTCCAGATAGATTCAGTGTCCATGACTCTGTCTCTAACAGACAAGAGACGTTTTGAATTGGTTGCAGCCTGTCGGAACCTTCAGTCTCAGTCATTCCCTTCAGTAGCTATGTGCATGAAAGTTTTAGGTCTCATGACTGCAGCATCGGACGCGATCCCCTTTTGCTCGTTTTTATATGAGACCTCTCCAGCTTTGTGTGCTGAACCAATGGTGCAGGGTTTTTTCAAGGATATCACAATTTATATCCTTAAATCCCAATGTTCGACTATCTCTAACTTGGTGGTTAAATCACCATCATTAGTTCTAGGGGCCTCTTTTGTTTGTCTAACCTGGAATGTGATCACAACAGATGCAAGTCTTTCAGGTTGGGGAGCTGTTTGGGGATCCCTGACAGCACAAGGGGTTTGGACATCTCAAGAGGCGAGATTACCAATCAATATTTTGGAACTCCGTGCAATTTTCAGGGCTCTTCAGATTTGACCTGTCTGTTGAAGAGAGAACCGTTCATTTGTTTTCAGACAGACAATATAACAACTGTGGCATTAATCAATCATCAGGATGGGACTCATAGTCCTTAAACTATGAAAGAAGTATCCCGGATACTTGCTTGAGCGAATTCCAGCTACTGTCTAATTTCTGTGGTTCATATCCCAGGTATAGACAATTGGGAAGCGGATTATTTCTCTTGTAAGGTGTATCCAGTCCACGGGTTCATCCATTACTTGTGGGATATTCTCCTTCCCAACAGGAAGTTGCAAGAGGACACCGACAGCAGAGCTGTCTATATAGCTCCTCCCTTAACTGCCACCCCCAGTCATTCTCTTGCAACTCTCGACAAGATAGGAAGTATAAGAGATATGTGGTGACTTAGTGTAGTTTTTACCTTCAATCAAGAGTTTATTTTTAAACGGTACTGGCGTCGTACTGTTTTACTCCCAGGCAGAAATTAGAAGAAGAATCTGCCTGGAGGTTGATGATCTTAGCAGTTTGTAACTAAGGTCCATTGCTGTTCTCACGCATAACTAAAGAGTATGGGAAAGACCTCAGTTGGGGGAGCAGTTTGCAGATTACCTGCTTTGAGGTATGTTCAGTATATTTATTTCTAGAGAGATGATAAGATCTAGAATATGCTGACAGAGCCTTGTATAATTGAGGTAAGCCTGATGCAGTGATTTGACAACGACTGGGATCATGCTTACAAAAAAGGGTAATATTCATGTTAATACTCATATTTCTTAGTGACAAAACGTCTACATGTTATATAGAAAGAACGTTTTTTCTCTGAGGGTGATAAATCGTTTTTTGGGGGCCTAGTTTCCACATGGCTAGTCAGATACTCCTAGGAGTATTTTCTTAAGGCCCTCTGACATCGAGTGCATGGTGGGAGGGGCCTATTTTCGTGCTCTAGATGCGCAGTTCTTATTCAGACTGAGACATCCAGCTTCCCTAAAGGAGTCCTCTGGTATCTGAGGACCACTATAGAGGGCTTATTTCTTCCCTAAATCGCATTTAAGGGCAGGTAGGAGCCACAGCAGAGCTGTGGCAAGGTGATTAACTGTTTATTAACGTTTTTTTACGTTTTTCAAATCCGGTTTGGGGCCTAAAGGGTTAATCATCCATTTGCAAATGGGTGCAATGCTGCTTTAGTCCCTTATACTCACTATAAACATTTTGAAGAGTTTACTACTTTTTAACACTGTTTTGCAGTTTAGGTGATAGTTTTTTTCTCTTAAAGGCACAATACCGTTTTTGTTTAATTGCTGTTTCACATTTATTAAAGTGTTTTCCAAGCTTGCTGGTCTCATTACTAGTCTGTTAAACATGTCTGACATAGAGGAAACTCCTTGTTCAATATGTTTAGAAGCCATTGTGGAACCCCCTCTTAGAATGTGTACCAAATGTACTGAAATTTCTATAAATTATAAAGACCATATTATGGCATTTAAAGATTTATCACCAGAGGTTTCTCAGACTGACAAAAGGGAGGTTATGCCATCTAGCTCTCCCCACGTGTCAGAACCTATAACTCCCGCTCAAGTGACGCCAAGTACATCTAGCGCGTCCAATGCATTTACCTTACAAGACATGGCGGCAGTTATGACTAATACCCTCACAGAGGTATTGTCCAAACTGCCAGGGTTACAAGGAAAGCGAGACAGCTCTGGGGCTAGAACAAATACAGAGCTTTCTGATGCTTTAGTAGCTATGTCCAATATACTCTCAGAATGCTCCGAAGCCGTGGCAAGGGAGTTGCTATCTGAGGGTGAGATTTCAGATTCAGGGAAGACGTTACTTCAGTCCGATTCTGAAATGACAGCCTTTAAATTTAAGTTTGAACACCTCCGCTTATTGCTCAGGGAGGTTTTAGCGACTCTAGATGATTGTGACCCCATTGTAGTTCCAGAGAAATTGTGTAAAATGGACAAATACTTTGCAGTGCCTGTTTTCACTGATGTCTTTCCAGTCCCTAAGAGGTTTTCGGAAATTATTACTAAGGAATGGGATAGACCAGGTGTTCTGTTCTCTCCCCCTCCTGCTTTTAAAAAGATGTTTCCCATAGATGTCGATATACGGGACTTGTGGCAGACAGTCCCTAAGGTGGAGGGTGCTGTTTCTACCCTAGCTAAGCGTACAACTATCCCCGTCGTGGACAGTTGTGCTTTCTTAGATCCTATGGATAAAAAATTGGAGGGTCTCCTTAAGAAATTTTTTATCCATCAAGGTTTTATTCTCCAGCCTCTTGCATGCATTGCCCCAGTTACTGCTGCAGCGGCTTTTTGGTTCGAGTCTCTTGAGGAGGCTCTACAGGTGGAGACCCCGTTAGATGATATTTTAGACAGGATTAAAGCTCTCAAGTTAGCTAATTCCTTTATTTCTGACGCCGTTTTTCATCTAACCAAACTAACGGCTAAGAATTCAGGTTTTGCCATTCTGGCACGCAGGGCGCAATGGCTTAAGTCCTGGTCAGCAGACGTTACTTCAAAGTCTAATCTTCTTAACATCCCCTTCAAAGGACAGACCCTATTCGGGCCGGGCCTGAAGGAGATCATTTCTGATATTACTGGAGGAAAAGGTCACGCCCTTCCTCAGGATAGGTCCAATAAATTAAGGACCAAACAGAATAATTTTCATTCATTTTGAAACTTCAAGAGTGCCGCAGCTTCAGCTTCCTTTAATGCAAAACAAGAGGGAAATTTCGCCCAGTCCAAACCAGTCTGGAGACCGAACCAGGCTTGGAACAAGGGGAAGCAGGCCAAAAAACCTGCTGCCGCCTCTAAGACAGCATGAAGGAGTAGCCCCAGATCCGGGACCGGATCTGGTAGGGGGCAGACTTTCTCTCTTTGCCCAGGCTTGGGCAAGAGACGTCCAGGATCCCTGGGCATTAGAGATTGTTTCCTAGGGATATCTTCTGGACTTCAAAGCTTCATCTCCAAAGGGGAGATTTCATCTGTCACAATTATCTGTAAACCAGATAAAGAGAGAGGCATTCTTACGTTGTGTTCAAGACCTACTGGTTATGGGAGTGATCCACCCAGTTCCAAGGGAGGAACAGGGGCAGGGCTTCTATTCAAATCTGTTTATAGTTCCCAAAAAAGAGGGAACTTTCAGACCGATCTTGGATCTCAAGATCCTAAACAAATTTCTCAGGGTCCTATCCGAACCATCCTCCCTATGATCCAGGAGGGTCAATATATGACTACCGTGGACTTAAAGGATGCTTATCTCCACATTCCGATTCACAGAGATCATAATCAGTTCCTCAGGTTCGCCTTCTTAGACAGGCATTACCAGTTTGTGGCTCTTCCCTTCGGGTTAGCAACGGCACCAAGAATCTTTACGGAGGTTCTAGGATCCCTACTGGCAGTTCTAAGGCCACGGGGCATAGCGGTGGCTCCTTACCTGGACGACATTCTGATACAGGCGTCAAATTTTCAAATCGCCAAGTCCCATACGGACATTGTTCTGGCCTTTCTGAGGTCTCACGGGTGGAAGGTGAACAAAGAAAAGAGTTCTCTCTCCCCTCTCACAAGAGTTTCCTTCCTAGGAACACTGATAGATTCAGTAGAAATGAATTTTTTTCCGACAGAGGTCAGGTTATCAAAGCTTCTAACTTCCTGCCGTGCTCTTCATTCCACTTCTCGGCCGTCAGTGGCTCAGTGTATGGAAGTAATCGGCCTAATGGTAGCGGCAATGGACATAGTTCAGTTTGCCCGCCTACATCTCAGACCACTGCAACTTTGCATGCTCAATCAGTGGAATGGGGACTAAACAGATTTGTCCCCTCTGCTAAATCTGGATCAAGAGACCAGGGATTCTCTTCTCTGGTGGTTATCTCAGGTCCATCTGTCCAGGGGAATGATTTTCCACAGGCCAGAGTGGACTATAGTGACGACAGATGCCAGCCTTCTGGGCTGGGGCGCAGTCTGGAACTCCCTGAAGGCTCAGGGTTTGTGGACTCAGGAGGAAGCCCTCCTTCCGATAAACATTCTGGAACTGAGAGCGATATTCAATGCTCTTCAGGCTTGGCCTCAACTAGCTGCGGTCAGGTTCATCAGATTTCAGTCGGACAATATCATGACTGTAGCCTATATCAACCATCAGGGGGGAACAAGAAGCCCCCTGGCAATGTTGGAGGTTTCAAAGATAATTCTATGGTCAGAGGTTCACTCTTGCCATCTCTCAGCTATCCATATCCCAGGAGTAGAGAACTAGGAGGCGGATTTTCTAAGTTGGCAGACTTTTCATCCAGGGGAGTGGGAGCTCCATCCGGAGGTATTTGCTCAGCTGATTCAACTATGGGGCAAACCAGAACTGGATCTGATGGCGTCTCGTCAGAATGCCAAGCTTCCTTGTTATGGGTCCAGGTCAAGGGATCCCCAGGCAGCGCTGATAGATGCTCTAGCAGTGCCCTGGTCCTTCAGCCTGGCTTATGTGTTCCCACCATTTCCTCTCCTCCCTCGTCTGATTGTCAAGATCAAGCAGAAGAGAGCTTCTGTGATTTTGATAGCACCTGCGTGGCCACGCAGGACTTGGTATGCAGATCTGGTGGACATGTCATCCTTTCCACCATGGACTCTGCCGCTGAGGCAGGACCTTCTACTCCAAGGTCCATTCAAACATCCAAATCTAATTTCTCTGCGGCTGACTGCTTGGAGATTGAATGCTTGATTTTATCAAAACGTGGTTTCTCCGATTCGGTCATTGATACCTTAATTCAGGCTCGAAAGCCTGTCACCAGGAAAATCTATCATAAGATATGGTGTAAATATCTTCTTCATTGGTGTGAATCCAAGGGTTACTCATGGCGTAAAGTCAGGATTCCAAGGATATTATCCTTTCTCCAAGAAGGATTGGAGAAGGGATTGTCAGCTAGTTCCTTAAAGGGACAGATTTCTGCTCTGTCTATTCTTCTGCACAAGCGTCTGGCAGATGTTCCAGACGTTCAGGCGTTTTGTCAGGCTTTAGTTAGAATCAAGCCTGTGTTTAAACCTGTTGCTCCGCCATGGAGTTTAAATTTAGTTCTTAAAGTTCTTCAAGGGGTTCCGTTTGAACCTCTGCATTCCATAGATATCAAGCTTTTATCTTGGAAAGTTCTGTTTTTGGTAGCTATCTCTTCGGCTCGAAGAGTTTCAGAATTATCTGCCTTACAGTGTGATTCCCCTTATCTCATCTTCCATGCAGATAAGGTAGTTTTGCGTACCAAACCTGGGTTTCTTCCTAAGGTGGTATCTAATAAGAATATCAATCAGGAGATTGTTGTTCCATCACTGTGTCCTAATCCTTCTGCAAAGAAGGAACGTCTATTACACAATCTTGACGTGGTTCGTTCTTTAAAGTTTTATTTACAAGCTACTAAGGATTTTCGTCAAACATCTGCATTGTTTGTTGTCTACTCTGGACAGAGGAGAGGCCAAAAGGCTTCGGCATCTTCTCTTTCCTTTTGGCTGAGAAGCATAATCCGTTTAGCTTATGAGACTGCTGGCCAGCAGCCTCCTGAAAGAATTACAGCTAATTCCACTAGAGCGGTAGCTTCCACATGGGCTTTTAAAAATGAGGCCTCTGTTGAACAGATCTGTAAGGCCGCGACTTGGTCTTCGCTTCATACTTTCTCTAAATTCTACAAATTTGATACTTTTGCTTCTTCGGAGGCTCTTTTTGGGAGAAAGGTCTTGCAGGCAGTGGTGCCTTGCGTTTAAGTTCCTGCCTTGTCCCTCCCTTCATCCGTGTCCTAAAGCTTTGGTATTGGTATCCCACAAGTAATGGATGAACCCATGGACAGTATACACCTTACAAGAGAAAACAAAATTTATGCTTACCTGATAAATTTCTTTCTTTTGTGGTGTATCCAGTCCACGGCCCGCCCTGTCACTTTAGGCAGGTGTTTTTTATTTTTTAACTACAGTCACCACTGCACCCTATAGGTTCTCCTTTTTTCTTGCTTCTCTTCGGTCGAATAACTGGGGGTGGCAGTTAGGGGAGGAGCTATATAGGCAGCTCTGCTGTGGGTGTCCTCTTGCAACTTCCTGTTGGGAAGGAGAATATCCCACAAGTAATGGATGAATCCGTGGACTGGATACACCACAAGAGAAAGAAATGTATCAGGTAAGCATAAATTTTGTTTTCAGCTGTCAGACTTTACATCCGGGGGAGTAGTCCCTCCATCCAGATGTGTTTTCTCAGGTTGTTTAGATGTGGGATCTTTCATAAATATATCTGATGGCTTCTCATCTAAAGAAGAAACTTTCCAGGTACCTGTTCAGGTTCAGGGTTCCTCAGGCGGAAGAAGTGGATGCGTTGACACTTCCTTGGTGTTTTGAACCTGCTTATATTTTTCCTGCCTTTAGTTTTTCTTCCAAGAGTGATCTTCAAAATCATCATGGAGCAATCGCTTGTGCTGCTGGTGGCTCCAGCATGGCCTCACAGGTTTTGGTATGCAGATCTTGTTCGGATATCCAGTTGCCAACCTTGGCCACTTCCATTAAGGCCGGACCTTCTGTTTCAAGGTCTGTTTTTTTCCATCAGGATTTCAAATCTGAAGGTATGGAATTTGAACGCTTAGTGCTTAGTCATAGAGGTTTCTCTGACTTTGTGATTAATACTGTTGCAGGCTCGTAAATCTGTTTCTAGAAATATTTATTATCGAGTTTGGAAGACTTACATTTCATGGTGTTTCTCTCATAAATTCTATTGGCATTCTTTTAGAATTCCTAGAATTTTACAGTTTCTTCAGGATAGTTTGAATAAGGGTTTGTCTGTAAGTTCCTTGAAGGGACAAATCTCTGCTCTTTCTGTTTTATTTCACAGGAAGATTGCTAAGCTTCCTGATATTCACTGTTTTGTTCACGCTTTGGTTCATATGAAACCTGTCATTAAATCAATCTCTCCTTCTTGGAGTCTTAGGCCTAGATTTAGAGTTTGGCGGTAAAAGGGCTGTTAACGCTCCGCGGGCTTTTTTCTGGCCGCACCATAAAATTAACTCTGGTATCGAGAGTTCAAACAAATGCTGCGTTAGGCTCCAAAAAAGGAGCGTAGAGCATTTTTACCGCAAATGCAACTCTCGATACCAGAGTTGCTTACGGACGCGGCCGGCCTAAAAAACGTGCTCGTGCACGATTCCCCCATAGGAAACAATGGGGCTGTTTGAGCTGAAAAAAAACCTAACACCTGCAAAAAAGCAGCGTTCAGCTCCTAACGCAGCCCCATTGTTTCCTATGGGGAAACACTTCCTACGTCTGCACCTAACACTCTAACATGTACCCCGAGTCTAAACACCCCTACCCTTACACTTATTAACCCCTAATCTGCCGCCCCCGCTATCGCTGACCCCTGCATATTTTTTTTAACCCCTAATCTGCCGCTCCGTAAACCGCCGCAACCTACGTTATCCCTATGTACCCCTAATCTGCTGCCCTAACATCGCCGACCCCTATATTATATTTATTAACCCCTAATCTGCCCCCCTCAACGTCGCCGACACCTGCCTACACTTATTAACCCCTAATCTGCCGAGCGGACCTGAGCGCTACTATAATAAAGTTATTAACCCCTAATCCGCATCACTAACCCTATCATAAATAGTATTAACCCCTAATCTGCCCTCCCTAACATCGCCGACACCTACCTTCAATTATTAACCCCTAATCTTCCGAGCGGAGCTCACCGCTATTCTAATAAATGGATTAACCCCTAAAGCTAAGTCTAACCCTAACACTAACACCCCCCTAAGTTAAATATAATTTTTATCTAACGAAATAAATTAACTCTTATTAAATAAATTATTCCTATTTAAAGCTAAATACTTACCTGTAAAAAAAACCCTAATATAGCTACAATATAAATTATAATTATATTATAGCTATTTTAGGATTAATATTTATTTTACAGGCAACTTTGTATTTATTTTAACCAGGTACAATAGCTATTAAATAGTTAAGAACTATTTAATAGTTACCTAGTTAAAATAATAACAAATTTACCTGTAAAATAAATCCTAACCTAAGATATAATTAAACCTAACACTACCCTATCAATAAAATAATTAAATAAACTACCTACAATTACCTACAATTAACCTAACACTACACTATCAATAAATTAATTAAACACAATTCCTACAAATAAATACAATTAAATAAACTAGCTAAAGTACAAAAAATAAAAAAGAACTAAGTTACAGAAAATAAAAAAATATTTACAAACATAAGAAAAATATTACAACAATTTTAAACTAATTACACCTACTCTAAGCCCCCTAATAAAATAACAAAGCCCCCCAAAATAAAAAATTCCCTACCCTATTCTAAATTAAAAAAGTTACAAGCTCTTTTACCTTACCAGCCCTGAACAGGGCCCTTTGCGGGGCATGCCCCAAGAAGTTCAGCTCTTTTGCCTGTAAAAAAAAACATACAATACCCCCCCCCCAACATTACAACCCACCACCCACATACCCCTAATCTAACCCAAACCCCCCTTAAATAAACCTAACACTAATCCCCTGAAGATCTTCCTACCTTGTCTTCACCATCCAGGTATCACCGATCCGTCCTGGCTCCAAGATCTTCATCCAACCCAAGCGGGGGTTGGCGATCCATAATCCGGTGCTGAAGAGGTCCAGAAGAGGCTCCAAAGTCTTCCTCCTATCCGGCAAGAAGAGGACATCCGGACCGGCAAACATCTTCTCCAAGCGGCATCTTCGATCTTCTTCCATCCGGAGCGAAGCGGCAGGATCCTGAAGACCTCCAGCGCGGAACATCCATCCGGACCGACGACTGAACGACACATGACTGTTCCTTTAAGGGACGTCATCCAAGATGGCGTCCCTCGAATTCCGATTGGCTGATAGGATTCTATCAGCCAATCGGAATTAAGGTAGGAATTTTCTGATTGGCTGATGGAATCAGCCAATCAGAATCAAGTTCAATCCGATTGGCTGATCCAATCAGCCAATCAGATTGAGCTCGCATTCTATTGGCTGTTCCGATCAGCCAATAGAATGCGAGCTCAATCTGATTGGCTGATTGGATCGGCCAATCGGATTGAACTAGATTCTGATTGGCTGATTCCATCAGCCAATCAGAAAATTCCTACCTTAATTCCGATTGGCTGATAGAATCCTATCAGCCAATCGGAATTCGAGGGACGCCATCTTGGATGACGTCCCTTAAAGGAACAGTCATTCGTCGTTCAGTCGTCGGTCCGGATGGATGTTCCCCGCTGGAGGTCTTCAGGATCCTGCCGCTTCGCTCCGGATGGAAGAAGATCGAAGATGCCGCTTGGAGAAGATGTTTGCCGGTCCGGATGTCCTCTTCTTGCCGGATAGGAGGAAGACTTTGGAGCCTCTTCTGGACCTCTTCAGCACCGGATTATGGATCGCCAACCCCCGCTTGGGTTGGATGAAGATCTTGGAGCCAGGACGGATCGGTGATACCTGGATGGTGAAGACAAGGTAGGAAGATCTTCAGGGGATTAGTGTTAGGTTTATTTAAGGGGGGTTTGGGTTAGATTAGGGGTATGTGGGTGGTGGGTTGTAATGTTGGGGGGGGGGTATTGTATGTTTTTTTTTACAGGCAAAAGAGCTGAACTTCTTGGGGCATGCCCCGCAAAGGGCCCTGTTCAGGGCTGGTAAGGTAAAAGAGCTTGTAACTTTTTTAATTTAGAATAGGGTAGGGAATTTTTTATTTTGGGGGGCTTTGTTATTTTATTAGGGGGCTTAGAGTAGGTGTAATTAGTTTAAAATTGTTGTAATATTTTTCTTATGTTTGTAAATATTTTTTTATTTTCTGTAACTTAGTTCTTTTTTATTTTTTGTACTTTAGCTAGTTTATTTATTTGTAGAAATTGTGTTTAATTAATTTATTGATAGTGTAGTGTTAGGTTAATTGTAGGTAATTGTAGGTAGTTTATTTAATTATTTTATTGATAGGGTAGTGTTAGGTTTAATTATATCTTAGGTTAGGATTTATTTTACAGGTAAATTTGTTATTATTTTAACTAGGTAACTATTAAATAGTTCTTAACTATTTAATAGCTATTGTACCTGGTTAAAATAATTACAAAGTTGCCTGTAAAATAAATATTAATCCTAAAATAGCTATAATATAATTATAATTTATATTGTAGCTATATTAGGGTTTATTTTACAGGTAAGTATTTAGCTTTAAATAGGAATCATTTATTTAATAAGAGTTAATTTATTTCGTTAGATGTAAATTATATTTAACTTAGGAGGGTGTTAGTGTTAGGGTTAGACTTAGCTTTAGGGGTTAATCCATTTATTAGAATAGCGGTGAGCTCCGATCGGAAGATTAGGGGTTAATAATTGAAGGTAGGTGTCGGCGATGTTAGGGAGGGCAGATTAGGGGTTAATACTATTTATTATAGGGTTAGTGAGGCGGATTAGGGGCTAATAACTTTATTATAGTAGCGCTCAGGTCCGCTCGGCAGATTAGGGGTTAATAAGTGTAGGCAGGTGTCGGCGACGTTGTGGGGGGCAGATTAGGGGTTAATAAATATAATATAGGGGTCGGCGGTGTTAGGGGTAGCAGATTAGGGGTACATAGGGATAACGTAGGTGGCGGCGCTTTGCGGTCGGAAGATTAGGGGTTAATTATTTTAAGTAGCTGGCGGCGATGTTGTGGGGGGCAGGTTAGGGGTTAATAAATATAATACAGGGGTCGGCGGGGTTAGGGGCAGCAGATTAGGGGTACATAAATATAACGTAGGTGGCGGTCGGCAGATTAGGGGTTAAAAATTTTAATCGAGTGTCGGCGATGTGGGGGGGCCTCGGTTTAGGGGTACATAGGTAGTTTATGGGTGTTAGTGTACTTTAGAGTACAGTAGTTAAGAGCTTTATAAACCGGCGTTAGCCAGAAAGCTCTTAACTCCTGCTATTTTCAGGCGGCTGGAATTTTGTCGTTAGAGCTCTAACGCTCACTTCAGAAACGACTCTAAATACCAGCGTTAGAAAGATCCCATTGAAAATATAGGCTACGCAAATGGCGTAGGGGGATCTGCGGTATGGAAAAGTCGCGGCTGAAAAGTGAGCGTTAGACCCTTTAATCACTGACTCCAAATACCAGCGGGCGGCCAAAACCAGCGTTAGGAGCCTCTAACGCTGGTTTTGACGGCTACCGCCGAACTCCAAATCTAGGCCTTAATTTGGTTTTAAAGGTTTTACAGGCTCCTCCATTTGAGCCTATGCATTCTTTGGACATTTACATACTTTCTTAGAAAGTGTTGTTTCTTTTGACCATCTCTTCTGCTAGAAGAGTTTCTGAATTATCTGCTCTTCCTTGTGAATCTCCTTTTCTATTTTTTAATCAGGATAAGGTGGTTTTGCGGACTTCATTTAAATTCTTACCTAAGGTTGTGAATTCTAACAACATTAATAGAGTAATGGTTGTCCTTTCCTTGTGTCCTAATCCTAAGAATTCTTTGGAGAGATCCTTACATTCTTTGGATGTGGTAAGAGCTTTGAAATATTATGTTGAAGCTACTAAAGATTTCAGGAAGACTTCTAGTCTATTTGATATTCTTTCTGGTTCCAGGAAAGGTCAGAAGGCTTCTGCCGTTTCTTTGGCATCGTGGTTAAAGCCTTTGACTCATCACACTTATTTGGAGTTGGGTCAGGCCCCGCCTCAGAGAATTACAGCTCATTCTACTAGGTCAGTCTCCACTTCGTGGGCTTTTAAGAATGAAGCTTCAGTTGATCAGATTTGCAAAGCAGCAACTTGGTCTTCTTTGCCTACATTTACTAAATTCTACCATTTTTATGTATTTGCTTCTTCGAAAGCAGTTTTTGGTAGAAAAGATCTTCATGCAGCTGTTTCAGTTTGATTTAAGTGTTTCCTTTCATTTATGAGAATAAACTTATATTTGGGTTGTGGATTAATTTTTTTCAGCGAAATGGCTGTTTTTATTTTATCCCTCCCTCTCTAGTGACTCTTGCATGGAGTTCCACTTCTTGGGTTTTGCTATCCCATACGTCACTAGCTCATGGACTCTTGCCAATTACATGGAAAAAAACATAATTTATGTAAGAACTTACCTGATAAATTTATTTCTTTCATATTGGCAAGAGTCCATGAGGCCCACCCTTTTCTCTTGTTAAGTGTATCCAGTCCACGGATCATCCATTACTTGTGGGATATTCTCCTTCCCAACAGGAAGTTGCAAGAGGATCACCCACAGCAGAGCTGCTATATAGCTCCTCCCCTCACTGCCTTATCCAGTCATTCTCTTGCAACTCTCAACTAAGATGGAGGTCGTAAGAGGACTGTGGTGTTTTATACTTAGTTTATTTCTTCAATCAAAAGTTTGTTATTTTTAAATGGTACCGAAGTGTACTGTTTATCTCAGGCAGTATTTAGAAGAAGAATCTGCCTGCGTTTTCTATGATCTTAGCAGAAGTAACTAAGATCCTTTGCTGTTCTCACATATTCTGAGGAGTGAGGTAACTTCAGAGGGGGAATAGCGTGCAGGTTTTCCTGCAATAAGGTATGTGCAGTTAAAATATTTTTCTAGGGATGGAATTTGCTAGAAAATGCTGCTGATACCGAAGTAATGTAAGTAAAGCCTTAAATGCAGTGATAGCGACTGGTATCAGGCTTATTAATAGAGATACATACTCTTATAAAAGTGTATTTTAAAACGTTTGCTGGCATGTTTAATCGTTCTTAAAATATGTTTGGTGATAAAACTTATTGGGGCCTAGTTTTTTCCACATGGCTGGCTTGAATTTTGGCTAGAAACAGTTCCCTGAGGCTTACCACTGTTGTAATATGAGTGGGAGGGGCCTATTTTGGCGTTTTTTTGCACAGCAAAAATTACAGACACAGACATCCAGCTTCTTCCTGCATGATCCAGGACTTCTCTGAAGGGCTCAAAAGGCTTCAAAAGTCGTATTGAGGGAGGTAAAAAGCCACAGTAGAGCTGTGGCAGTTGTTGTGACTGTTTAAAAAACGTTTTTGTCATTTGTTATTCCATTTTTGGTATTAAGGGGTTAATCATCCATTTGCAAGTGGGTGCAATGCTCTGCTAACTTATTACATACACTGTAAAAATTTCGTTATCTTGGAAAGTTCTGTTTTTGATGGCTATTTCCTCGGCTCGAAGAGTCTCTGAGTTATCTGCCTTACATTGTGATTCTCCTTATCTGATTTTTCATTCAGACAAGGTAGTTCTGCGTACCAAACCTGGGTTTTTACCTAAGGTGGTTTCTAACAGGAATATCAATCAAGAGATTGTTGTTCCATCATTGTGTCCTAATCCTTCTTCAAAGAAGGAACGTCTTTTGCATAATCTGGACGTAGTCCGTGCTTTGAAGTTTTACTTACAGGCTACTAAAGATTTTCGTCAAACATCTGCCCTGTTTGTCGTTTACTCTGGACAGAGGAGAGGTCAAAAAGCTTCGACAACCTCTCTCTCCTTTTGGCTTCGGAGCATAATACACTTAGCCTATGAGACTGCTGGACAGCAGCCCCCTGAAAGGATTACAGCTCATTCTACTAGAGCTGTGGCTTCCACCTGGGCCTTTAAAAATGAGGCCTCTGTTGAACAGATTTGCAAGGCTGCGACTTGGTCTTCGCTTCACACCTTTTCAAAATTTTACATGCCTTGTCCCTCCCATCATCCGTGTACTTTAGCTTTGGTATTGGTATCCCACAAGTAATGGATGATCCGTGGACTGGATACACTTAACAAGAGAAAACATAATTTATGCTTACCTGATAAATTTATTTCTCTTGTGGTGTATCCAGTCCACTGCCCACCCTGTCCTTTTAAGGCAGGTCTAAATTTTAATTAAACTACAGTCACCACTGCACCCTATGGTTTCTCCTTTCTCGTCTTGTTTCGGTCGAATGACTGGATATGGCAGTGAGGGGAGGAGCTATATAGCAGCTCTGCTGTGGTTGATCCTCTTGCAACTTCCTGTTGGGAAGGAGAATATCCCACAAGTAATGGATGATCCGTGGACTGGATACACTACAAGAGAAATAAATTTATCAGGTAAGCATAAATTATGTTTTTATGGTGGTTATGATTTTTTTGTATAAAGCACAATTATTTCCAAATTCCTTTGTTGATGCTTTTTACTCCTTTCTTTTTCCCCCAACTACTTGGCTATTCATTAAACTGAATTGTGGGTGTGGTGAAGGGTGTATTTATAGGCATTTTGAGGTTTGGGAAACTTTGCCCCCCCTGGTAGGATTGTATATCCCATACGTCACTAGCTCATGGACTCTTGCCAATATGAAAGAAATTAATTTATCAGGTAAGTTCTTACATAAATTATGTTTTCCTTATGTGTATATTTATGTATGTGTATGCATACAGTATATGTATTGCAAGTTGGGGGGGGGGGGCTTTATATACGTGCACCGGTTCCCTGGGGCTTCTATTTACATCTCTGAGTTTGTGTCACACAAGTACATTCATTCAACCCCTTCCTCCCCTCCTCTGGTGTCTGTTTGTTATCATAGAAAGTTATGGTCAGGTGGTCTGTTGAGGAGAGGAAGAGGGGCACTCTGGCAGTTCTGTAAATTATTACAGCATACCATGCTTCTTTAGCATACCATGCTTCGCCCCTTCCCGTGGTGACTACAGATTGAGGGGCCTATTTATCAAAGGTCTTGCGGACCTGATCCGACAGTGCGGATCAGGTCCGCAAGACCTCGCTGAATGCAGAGAGCAATACGCTCTCCGCATTTAACATTGCACCAGCAGCTCACAAGAGCTGCTGGTGCAATGCCGCCCCCTGCTGACTCACGGCCAATCGTCCGCCAGCAGGGAGGTGTCAATCAACCCGATCGTACTAGATCAGGTTGATTTCCGGCGATTCCTGTCCGCCTCATCAGAGCAGTCGGACAGGGTTATGGAGCAGCGGTCTTTAGACCGCTGCTTCATAACTGCTGTTTGTGGAGAGTCTGAAGACTTGCCAGAAACACGGCCCACAAGTACCATTCGGAGCTTGATAAATGGGCCCCTGAGACTTGACTTCAGTCCTGCAGCACTAGAAAACAGAAGGCAGAGTGACTGGCTGGCTCTCCAGCAAATATTTAATGTATGTGGACGATTACTTTACATACCATCTACCCAGGAATTTAATTGGATTTACACAGACATTTGTATAGCAGCCGAGCTATTGAAGCATCTGAATTATTTACATAAGTAATTGCTATGCTTTTGGTTACAGCATAGTTATTAGCAATGTCAAATCCATATAAATCTGTGCATTGGTATGTAATGGTAACTGTGCTAACAGAAAGGCACCGCTCTTCTATCTATCCCCATCTGAGATCTTTAGGTGCAAACAAACAACTCAAATGTAAATATATATTAACGGGAAATAAATCACAAATTCTTAATAACAAGTTTACTAATGCTTAATAAAACAAAAATTAAAATGTACTTTCATCATTTATTTTGCCCCTTTCAATCTAAAAAAAATGCCCCCCCCCCCCCAATATATTTATTATGCAGCATATTTTATTTAGGTTAATCTTAGCAAACATGATCATTTATCATATAACCTTTATGAGCTGCATAAATAAATATAAGGGTTGGCCCTCCAACACATTTACTGTGGACTAGATTTTATTTATTTGCATTATTGTGTTGAATTATATGTGAGTGTACTAAACTTAATAATCTCAATACAATTATGTGCTGCATTTAGCAAATTATTTATTATGCACTACATTTTATTTAGATTAAGTTTAGCACACATATAATCATTTATCATATAACTTTTTTCTCAATAAAATGTGTGCTGCATACATAAATATATATTTATTGAATGCAGCATATTTTACGTAGTTAAGCATATTTCCAAAATGCCAACACATTATACTCTTGTAGGCTTCAGAGCATTTGGCATTCAGTGCACAGATCAGGAACATCTGAACTGTGCACTAATGGGCACCTGAATGCCAAATGCTCAGAAGCCTGCATTCACCCTCTAACTATAAATAGGATCATAGTTCTGAGGTTGTGTCAGGTGCAGCCAATCACACTTTGATTATTTTTTTTATCATATTAGTGAGTGAAATAAGTAAGGAGTTAAGTGACTGAACTATTTCACTACTTTTGAACTTTAAAGGAACATCCTACTTCACAATAATGAGAACAGCTGTTTTACTTTTTTTATTTAGTAATTGACACAGAGTGCCCAGGCACAATGTCACAGAATCTCTCTATCACCATTGTACCATGGCCTGGACACTTACTGACAGTTAATGGATTTAAAAAAAGTAAAGGAGCTGTCCTCATTAACTTTCTTTACCTACTGGCTCTCTGCACCAGATAGGGCAACGAGTCCCTGGATTTTTTTTTTAAATGTTGCAAATATGCAACTAAAACAGAGCAACTTTAAAACTCCTGTACATTCTCAATGTACCCAACACATTTAAAGCTGCTGTTAATGTTTCAGCTGTGATCAGTGAAGCAGGTGATGCAGATCAGGTCAGTGATAATGGTCAGCAGATTTACACTGGCATCCCCAAATGCCAGACATGAGTCCCTGTTCCATGCAAAAAAAATTAGTATCATGGTCCTAGTGTTTTTTTTAAATGAATTTGTGTAAACACCTGTTTCCAATGATCCATTTTACTCACTGGAGTTAGTTACTTTATATTTATTTTGTCATTTGAGGTAGCTGTTTTTGCCTGTTACAGCCACCACCTATACAGATAATATGAATACTGCTGTATTGCTCTATCTCCACTGCTATAGTTGAAACCAATTATAAAGTACTTGCTAGGTGGTATTTAGCTCCAGATCAGGTATTGTGAACCTCCATTTGAATAATCCACGAGCCGCCACTGGTGTGGAGTGTGTAAATGTCAGTGAGCACGGTGTGTGTTTTAGTGAACAGGATGCGTGAATCAGTGAGGAAGGTGTAAATGTCAGTGAGCAGGGTGTGTATCAGAGAGCAGTGTGTGTGTGTAAGTGAGCAGGGTGTGTGTGTCAGTGAGGAGTGTGTTAATGTCAGTGAGCAGGGTGTGTGTAAGTGAGCATTGTGCGTGCATCAGTGAGGATGGTGTAAATGTCAGTGAGCAGGGTGTGTGTGTCAGTGAGCAGTGTGTGAATGTCAGTGAGCAGGGTGTATGTGTCAGTGAGGAGTGTGTAAATGTCAGTGAGCAGGGTGTATGTCAGTGAGCAGGGTGTGTGTGTCAGTGAGGGATGTTTAAATGTCAGTGAGCAGGGTGTGTGTATCAGTGAGCAGTGTGTAAATGTCAGTGAGCATTGTGTGAATGTCAGTGAGCAGGGTGTGTGTCAGTGAGGAGTGTGTAAATGTCAGTGAGCATTGTGTGAATGTCAGTGAGCAGGGTGTGTGTGTCAGTGAGGAGTGTGTAAATGTCAGTGAGCAGGGTGTGTGTATCAGTGAGCAGTGTGTAAATGTCAGTGAGCATTGTGTGAATGTCAGTGAGCAGGGTGTGTGTGTCAGTGAGGAGTGTGTAAATGTCAGTGAGCTGGGTGTGTGTCAGTGAGCAGTGTATGAATGTCAGTGAGCAGGGTGTGTGTGTCAGTGAGGGATGTTTAAATGTCAGTGAGCAGGGTGTGTGTATCAGTGAGCATTGTGTGTGTGTCAGTGAGCAGGGTGTGTGTCAGTGAGCAGGGTGTGTGTGTGTCAGTGAGCAGGGTGTAAATGTCAGTGATTATATAAGTATAGGGAGAGAGATTAGCAATGTGATGTCAATTAAGTCCCCAATAATTTTGTATCATATCTTGCAGGGAAGAAGAGTATATCAACCCTGTGTAGAGAGAATCAATCTCTTACATATTGTAAAGGCAGGGGGGTGCTCAATATCCTAAAATAAGTGTAGGAAAAATAAAGAGAGAAATGGATATATCTGAGCACACAATGTAGCCACAAATTAAAGTACTGTATAGTGTATATGTGAGCTGGCTTGGAGCGAGCCAGGTATAATAAAATATAACTTTTAATAATGTATGTTAAAATAAAGATGGTGGAAAGTTCCACATATGAAGTGCAGAGTTAAAAGCAATTAAAAGGAAGGTTGAATGCTGAAATGCCCTGGTAACCAACTATTTTGTGAGTTAATGATAGAGTCTGGCAAGGAGGCACTACAAAATGCTCGCGGATTGCACAAAAACTAAGCTATAAAGAGGATTGACCTCACACAACAATATATATCTGTCTAGTGCAATACTGGAGCAGTGTCAAACCTTGCCAGAGTCCCAATCTATATTATGTCAATTAGTATGGAGATTAGAAAAACTATCTGTGTTACGATACTGAGCTAATAGTGAGTGTAGCCCATATCACATACCGGACACACATAAACCCAGTAAAAGGTAATTATATATAACTCCTATTAGATACTAGTACTCAAATTGACCCACAAAGGCAAATAGTTAAAGCATTCTAAGAGAGCGCCGGATGCGCAATTTGAGTACTAGTATCTAATAGGAGTTATATATAATTACCTTTTACTGGGTTTATGTGTGTCCGGTATGTGATATGGGCTACACTCACTATTAGCTCAGTATCGTAACACAGATAGTTTTTCTAATCTCCATACTAATTGACATAATATAGATTGGGACTCTGGCAAGGATTGACACTGCTCCAGTATTGCACTAGACAGATATATATTGTTGTGTGAGGTCAATCCTCTTTATAGCTTAGTTTTTGTGCAATCCGCGAGCATTTTGTAGTGCCTCCTTGCCAGACTCTATCATTAACTCACATAATAGGTGGTTACCAGGGCATTTCAGCATTCAACCTTCCTTTTAATTGCTTTTAACTCTGCACTTCATATGTGGAACTTTCCACCATCTTTATTTTAACATACATTATTAAAAGTTATATTTTATTATACCTGGCTCGCTCCAAGCCAGCTCACATATACACTATACAGTACTTTAATTTGTGGCTACATTGTGTGCTCGGATATATCCATTTCTCTCTTTATTTTTCCTGTAAATGTCAGTGAGCATTGTGTGTGTGTCAGTGAGCAGGGTGTGTGTGTCAGTGAGGAGTGTAAATGTCAGTGAGCAGGGTGTGTGGGTCAGTGAGGAGTGTGTGAATGTCAGTGAGCAGGGTGTGTGCCAGTGTGCAAGTGTCTGCCTAAGGCCTCACTGACAGTAAATTTCATTGAGCAGGGTGTGTGTCAGTGAGGAGTGTGTGTCAGTTAGCAGGGTGTGTGTCAGTGAGGAGTGTGTGTCAGTTAGCAGGGTGTGTGTCAGTGAGGAGTGTGTGAATGTTAGTGAGCAGGATGTGTGTATCAGTGAGCAGGGTGTGTGTGTGATTCAGTGAGCAGGGTGTGTGTATCATTGAGTAGTGTGTGAATGTTAGTAAGCAGGGTGTGTGTATCAGTAAGCAGGGTGTGTGTGTGTGTGTGTGTGTGTCAGTGAGCAGGGTGTGTGTGTCAGTGAGTAGTGTGCAAATGTCAGTGAGCAGGGTGTGTGTGTCAGTGAGCAGTGTGTAAATGTCAGTGAGCAAGGTGTGTGTGTCAGTGTGCAGGGTGTGTGTGTCAGGGAGGAGTGTGTGAAGTCAGTGAGCAGGGTGTGTGTGTGTGTCAGTGAGGAGTGTGTGAATGTCAGTGAGCAGGGTGTATGCCAGTGTCTGCCTAAGGCCTCGCTAACTCTAGAGCCGCCTCTGCTAGCACCTATAAATCACAGCTGGGAGTGAAATTAAGAATTTGGATTTTGAGGGACAAGGAAAGGCTATTGCGACTGAATCTGCTGTTTTACTTACTTAAATTCTGGGATCTTGTACTGTGTCAGTGAGGAGTGTGTGAATGTCAGTGAGCAGGGTGTGTGTGTCAGTGAGCAGGGTGTGTGCGTCAGTGAGCAGGGTGTGTGGGTCAGTGAGCAGGGTGTGTGTGTTAGTGAGCAGGGTGTGCGTCAGTAAGGATTATGTAAATGTCAGTGAGCAGGGTGCGTGTATCAGTGAGGAGGATGTAAATGTCAGTAAGCAGTGTGTGAATGGCAGTGAGCAGGGTGTGTGTGTCAGTGAGGAGTGTGTGAATGTCAGTGAGCAGAATGTGTGTATTAGTGTGGAGTGTGTAAATGTCAGTAAGCAGGGTGTGTGTGTCAGTGAGCAGTGTGTGAATGTCAGTGAGCAGGGTGTGTGTGTCAGTGAGCAGTGTGTGAATGTCAGTAAGCAGGGTGTGTGTGTCAGTGAGCAGTGTGTGAATGTTAGGGAGCAGGGTGTGTGTATCAGTGAGGAGTGTGTAAATGTCAGTGAGCAGGGTGTGTGTGTCAGTGAGCAGGGTGCGTGTATCAGTGAGGAGGGTGTGTGTATCAGTGAGGAGGGTGTGTGTATCAGTGAGCAGTGTGTAAATGTCAGTGAGCAGGGTGTGTGTATAAGTGAGGAGTGTGTAAATGTCAGTGAGCAGGGTGTAAATGTCAGTGAGCAGGGTGTGTGTGTCAGTGAGCAGGGTGTTTGTGTTAGTGAGCAGGGTGTGTGTATCATTGAGGAGTGTGTAAATGTCAGTGAGCAGGGTGTGTGTGTCAGTGAGCAGGGTGTGTGTATCAGTGAGCAGTGTGTAAATGTCAGTGAGCAGGGTGTGTGTGTCAGTGAGCAGGGTGTGTGTGTCAGTGAGCAGGGTGTGTGTCAGTGAGGAGTGTGTGAATGTCAGTGAGCAGGGTGTGCCAGTGTGCAAGTGTCTGCCTAAGGCCTCACTAACTCTAGAGCCGCCTCTGCTAACACCTATAAATCACAGCTGGGAGTGAAATTGAGAATTTGGCTTTTGAGGGACAGGGAAAGGATATGGGGACTGAATCTGCTGTTTTACTTAAAACTAAATTCTGGGATCTTGTACTGTGTCAGTGAGGATTGTGTGAATGTCAGTGAGCAGGGTGTGTGTGTGTGTCAGTGAGGAGTGTGTGAATGTCAGTGAGCAGGGTGTGTGTGTGTGTCAGTGAGGAGTGTGTGAATGTCAGTGAGCAGGGTGTGTGTGTGTGTCAGTGAGGAGTGTGTGAATGTCAGTGAGCAGGGTGTGTGTGTGTGTCAGTGAGGAGTGTGTGAATGTCAGTGAGCAGGGTGTGCCAGTGTGCAAGTGTCTGCCTAAGGCCTCGCTAACTCTAGAGCCGCCTCTGCTAGCACCTATAAATCACAGCTGGGAGTGAAATTAAGAATTTGGATTTTGAGGGACAAGGAAAGGATATTGCGACTGAATCTGCTGTTTTACTTACTTAAATTCTGGGATCTTGTACTGTGTCAGTGAGGAGTGTGTGAATGTCAGTGAGCAGGGTGTGTGTGTCAGTGAGCAGGGTGTGTGTGTCAGTGAGCAGGGTGTGTGCGTCAGTGAGCAGGGTGTGTGCGTCAGTGAGCAGGGTGTAATTGTCAGTGAGCAGGGTGTGTGGGTCAGTGAGCAGGGTGTGTGTGTTAGTGAGCAGGGTGTGCGTCAGTAAGGAGTATGTAAATGTCAGTGAGCAGGGTGTGTGTAAGTGAGCAGGGTGCGTGTATCAGTGAGGAGGATGTAAATGTCAGTAAGCAGTGTGTGAATGTCAGTGAGCAGGGTGTGTGTGTCAGTGAGCAGTGTGTGAATGTCAGTGAGCAGGGTGTGTGTGTCAGTGAGCAGTGTGTGAATGTCAGTGAGCAGGGTGTGTGTGTCAGTGAGCAGTGTGTGAATGTTAGTGAGCAGGGTGTGTGTATCAGTGAGGAGTGTGTAAATGTCAGTGAGCAGGGTGCGTGTATCAGTGAGGAGGGTGTGTGTATCAGTGAGGAGGGTGTGTGTATCAGTGAGCAGTGTGTAAATGTCAGTGAGCAGAGTGTGTGTATCAGTGAGGAGTGTGTAAATGTCAGTGAGCAGGGTGTGTGTGTCAGTGAGCAGGGTGTTTGTGTCAGTGAGCAGTGTGTGAATGTTAGTGAGCAGGGTGTGTGTATCATTGAGGAGTGTGTAAATGTCAGTGAGCAGGGTGTGTGTGTCAGTGAGCAGGGTGTGTGTGTGTCAGTGAGGAGTGTGTGAATGTCAGTGAGCAGGGTGTGCCAGTGTGCAAGTGTCTGCCTAAGGCCTCACTAACTCTAGAGCCGCCTCTGCTAGCACCTATAAATCACAGCTGGGAGTGAAATTGAGAATTTGGCTTTTGAGGGACATGGCAAGGATTTGGGGACTGAATCTGCCGTTTTACTTAAAACTAAATTCTGGGATCTTGTACTGTGTCAGTGAGGAGTGTGTGAATGTCAGTGAGCAGGGTATGTGTGTCAGTGAGGAATATGTAAATGTCAATGAGCAGGGTGTGTGTCAGTGAGCAGGGTGTGTGTGTCAGTGAGGAGTGTAAATGTCAGTGAGCAGGGTGTGTGTGTTAGTGAGCAGGTTGTGTGTGTCATTGAGGAGTGTGTAAATGTCAGTGAGCAATATCAGTGAGGTGTGTGTAAATGTCAGTGAGGAGTGTAGGAATGATAGTGAGCAGGGTGTGTGTATCAGTGAGCAGGGTGTCTGTGTGTGTCAGTGAGCATGATGTGTGTACCAGTAAGTAGTGTGTGAATGTTAGTAAACAGGGTGTGTGTATCAGTGAGGAGGGTGTGTGTGTGTGTGTGTGTGTCAGTCAGCAGTGTGTAAATGTCAGTGAGCAGTGTGTGTATCAGTTAGCAGTGTGTAAATGTCAGTGAGCAGGGTGTGTGTGTCAGTGAGGAGTGTGTAAATGTCAGTGAGCAGGGTGTGTGTGTGTGTCAGATAGCAGGGTGTGTGTATCAGTGAGGAGGGTATGTGTGTGTGTGTCAGTGAGCAGTGTGTAAATGTCAGTGAGCAGTGTGTTAATGTCAGTGAGCAGGGTGTGTGTGTGTCAGTGAGGGGTGTGTGTGTCAGTGAGGGGTGTGTGTGTCAGTGAGCAGGGTGTGTATCAGTGAGCAGTGTGTAGATGTCAGTGAGCAGGGTGTGTGTCAGAGAGGAGTTTGTGAATGTCAGTGGGCAGGGTGTGTGTGTAAGTGAGCAGGGTGTGTGTGTCAGTGAGGGGTGTGTGTGTCAGTGAGCAGTGTGTAAATGTCAATGAGCAGGGTGTGTGTAAGAGAGGAGTTTGTGAATGTCAGTGAGCAGGGTGTGTGTGTCAGTGAGGAGTGTGTAAATGTCAGTGGGCAGGGTGTGTGTGTAAGTGAGCAGGGTGTGTGTCTCAGTGAGCAGGGTGTGTGTGTCAGTGAGGAGTGTGTAAATGTCAGTGAGCAGGGTGTGTGTTTTAGCAAGGTGCTTGTATCAGTGAGGAGGGTGTAAATGTCAGTGAACAGAGTGTGTGTGTCAGTGAGCAGTGTGTGAATGTCAGTGAGCATGGTGTGTGTGTGTTATTGAGGATTGGTAAATGTCAGTGAGCAGGATGTATGTATTAGTGAGGAGCGTGTAAATGCCAGTGACCAGGGTGTGTATGTCAGTGAGCAGTGTGTGAATGTCAGTGAGCAGGGTGTGTATGTCAGTGAGCAGGGTGTGAATGTCAGTGAGCAGGGTGTGTATGTCAGTGAGCAGTGTGTGAATGTCAGTGAGCAGGGTATGTGTGTCAGTGAGGAGTGTGTGAATGTCAATGAGCAGGGTGTGTGCCAGTGTCTGCCTAAGGCCTCGCTAACTCCAGAGACACCGCTGCTAGCACCTATAAATCACAGCTGGGAGTATAATTGAGAATTTAGCTTTTGAGTGACAAATAAAGGATTTGGGGACAGAATCTGCTGTTTTACTTAAAAAGTAAATTCTGGGATCATGTACTGTGTCAGTGAGGATTGTGTGAATGTCAGTGAGCAGGGTGTGTGTGTCAGTGAGTATAGTGTGTAAATGTCAGTGAGCAGGGTGTGTGTGTTAGTGAGCAGGGTGTAAATGTCAGTGAACAGGGTGTGTGTGTCAGTGAGGAGTGTGTAAATGTCAGTGAGCAGGATGTGTGTATTAGTGAGTAGTGTGTAAATGTAAGTGAGCAGGGTGTGTGCCAGAGAAGAGTGTGTGAATGTCAGTGAACAGGATGTGTGTGTCAGTGACGAGTGTGTAAATGTCAGTGAGCAAGATGTGTGTATTAGTGAGTAGTGTGTAAATGTAAGTGAGCAGGGTGTGTGCCAGAGAAGAGTGTGTGAATGTCAGTGAGCAGGGTGTGTGTATTAGTGAGCAGTGTGTAAATGTTAGTAAGCAGGGTGTGTGTGTCAGTGAGGAGTGTGTAAATGTCCGTGAGCAGGGGGTGTGTGTATGTCAGGGACGTGCAGTCATTAGAGGCAGGTGAGGCAGGGCCTCACCTGTCATATGGGGGAGAAAAAAAAAATAAGATTTAATTTTTTTTAAAGCCTTAATTTTTTTCTCCCCATGTTAAGCTATGGAGAGAGGCTGTGAGCAGGACAGCTTCTCTCCATAACACAACTTGCCTATGAGACTTGCACACCAGCGCCACCTGCTGGGTGGTTGTTGGCGGCATAGAGCGGCCATTAAGACCCCATTTGAGGCACTCACAAAGCAGCCTCTTAGAGGGGGAGCCATCTCGTCATCATACAGGACTGGAGGGCACTGCAGGCTAAGGAGGAAGAGGCGGAGCTGCTGCACTAGAGGACTCAAGTAGCGCTGGCGGGAAGGAAGAGTATGACAAGGTAGGAGATGGATGTTCAAGAAGTGTAATTTTAGCAATTTTCAAATGTTTGCCCCAAGTTGTATTACTACTGTTAGTAATGTCCTTACCACTGCGTGCAGCTGCTTCTTCTCGTTACTGATCCAGGCTGTGTCTGTCGAGTGCTTGTTTTCCTACTCCCCTTTAGAACCGGCTGACGTTACATCTTTACACAGGAACAAGTTGTATTACTACAGTTAGTAATGTCCTTACCACTGCGTGCAGCTGCTTCTTCTCATTAGTGACCCAGGCTGTGTCTGTCGAGTGCTTGTTTTCCTGCTCCCCTTTAGAACCGGCTGACATTACATCTTTACACAGGAACAAGTTTAATGAACTAGTAACTAAACCACCATGCTGCAGCTGCACTCAGAAACTTCCTAAACACAGATATGCTTTACATACCGTGCTGACTCTGAGCATGACATAGAAAGCATATCTGTGTTTAGGAAGTTTCTGAGTGCAGCTGCAGCATGGTGGTTTAGTTACTAGTTCATTAAACTTGTTCCTGTATAAAGATGTAACGTCAGCCGGTTCTAAAGGGGAGCAGGAAAACAAGCACTCGGCAGACACAGCCTGGATCACTGTAACAACATTACAAGACGTAGCTGCAGGTAACTGGCCTCCTCCCCCAGTCACCCTTCTGTAGCTTGCTGCACAGTTAGACAGATGAATCTAAGCTTTATGCTGTGTGAGTTAGCTCTGTGTGCTTCACGCTGCATATCATCTTGTCAGGCAGCGTTTAGACAGAAGCTAAATCCCACAGCATAAAGCTTCCTATCTGTGTGCTTGCTGTGTAGCTCTGGACTCTTCATAGTAATACATTCCGGGGTGAGGGGGATAGGGGGTTGTGTTAGAGCCCTTACTAACTGCCTTGTCAGGATTGTTTAACTATTCATGAACACAATAGTTTTAGGAGATTTAAAGGGACAGGAACCCCAAATATTTTCTTCCATGGTTTGGATAGAACATGGAAGAAAATGTTTGGGTTTCCTGTCCCTTTAAATCTCCTAAAACTATTGTGTTCACAAATAGTTAAAACAACTTTCCAATTTACTTATATTATCAAACTTGCTTCATTCTCTTGTTATCTTTCTGAACGAACAACATTGCACTACAGGCAGTTAGCTGAACACATCTAGTTAGCCAATCACAAAAGAAAAATGTGTGTATGCACCAATCACCAGCTAGCCTCACTAGTGTAAGATATGTGCATATTCTTTTTTTAACAAGGGATGCCAAGAGAACAAAGCATGTTTGAAAATAGAAGTTCATTTAAAAGTGTCTTAAAATTACCAGCTCTATCTGAATCATGCAAGTTTAATGTTGACTTTCCTATACCTTTAAGAGCAGTAGCAAAACAATTTCCCTATAAAAACACTTTCTTCCTCCTGTTTGGCAAAAAGTTTCATAATTCTGAAAGTTGAAAGTTATCTATGGTGACCAAGAACTAGGGGCGCGATCCGATATACGTTGCAGGTTTCGGCGCAAGCCTGGAAACCTGCGCCACCTGTAGTTTCACCTCACACAGCGAGCTATCACATATACAGCGCCGACAGTTGATAAAGTGCCGTAAGTCGGACAAACTTGCGATGTCCAGAAATAAGAGTAAGTACAAATTTCTGGAGTCGCCAGTGACTTACGGCACTTTAAAAACTGCCACGGCCTAAAAAAACTAACAAAAGTCTTAAATCTGCCGTTACTGTCTAACACGCCTCCCAAAAATAGCCCGACACGTATACCCCTATATCCGCAATCCCCCCTCTCACTCCTAACAATAAATCTATTAACCCCTAAACCGCCACTCCCGGCCCCCGCCTCCACCTATATCATATGTATTACCCCCTAATCTGACCCCCCTACACCGCCGCCACCTATATTATATGTACTACCCCCTAATCTGACCCCCCTACACCGCCGCCACCTATATTATATGTAGTACCCCCTAATCTGAGCCCCTACTCTGCCGCCACCTATATTAACTATATTAACCCCTAATCTGAGCCCCCTACACCGCCGCCACCTATATTAACTATATTAACCCCTAATCTAATCCCCCTACACCGCCGCCACCTATTTTAAATATATTAACCCCTAATCTGAGCCCCCTACACCGCCGCCACCTATATTAACTATATTACCCCCTAAACCTAAGTCTAACCCTAACACCCCCTAACTTAATTATTATTTAAATAAATCTAAATAATATTAATATTATTAACTAAATTATTCCTATTTAAAACTAAATACTTACCTGTAAAATAAACCCTAAGATAGCTACAATATAATTAATAATTACATTGTAGCTATTTTAGGGTTTATATTTATTTTACAGGTAACTTTGTATTTATTTCTCTTGTAAGATGTATCGAGTCCACGGATTCATCCATACTTGTGGGATATTCTCCTTCCCTACAGGAAGTGGCAAAGAGAGCACCCACAGCAGAGCTGTCTATATTGCTCCTCCCTTAGCTTCACCCCCCAGTCATTCTCTTTGCCTACTCTAAGTACTAGGAAGGGCAGAGTGAGTGTGTGTTAGTTTTTATTTTCTCAAGCAAAAGTTTGTTATTTTAAATGGTACCGGTGTGTACTATTTACTCTCTGGCAGAAAAAGGATGAAGATTTCTGCAAGGAGGATGATGATCTTAGCACTTTGTAACTAAGATCCAGGCCTGAAGAGTACAGGAAAACTTCAGTTGGGGGAACAGTTTGCAGCCTAAACTGCATTGAGGTATGTTCAGTCTATTTTTTTCTAGACAGACTGTGATTATTCTAGAAAAGACTGGCAATATCCCCATGAGGGAAGGGTAAGCTGTATTCAGACACTTAGTAGGAATCCTAGCTTGCATAAAGGGCTCATTAGTTACTGGTGACACTGACGTTTTGTGAGGGACTTTAAAGGGTCATTGTGGCTTGGTTAAGGGTTATTAACCCACATGTCTAGTTTAGGAAACACTCTGTGTTTCTTTTAGGCCCCATAACATCGAGTGAGTTAGGAGGGGCCTATTTTCTCGTCTCAGTTGCGCAGTTTCTTTTCCTCAGAGATATCCAGCTACTTCTCCAGAGGTTCCTACTGTGTTTGAGGGCTGTAAAGAGTTTTTTTTCCCCACAAATCGTTTATAAAGGGCAGGTAGGCGCTACAGCAGAGCTGTGGCAAGGTGCTGAGCGTTTTTTTACCGGTTTTTGATGTTTTGTCAATCCAGTTTTTACATTAATGGGTTAATTGTTTATTTGCATAGCTGTGCAAAGTTACTAAGGCTTTATGATGCTACTGTAAAAATTTCGTTGTTTACTGCTTTTTTACACTGTTTTGCAGAGTTTGTGCAGCTTTTTTTCTCTTAAAGGCACAGTACCATTGTTTTTCTAAGTGTTATTTGCTTTGATTAAAGTGTTTTCCAAGCTTGCTTGTTACATTACTAGCCTGTTTAACGTGTCTGATACCAAGGAAAATCCTTGTTCAATGTGTTTAGAAGCCATTGTGGAACCCCCTCTTAGAATGTATCCCACTTGCACTGATATGTCGATAAATTATAAAGAGCATATTTTAGCACTTAAAAATATTGCAATAGATGATTCTCAGACAGAAGGAAATGAGGGTTTAACATCTAGCTCTCCCCAAGTGTCACAACCAGTAACGCCCGCACAAGTGACACCTAGTGCGTCAAATTCATTTACTTTACAAGACATAGCCACAGTTATGAATACAACCCTCACAGAGGTTTAATCCAAACTGCCTGGTTTACAAGGAAAGCGTGACAGCTCTGGGTTAAGAACAAATGCTGAGCTGTCTGACGCTTTAGTAGCGGTATACGATATACCCTCACAATGTTCTGAATAGGGGTAAGGGATTTGTTATCTGAGGGAGAAATTTCTGATTCAGGAAAGACGCTCCCTCAGACAGATTCTGATATGACGGCATTTAAATTTAAGCTTGAACACCTCCGCTTATTGCTCAGGGAGGTATTAGCGACTCTAGATGATTGTGATCCAATAGTGGTCCCAGAGAAATTGTGTAAAATGGACAAATACTTAGAGGTTCCTGTTTACACTGATGTTTTTCCAGTCCCTAAGAGGATTGTGAATATTGTTACTAAGGAGTGGGATAGACCAGGTATTCCGTTCACTCCCCCTTCTGTTTTTAAGAAAATGTTTCCCATATCTGACACCATGCGGGACTCGTGGCTGATGGTCCCTAGGGTGGAGGGAGCTATTTCTACTTTGGCTAAGCGTAAACTATACCTATCGAAGACAGTTGTGCTTTCAAACATCCTATGGATAAAAAATTAGAGGGTCTCCTGAAGAAAATTTTTATTCATCAATGTTTTCTTCTTCAATCTATTGCGTGCATTGTTCCTGTAACTACTGCAGCTGCTTTCTGGTTCAAGGCTCTTGAAGAGGCTCTTCAGATGGAGACTTCATTAGAGGATATTATGGACAGAATTAAGTCCCTTAAGTTGGCTACTTCTTTCATTACAGATGCCGCTCTCCAACTGGCTAAATTAGCGGCAAAGAATTCAGGTTTTGCCATTTTAGCACGCAGGGCGTTATGGCTTAAGTCCTGGTCTGCTGATGTGTCATCAAAATCTAAACTTTTGAACATCCCTTTCAAAGGAAAGACCCTATTCGGGCCTGAACTGAAAGAGATTATTTCAGACATCACTGGAGGGAAAGACCATGTCCTCCCTCAGGATAGAACAAATAAAATGAGGACCAAACAAAATAATTTTTGTTCCTTTCGGAACTTCAAGGGTGGTCCCGTTTCAGCTTCCCCTGCTGCAAAGCAAGAGGGGAATTTTGCCCAATCCAAATCAGTCTGGAGACCTAACCAGGCTTGGAACAAGGGTAAACAGGCCAAGAAGCCTGCAGCTGCCTCTAAGACAGCATGAAGAGGTAGCCCCCGATCCAGGACCGGATCTAGTAGGGGGCAGACTCTATCTCTTCGCTCATGTTTGGGCAAGAGATGTTCACGATTCCTGGGCCTTAGAAATTGTGTCCCAGGGATATCTTCCGGACTTCAAGGACTCTCCCACAAGGGGGAGATTTCACATTTCTCAATTGTCTGCAAACCAGACAAAGAGAGGCGCGTTCTTACGCTGTGTAGAAGACCTACATACCATGGGAGTAATCCACCCAGTTCCAAAAGCGGAACAAGGGCTAGAGTTTTACTCAAACCTGTTTGAACTTTCAGACCAATCTTGGATCTCAAAATTCTAAACGAATTCCTCAGAGTACCATCATTCAAGATGGAGACTATTCGGACTATTCTACCGTTGATCCAGGAGGGTCAATATTTGACTACTGTGGACTTAAAGGATGCGTATCTACACATCCCTATTCACAGAGATCATCATCAATTCCTATGATTTGCCTTTCTGGACAGGCATTACCAGTTTGTGGCCCTTCCCTTCGGGTTGGCCACAGCTCCCAGAATTTTCACAAAAGTGCTAGGGTCCCTTTTAGTGGTGCTAGGGCCGCGGGGCATAACAGTGTTGCCTTATCTAGACGACATCTTAATTCAGGCGTCGACTTTCCAACTAGCCAAGTCTCACACGGACATCGTCTTGGCTTTTCTGAGATCTCACGGGTGGAAGGTGAACATAAAAAAGAGTTCTCTCTTCCCTCTCACAAGAGTTTCCTTCCTAGGGACTCTGATAGACTCGGTAGAAATGAAAATATTTCTGACGGAGGTCAGAAAATCAAAACTCTTAACCACTTGCCGAGCTCTTCATTCCATTCCTCGGCCATCAGTGGCTCAGTGCATGGAGGTAATCGGACTCATGGTAGCGGCAATGGACATAGTTCCTTTTGCCCGCCTACACCTCAGACCACTGCAACTATGCATGCTCAAACAGTGGAATGGGGATTATGCAGATTTATCTCCTCAACTGCATCTGGACCAGGAGACCAGAGATTCTCTTCTCTGGTGGTTGTCTCAGGACCACCTGTCTCAGGGAATGTGTTTCCGCAGGCCAGAGTGGCTCATAGTAACGACAGGTGCCAGCCTGTTAGGCTGGGGTGCAGTCTGGAACTCCCTGAAAGCACAGGGCTTATGGTCTCAGGAGGAAACTCTCCTCCCGATAAACATTCTAGAACTGAGAGTGATATTCAATGCGCTTCAGGCGTGGCCTCAGCTTGCTGCGGCCAAATTCATCAGATTTCAGTTGGACAACATCACGACTGTAGCTTATATCAATCATCAAGGAGGAACACGGAGTTCTCTAGCAATGATGGAGGTAACCAAAATAATCTGATGGGCGGAGGATCACTCTTGCCATCTCTCAGCAATCCATATCCTAGGAGTAGAGAACTGGGAGGCGGATTTCCTAAGTCGTCAGACTTTTCACCCAGGGGAGTGGGAGCTCCATCCGGAATTATTGGCCCAGCTGACTCCGCTATGGGGTACACCAGAATTGGATCTGATGGCGTCCCGTCAGAATGCCAAACTTCCTCGTTACGGGTCCAGGTCCCGGGATCCCCAGGCGGTACTGATAGATGCTCTAGCAGTGCCCTGGTCCTTCAATCTGGCCTATGTATTTCCACCGTTTCTTCTCCTCCCACGTCTGGTTGCCAGAATCAAGCAGGAGAGAGCTTCGGTGATTCTGATAGCACCTGCGTGGCCACGCAGGACTTGGTATGCAGACCTAGTGGACATGTCATCGTTTCCACCATGGACTCTGCCAATCTTCTAATCCAAGGTCCATTCATGCATCCAAATCTAATTTCTCTGCGTCTGGCTGCTTGTAGATTGAATGCCTGATTTTATCAAAGCGTGGTTTCTCTGAGTCGGTCATTGATACCCTGATTCAAGCTAGAAAGCCTCTCACCAGGAAGATCTATCATAAGATTTGGTGCAAATATTTTTATTGGTGTGAATCAAAGGGTTACTCATGGAGTAAGATTAGGATTCCTAGAATATTGTCCTTTCTCCAAGAAGGATTGGAGAAGGGATTATCAGCTAGTTCCTTAAAGGACAGATATCTGCTTTGTCTATTCTATTATACAAACGTTTGGCAGATGTCCCAGACGTTCAAGCGTTTAGTCAGGCCTTGGTTAGGATCAAGCCTGTATTTAACCTGTTGCTCCGCCATGGAGCCTAAATTTAGTTCTTAAAGTTCTTCAAGGGGTTCCGTTTGAACCTATGCATTCCATAGATATTAAGCTTCTATCTTGGAAAGTTTTGTTTTTAGTAGCTATCTCTTCGGCTCGAAGAGTTTCTGAGTTATCTGCTTTACAGTGTGATTCACCTTACCTTGATTTCCATGCAGATAAGGTGATTTTGCGTACCAAACCTGGGTTTCTTCCTAAGGTTGTTTCTAATAGGAATATCAATCAGGAGATTGTTGTTCCTTCACTGTGTTCTAATCCTTCATCAAAGAAGGAACGTCTGTTGCACAGTCTTGATGTGGTTCGTGCTTTAAAGTTCTACTTACAAGCAACTAAAGATTTCCGTCAAACATCTTCATTGTTTGTTGTTTATTCTGGTAAACGGAAAGGTCAAAAGGTTACCGCTACCTCTCTTTCCTTTTGGCTGAAAAGCATCATCCGTTTGGCTTATGAGACTGCTGGCCAGCAGCCTCCTGAAAGAATTACTGCTCATTCTACTAGAGCGGTGGCTTCCACATGGGCTTTTAAAAATGAGGCTTCTGTTGAACAGGTTTGTAAGTCGGCAAATTGGTCTTCGCTTCATACTTTTTCCAACTTTGACAAATTCGATACTTTTGCTTCTTCTGAGGCTATTTTAGGGAGAAAGGTTCTACAAGCAGTGGTGCCTTTCGTTTAAGGTCCCTGTCTTGTCCCTCCCTTCATCCATGTCCTAAAGCTTTGGTATTGGTATCCCACAAGTATGGATGAATCTGTGGACTCGATACATCTTACAAGAGAAAACATAATTTATGCTTACCTGATAAATTTATTTCTCTTGTGATGTATCAAGTCCATGGCCCGCCCTGTTTATTTAAGACAGGCAGTATATTTTTATTTAAAAAACTTCAGTCACCACTGTACCCTATAGTTTCTCCTTTTTCTTCCTAGCCTTCGGTCGAATGACTGGGGGTGGAGCTAAGGGAGGAGCTATATAGACAGCTCCGCTGTGGGTGCTCTCTTTGCCACTTCCTGTTGGGAAGGAGAATATCCCACAAGTATGGATGAATCCGTGGACTCGATACATCACAAGAGAAATAAATTTATCAGGTAAGCATAAATTATTTTTTTAACTAGATACAATAGCTATTAAATAGTTATTAACTATTTAATAGCTACCTAGTTAAAATAATTACAAAATTACCTGTAGAATAAATCCTAACCTAAATTACAAATACACCTAACACTACCCTATCAATAAATTAATTAAATAAACTACAATTATCTCAACTAAAATACAATTAAATACACTAAACTATATTACAAAAAACAAACACTAAATTACAAAAAATAAAAAAAAGATTACAAGAATTTTAAGCTAATTACACCTAATCTAAGCCCCCTAATAAATTAAAAAAGCCCCCCAAAATAATAAAATGTCCCTACCCTAAACTAAATTACAAAAGTAATCAGCTCTATTACCAGCCCTTAAAAGGGCCTTTTGCGGGGCATTGCTCCAAGGTAATCAGCTCTTTTACCTGTAAAAAAAGAACAACCCCCCCATTAAAACCCACCCGATCCCCCTTTAACCCCCCCTTTAACCCACCCTAAACTAAATTACAAACGTAATCAGCTCTATTACCAGCCCTTAAAAGGGCCTTTTGCAGGGCATTGCCCCAAAGTAATAAGCTCTTTTACCTGTAAAAAAAAGAACAACCCTCCCCCATTACAACCCACCACCCACACACCCCTACTCTAAAACCCACCCGATCCCCCCCTTTAAAAAAACCTAAGTCTAACCCCCATGTGCTCCTTACCTGTCTTGAAGACTGGCGGAGAAGGTCCTGTTCCAGGCGGTGAAGTCTTCTTCCAGGCGGCGACCTCTTCTTCTTCCAGGAAACAGCCGGCAGGAGGAGGAGTTGAAGACCGATGACCGCGGAGCTGAAGACCGTCGACTGGAACTAAAGATCGGCGACGCTGGAACTGAAGACCGCGGAGCCATGGAGTGTGGAGGATCCTCTTCATACGATCTTCGCCGTACACTGAATAAGAATTCAAGGTAAGCGATTAAAAATGGCGTCCCTTGAATTCCTATTGGCTTTTTAACTCTTGAAAATCTTCTCAAATCAGCCAATCGGATGAGAGCTACTGTAATTCTATTGGCTGATTTGAATAGCCAATAGAATAAGAGCTACTGTAATTCTTTTGGCTGATTTGAATATCCAGTAGAATAAGAGCTACTGTAATTCTATTGGCTGATTTGAATAGCCAATAGAATTACAGTAGCTCTTATTCTATTGGCTATTCAAATCAGCCAATAGAATTACAGTAGCTCTCATCCGATTGGCTGATTTGAATTTGAAGGCTCAAATCAGCAATAGGAATTCAAGGGACGCCATTTTTAAACGCGTACCTTGAATTCCTATTCAGTGTGCGCCAGAGATCGTATGAAGAGGATCCTCCACGCTCCATGGGTCCGCGGTTTTCAGTTCCAGCATCGCCGATCTTTAGTTCCAGTTGACGGTCTTCAGCTCCACGGTCATCGGTCTTCAACTCCTCCGCAACGCGCCGGCTGGTTCCTGGAAGAAGAAGAGGTCGCCTCCTGGAAGAAGACTTCACCGCCTGGAACAGGACCTTCTCCGCCAGTCTTCAGGACAGGTAAGGAGCACTTGGGGGTTAGACTTAGGTTTTTTTAAGGGGGGATCGGGTGGGTTCTAGAGTAGGGGTGTGTGGGTGGTGGGTTGTAATGGGGGAGGGTTGTTCTTTTTTTTACAGGGAAAAGAGCTTATTACTTTGGGGCAATGCCCTGCAAAAGGTAGGTACATTTTATTATTTTGGGGGGCTTTTTTATTTTATTAGGGGGCTTAGATTAGGTGTAATTAGCTTAAAATTCTTGTAATATTTTTTTATTTTTTGTAGTCTAGTGTTTTTTTTTTTTTGTAATATAGTTTAGTGTATTTAATTGTGTTTTAGTTGAGATAATTGTAGTTTATTTAATTAATTTATTGATAGTATAGGTGTATTTGTAACTTAGGTTAGGAATTATTTTACAGGTAATTTTGTAATTATTTGAACTAGGTAGCTATTAAATAGTTATTAACTATTTAATAGCTTTTGTACCTAGTTAAAATAAATACAAAGTTATTATTATTTATATTATGTTATTATTAATTATATTGTAGCTATCTTAGGGTTTATTTTATAGGTAAGTATTTAGTTTTAAATAGGAATAATTTAGTTAATAATATTAATATTATTTAGATTTATTTAAATAATAATTAAGTTAGGGAATGTTAGGGTTAGACTTGGGTTTAGGGGTTATATAAATTTAATATAGGTGGCGGCGGTGTAGGGGGGTCAGATTAGGGGTTAATACATATAATATAGGTGGCGGCGAAGTAGGGGGATCAGATTTGGGGTAAATACATATAATATAGGTGGCGGCAGTGTAGGGGGGTCAGATTAGGGGTTAATACATATAATATAGGTGGCTGCAGTGTAGGGGGGTCAGATTAGGGGGTAATACATATAATGTAGGTGGCGGCGGGGTCCGGGAGCGGTGGTTTAGGGGTTAAACACTTTATTAGGGATTGCGGTGGGGATTGCGGTTGACAGGTAGATAGACATTGCGCATGCATGGGGATCTGCTCACTTGCCTGATTGCTAGAGTCACTGCTGGCTATGTATCGGACATCCTGGTTTTGTCCTTTTTAACTTTTGGAATAAAGTTCGTTTTTATTTTATATCCTGCTGCCTGGAATCTTTCATTGTGCTGAAAGCACTCTCTAAGCAACTCTCCTTTCTACCAGAGCGCCATTTCTGTATCCTGCACTGTATCTGTACCTATATATAAGTGTGTATATATATATATACAGGGAGTGCAGAATTATTAGGCAAGTTGTATTTTTGAGGATTAATTTTATTATTGAACAACAACCATGTTCTCAATGAACCCAAAAAACTCATTAATATCAAAGCTGAATAGTTTTGGAAGTAGTTTTTAGTTTGTTTTTAGTTATAGCTATTTTAGGGGGATATCTGTGTGTGCAGGTGACTATTACTGTGCATAATTATTAGGCAACTTAACAAAAAACAAATATATACCCATTTCAATTATTTATTTTTACCAGTGAAACCAATATAACATCTCAACATTCACAAATATACATTTCTGACATTCAAAAACAAAACAAAAACAAATCAGTGACCAATATAGCCACCTTTCTTTGCAAGGACACTCAAAAGCCTGCCATCCATGGATTCTGTCAGTGTTTTGATCTGTTCACCATCAACATTGCGTGCAGCAGCAACCACAGCCTCCCAGACACTGTTCAGAGAGGTGTACTGTTTTCCCTCCTTGTAAATCTCACATTTGATGATGGACCACAGGTTCTCAATGGGGTTCAGATCAGGTGAACAAGGAGGCCATGTCATTAGATTTTCTTCTTTTATACCCTTTCTTGCCAGCCACGCTGTGGAGTACTTGGACGCGTGTGATGGAGCATTGTCCTGCATGAAAATCATGTTTTTCTTGAAGGATGCAGACATCTTCCTGTACCACTGCTTGAAGAAGGTGTCTTCCAGAAACTGGCAGTAGGACTGGGAGTTGAGCTTGACTCCATCCTCAACCCGAAAAGGCCCCACAAGCTCATCTTTGATGATACCAGCCCAAACCAGTACTCCACCTCCACCTTGCTGGCGTCTGAGTCGGACTGGAGCTCTCTATATATATATATATGTGTGTGTAGAAATATTTAATTATAAATTAATAAAACATATTCTGTTACATAAAGAACATTGGAATATGAAATAGTCATAGTTTCATGTCGGGTTAGCGATACTGAGAATATGTGATGGTGTTCGCGTGAGAGTGGGGTGATCCAACTTTTTTTTCTCCATTGACTTCTATGGGGGAACACGTGAACGCGCACATGATAGTGTAAGCTAAGTTTTAATTCTAGAGGTGTTATCGCTATAGCAGAAACTCATATACCGCTCCACTTGTAATCTGTCCCTAAATTGGGTTTTGCAATGTGTCTGAACACAGTTTAAGATATATAATAAATCACAAAAATGGCATATAAAGTTTTTATTAAATGCTTTTTCTGACATTTGCTGACATTATGTATGCCTAATGTACCGTATTTTCTGGCGTATAAGACGACTTTTTAACTCTTGAAAATCTTCTCAAAAGTCGAGGGTCGTCTTATACGCCGGGTGTCGTTTTATAAGCCTTATTATTACTGAGTTATTTAGTGACTGTGTACAGAGAGGCACAGAGTAAGAAGCACCAGTGAGCTGTGTGACGTCTGGGTGAGGCGGTGGGGAGGAGTCGGACATGCTAGTCACACTGTGAATGGACTGAGTTGCAGCTCCAGGCCCACACCCCCCTAGATAGGCCCCTGGCTGTGCTGGCCGATGATGCGCCTTGATTGCATAGAGCAGCATGATGTAGCGGTCACGCCGACACAGACTTCAGGCGGAAAGAAGAGGGAGCTGCTGAGAGTGACTTGCCCTGCCCTGCCCTGCCGAAGACGACAGTGAATCCAGAT
>NC_069504.1:32029715-32294715 GCF_027579735.1 Bombina bombina
GTAATTAAGTTTAGTGATAAACATTCACATTGTTTAATCACATCCAGAGAGCAGACGCCCAAGTGATAAGAAGGGACTCAATTGTTTATCTGCTTAAGTAATGTAATTCTATTGTATCATGTCAAAGGGCGTTTTCCCTCTATCTAATGTACAATATTCTTTCAACCCCCCATCTGGGGTTAGACCTGCATAAATACTGGGCATATGGCCCTCAATAAAGAGCATTCTGTTTTTACCTTCAATGTGGAGCCTGGTCTCATGTTTGAGGGGGGGGAACTGGCTGGGTTGTGAGTTGCTGATCCCATATTCAGGACATCGTTCATCTGGTATTAACCCTTGGTATCCTGTTGATACCGTAACAATTGGTGGCAAGCGACGGGATGATCCTTATCGCCCAGAAGAGCAACTACACATCCAGACCTAATGGGAATACCGTATGAAAGGCTAAAAAGAGCTACCCTTAAAGACCTGCTAGAACAACGGGGCCAACAAACCAGTAACCTCAGGAAGAGGGAGATTATTACAAGACTGACTGAGATGGACGGAGTACCAGGGCCCAAAGGAACCAATGAGTCCAGCATATCAGACAGAACCCCCGAAGAAGCAAGCTTTGACCGGGCGGTCAAAATAAGACTGGCACATTATGGCCCCAACCCGTCCGGGGAAATTATCGACCGGGTCATAGCCGCTGTGGAGGCCAACCTACTTCGCCAAAGTGGCGCTGCAGCAGCCCAAGTCACGGCAACCCCAGTGGAAAAGAGAAAAGTGCATTTTGCAGCTTTTAAAAACTTCCTGGAAACAGAAGGAGAGATTGATGGGTACCTTGCGGATTTTGAGAGGCAATGTGCACTACACCAGGTACCCGCAGAGGACTGGGTCACGATATTATCTGGAAAATTATACGGCCGGGCCAGTGAGGCTTTTCAGGCCATTCCAGATGAGGAAGTCGGGGATTATAATACTGTAAAAGAGGCTCTGCTCTCCAGGTATGTGGTTACACCGGAGGCATACCGGAGGCGGTTCAGAGACACTGTTAAATTAGCTGGTGATTCCTACGTTGAGTGGGCATGTAAGGTACAACGCACAGATTCTTACTGGATGGCGGGGTGCCAAGCCGTATCTGGGGAAGAGGTGCTGCAGCTATTCCTGTTGGAACATTGCTTTGACAAGTTATCAGCAGGAGTTAGAGAGTGGGTTCGGGACCGTAAACCCTCCACCCTGCATGAAGCTGCTCGCCTGGCAGATGAGTATACGGATGCCCGCAAACTGGATACTGCTACCACTAAGCCCCCTGCTAGAGTGGAGTACAGACCCCCAGTCACCCCAGCAGCTGCCAGTTACCAACCCCCGGTGCACCTCTATACCACACCGCCTTCAGCCATGAACTACCCTCAGACAGCCCGGTTCAACTCACGGGATTACTCACAGTCTATTCGGTGCTTTGGATGTAAGCAACTAGGGTACAAAAGATCGGAGTGTCCCCTAAACACTGCGAACCAAGCACAGTCCTGGAGGAGACCAGCCAGCGGAATCCCACGTAACCCTCAGCCTGCTGCCCACTACGTAGAGGAGCAAGAATGCTGGGACATCCTACATGAAGCAGACCCCATGCAAGCTGCCCACCGGAATAACCGGCAACTGGTTAAAGTGAATGGGTAGGAGGTCAGTGGTCTACGGGATACTGGTGCTACCATGACCTTGCTTCAAAAGAACTTGCTGTCAGAGAAACAGCACACTGGAGACACTGTGGCTGTGAGGGTAGCAGGGGGCACTGTGTTCCACCTACCTGTTGCCCAGGTACATTTGGATTGGAGAGGGGGCGCTAGACCTGTGAATGTGGGGGTCAAAAAGGACTTACCTGCTGATGTCCTCCTTGGAAATAAATTGGCCCCCCTAGTTTCTGCCTATGCTCCCATGGGTCCCACCAATGTTAACCCTGTGACTACCCGTACCCAGATCCATGCCACAGAGACTGACCCACCTGCTACTGAGCCCCAGGACGCTGAGCTCAGTAAATCCCTATCCGCTATTGATACGTGGGAGTCCCGTTACAATGCGCTGATGAAGGAGAAGAGCCAAGTAGAGGATGAAATGGTCACGATAAACAATCACATAACAGTGCTAGCGGGAGAGAAGAGGAGCACAGAGGAAAAGGCATGTTTAGAACAGGAATCTCTGCTAGACTGCAGAAAACACCAGCTTGAGAATGGAACATGAAACATTAAAGACAAACTTAGCGACACTGGAGGAGAAGCTGACGCTGGCTCATAGTGAGGTGCAGCAACTCAAGGGCACCCTATGTCAGTATGAAGGGATTGTGGATACCTATAAAGAGCAGGTACAAAAACCACGTAAAGAAGCCGATGAGATTTTGAAGGACTGTTTAGCCCTAGTCTGGGCACTGAAGAAATTGAACCTTTATTTATACGGACAGGAATTCTCTCTCATAACGGGAATACAGATGGATTGTCCCGGCAAACTGACATGCCTACCACCTCCTAGTCCGGTCATCCCCAGGTTGACCCGCCAAAGGGTCAAGCCGGGTCTGCCGGAGTGTTCCACTAGGAGGGAGCTATGTGACAGACCCTTCTGTCAGTACTGAAAGAGTTAACTTTGTTCAGCTTTAAGAAGCTATTTTCTAAAGACAGGTTGCTGGCATCAGCTATTGTGTGCTGTAATTAAGTTTAGTGATAAACATTCACATTGTTTAATCACATCCAGAGAGCAGACGCCCAAGTGATAAGAAGGGACTCAATTGTTTATCTGCTTAAGTAATGTAATTCTATTGTATCATGTCAAAGGGCGTTTTCCCTCTATCTAATGTACAATATTCTTTCAACCCCCCATCTGGGGTCAGACCTGCATAAATACTGGGCATATGGCCCTCAATAAAGAGCATTCTGTTTTTACCTTCAATGTGGAGCCTGGTCTCATGTTTGAGGGGGGGGGAACTGGCTTGGTTGTGAGTTGCTGATCCCATATTCAGGACATCGTTCATCTGGTATTAACCCTTGGTATCCGGGATATACCGTAACATATACACATACACATACATATATACACATACACACAAACATACACACACACATACACATACATATATACACATACACACAAACATACACACACAGTTATATACATACACATGCACGCACACACACACATATACAGTGCCCTCCACTAATATTGGCACCCTTGGTAAATATAAGCAAAGAAGGCTGTGAAAAATTGTCTTTTATTGTTTTTGTTAAAAAAATACACAAAAATGCTCTGCTCTCATGGATACCAAGCAATTACAAACACAACACAGGTTAATACATTTTTTTATCTTTGTTAAATATATGTGTGGCACAATTATTGGCACCCCTATGAATTCATAAGGGAAACATATATTTGAAGTATATTCCCATTGATATTTTGTTATATTTGTTTTAGTAGACCTGGGTGACTAGGAACAGGAAATTGTTTAACCATGACTTCCTGTTTCACAGGGGTATAAATATGGGGTATAAATTTAAGGTAACACATAGGTTAAATTATGTTGGTCCTTCATCACAATGGATAAGACCAAAGAATATAGCTGAAGGGATAGGGGTTAATAACTTTATTTAGTTGCTGTGGGCTCAGGGAGCAGCAGAATAGGGGTTAATATATTTATTTAGTTGCGGCAGTGTCGGGGAGCGGCGGAATGGGGGTTAATAACTTTATTAGAGTTGCGGTGGGCTCCGGGAGTGGCGGGATAGGGGTTAATAACTTTATTTAGTTGTGGCGGTGTCGAGGAGCAGCAGTATGGGGGTTAATAACTTTATTAGAGTTGCGGTGGGCTCCGGGAGTGGTGGGATAGGGGTTAATAACTTTATTTAGTTGTGGCGGTGTCGGGGAGCAGCAGTATGGGGGTTAATAACTTTATTAGAGTTGCAGTGGGCTCCGGGAGCGGCGGTTTAGGGGTTAATAACTTTATTTAGTTGCGGAGGGGTCCAGGAGCGGCGGGATTGGGGTTAAACATTTTACTATAGTGGCGGTGTTTAGTGACAGGATATAAATAAGGTTGGGAAAAAGCCGAATAGCAGCAAGATCGATGACTGTTAGTTAACAACAGTCTGCTGCTCATCGCTCCGTACTTGGTGCGCGGCTTTTTGACATTTTTTAATAAATAAGGAGAGAGTTTTCAGGTCCGCAGCCGCGATGTTAGGCGAGCGTATTGGTGTCGTTGAATGCAGCATAGTTGACGGCTTGATAAGTAGGCCTCTGTGTGTCTATATTATCTCAATGCACTGTGAAGAGGATGGCTCAACTGGCCAGAATATCTTCGAGGATCACAGCTGGACAATTTCAGAAGTTAGTTGCGTCTTGGGGTCAGAAAGTCTCCAAACCTACAATATGATGTCACCAACATCACCACAAATTGTTTGGAAGGATTTAAAGAAAAAAGCCTCTATTCTCATCCAAAAACAAACTCAAGCCTTTTCAGTTTGCCAGATACTACTGGAACTTAAAATAGTATCGGGTTCTATGGTTAGATGAAACCAAATTAGAGTTTTTTGGCACTAAACAGCAGAGGTGGATTTGGCGCACACAGAGAGGTAGCCATATGGGAAAGTACCTCATACCCACTTTTAATTATAGTGGTGGCGCTTTAATATTTTAGGGCTGTTTTTCTGGATATTTAGTTAGGATACATGTCATCATGGATATTAAATGAACACCTGACTGCCTCTGTCAGGAAACTTAAAATGGGCCATAGTTGGATCTTCCAGCAGGACAATGATCCAAAACAAACATAAAAATCAACACAAAAATAGTTTACTGACCACCAAAATCAAGGTCCTGCCATGGCCATCCAAGTCCCCTGACTTATAGAAAACCTGTGGGGTGAACTGAGAAGAATTCACCAGCCTTGTGTCAGCCTTGAAATTTGAAGGATCTGAAATGTTGATTAAAAAGGTGCCAATGATTGTGCCACAGATATATTTAGCAAAGATTTTTTTATAAACATGTGTTATGTTTGTGATTGCTTAATATCCCTGAGAACAGAGTATTTCTGTGTATTTTGTGAACAAAAGATCAAAAGGTTAAAAAGTAAAGGCAATTTGTCACTGCCTTCTTTGCTTAAATTTGCCAGGGTGCTATTATAAGTGGAGGGCACTGTACACACACTCATCTATCTATTGCTACAATATACATAAAAAACCCAAACGCATATTTCTTGGAACAATATTTCCCCAAACACAATAGTAAATGCTGAAAGCCAACAGAACTAAAGGCAATCACTAGCTGAATAAAAGAAAGGTTCAGAGCTACCTCTAAACTGTAAGTTCCATGGGCAGTCTCTTATTATACCCCCTAGAATATAAGTGCTTTGGGCAAAATCGTATACTTGTGTAATGCTTCTAAAATAACTGTAACCTTTTCACAAATATAGCCACAAAAAAGTGTGGCCCCTCCCAATCTGCCGCACCTAGGCAGGTGCCTTGTTTGCCTAGACCAAAATACGTCCCTGGTCAGGGTCAAAGAAGAATTATAGATTAATTGAGCACAATTATCGGAAGTAAAATAAAGAAAGAGGCTCAGCAGAGTTTTCCAGCAGTTCTGCAAATCATTAAGTGACAGTTTTAAATGCTCTTAAACATATTTTGTTTACATGTCTTGTGCAATGTAGTTCTTAAAGGGACAGTATACACCAATTTTCATATAACTGCATGTAATAGACACTACTGTAAAAAATAATATGCACAGATACTGAACTGATATAAAAATCCAGTATAAAATCGTTTAAAACTTATGGCTAGATTACGAGTCTTGCGTTATGAGTAAAAAAGCAGTGTTAAGCCTTATAATGCTGCTTTTTTACTACCGCTGATATTACGAGTCTTGAAGATTTAGGGGCACCGCACACTTTTTTAGCCTTACCGCAAATCCACTTACGCAATTTGGATTTCAATGGGACTTCTATAGCGCTGATATTACGAGCTTGTCCTGCGAGACCAAAAAGTGAGCGGTACACCCTATCCTGTCAAGATTCGTACCGCATTTTAAAGTCAGTAGTTATGAGTTTTACACTACAAAGCTGTAGCATAAAACTCATAACTAAAGTGCTACAAAGTACACTAACACCCATAAACTACCTATTAACCCCTAAACCAAGGCCCTCCCGCATTGCAAACACTAAAATAAATGTATTAACCCCTAATCTGCCGCTCCGGACATCGCTTCCACTAGAATAAACATATTAACCCCTATACCGCCACACTCCCGCCTTGCAAACATTAGTTAAATATTATTAACCCCTAATCTTCCGTCCCTAACATCGCCGCCACCTACCTACATTTATTATGCCCTAATCTGCCGCCCCCAATGTCGCCGCCACTATATTAAATTTATTCACCCCTAAATCTAAGTCTAACCCTAACCCTAACAACTTAAATATAATTAAAATAAATCTAAATAAAACCTACAATTATTACCTAAATTATTCCTATTTAAAACTAAATACTTACCTGTAAAATAAACCCTAAGCTAGCTACAATATAACTAATAGTTACATTGTATCTAGCTTAGGGTTTATTTTTATTTTACAGCAAGGTAGAATAGTTACTAAATAGTTATTAACTATTTACTAACTACCTAGCTAAAATAAATACAAATTTACCTGTAAAATAAAACCTAACCTAAGTTACACTAACACTACACTACAATTAAATAAATTACCTAAATTAAATAAAATTAAATAAATTCAAAACAATTAGCTAAATTAGAAAAAATACCCCACTAAATTACAGAAAATAAAAAACAAATTACAAGATCTTTAAACTAATTACACCTAATCTAATAGCCCTATCAAAATAAAAAAAGCCCACCCAAAATAAAAAAAAACCTAGCCTAAACTAAACTACCAATAGCCATTAAAATGGCCTTTTGCAGGGCATTGCCCCAAAGAAATCAGCTCTTTTACCTGTAAAAAAAATACAAACAACCACCCCAACAGTAAAACCCACAACCCACACAACCAACCCCCCAAATAAAAGCCTAACTAAAACAACCTAAGCTCCCCATTGCCCTGAAGAGGGCATTTGGATGGGCATTGCCCTTAAAAGGGCATTTAGCTCTATTGTGGCCCAAAGCCCTACCCTAAAAATAAAGCCCACCCAATACACCCTTAAGAAATCCTAACACTAACCCCCGAAGATCCCCTTACCGGGAGAAGTCTTCATCCATGCGGCAAGATGTCCTCAACAAAGCCGGCAGAAGTGGTCCTCCAGACGGGCAAAAATGGTCCTCCAGATGGGCAGAAGTCTTCATTCAGACGGCATCTTCTATCTTCATCGTTCTGATGCAGAGCAGGTCCATCTTTCAAGACATACGGCGCAGAGAATCCTCTTCCAACGATGACTACCCGACGAATAAAGGTACCTTTAAGTGACGTCATCCAAGATGTCGTCCCTTAGATTCCGATTGGCTGAGTCTATCAGCCAATTAACTTGAAGTTCAATCCTATTGGCTGATCCAATCAGCCAATAGGATTGAGCTCACATTCTATTGATTGATTGGAACATCCTTAATTCCGATTGGCTGATAGAATTCTATCAGCCAATCGGAATCTAAGGGATGCCATCTTGGATGATGTCACATAAAGGTATGTTCAATTCTTCATTCGTCAGGTAGTCGTCGTTGGAAGAGGATGCTCCATTTCGGATGTCTTGAAGATGGACCCGCTCCGTGTCGGAAGGATGACAATAGAAGATGCCGTCTAGATGAAGACTTCTGCCCGTCTGGAGGACGACTTCTGCCGGCTTCATTGAGGACTTCTTGCCGCTTTGGTGAAGACTTTTCACTCGGTATGTGGATTTAATGTTAGGATTTTTTAAGGGTGTATTGGGTGGGTTTTATTTTTAGGTTAGGGCTTTGGGCCGCAATAGAGCTAAATGCCCTTTTAAGGGCAATGCCCAACCAAATGCCCTTTTCAGGTCAATGGGGAGCTTAGGTTTTTTAGAGAGTATTTTATTTGGGGGGTTGGTTGTGTGGGTGGGGGGTTTTACTGTTGGGGGGGTTGTTTGTATTTTTTTACAGGTAAAAGCTGATTTCTTTGGGGCAATGCCCCGCAAAAGGCCCTTTTAAGGGCTATTGGTAGTTTAGTTTAGGCTAGATTTTTTTTTTATTTTGGGTGGGCTTTTTTATTTTGATAGGGCTATTAGATTAGGTGTAATTAGTTTAAAGATCTTGTAATTTGTTTTTTTATTTTCTGTAATTTAGTGTTTGTTTTTTTGTAATTTAGCTAATTGTATTTAATTTAGTTAATTGTATTTAATTTAGGGAATTTATTTAATTGTAGTGTAGTGTTAGGTGTTAGTGTAACTTAGGTAAGGTTTTATTTTACAGGTAAATTTGTATTTATTTTAGCTAGGTAGTTAGTAAATAGTTAATAACTATTTAATAACTATTCTACCTAGTTAAAATAAATACAAACTTGCCTATAACATAAAAATAAACCCTAAGCTAGCTACAATGTAACTATTAGTTATATTGTAGCTAGCTTAGGGTTTATTTTACAGGTATGTATTTAGTTTTAAATAGGTATAATTTAGGTAATAATTGTAGGTTTTAGTTAGATTTATTTTAATTATATTTAAGTTAGATTTAAGATACGGGGTGTTAGGGTTAGGATTAGACTTAGGTTTATGGGTTAAGAAATATAAGATAGTGGCGGCGACATTGGGGGCGGCAGATTAGGGGTTAATAAATGTAGGTAGGTGGCGGCGATGTTAGGGGTGGCAAATTAGGGGTTAATAACATTTAACTAGTGTTTGCTATGCGGGAGTACGGCAGTTTAGGGGTTAATATGTATAGTGGCAGCAATGTTGGGGGCGGCAGATTAAGGGTTAATAAGATTATGTAGGTGTCTGCGATGTTGTGGGCAGCAGATTATGGGTTAATAAATATAATGTAGGTGTTGGCGATGTCCGGAGTGGCAGATTAGGGGTTAATAAATATAATGTAGGTGTCGGTGATGTTGGGGGCAGCAGATTAGGGGTTCATAAGTATAATGTAGGTGGCGGCGATGTCCGGAGAGGCAGATTAGGGGTTAATAATATAATGCAGGTGTCGGCGATGTCGGGGGCGGCAGATTAGGGGTTAATAAATGTAAGATTAGGGGTGTTTAGACTCAGGGTTCATGTTAGGGTGTTAGGTGTAAACATAAAATGTTTTTTCCCATAGGAATTAATGTGGCTGCGTTACTGAGCTTTACGCTGCTTTTTTGCAGGTGTTAGACTTTTTCTCAGCCGGCTCTCCCCATTGATGTCTATGGGGAAATCGTGAACGAGCACGTATAATCAGCTCACCGCTGACTTAAGCAGCGCTGGTATTGGAGTTAGCACCGCACAGCTCATAACGCAAAACTCGTAATCTGGCCGTTACTTAGAGGCTCCCAGTTTAGCTCTGTTAAAAAGGTAGTTAGAATACCAACTTTGAGAGGGAAATAACAGACACCCCCCATTCCTCTGCATATGAAAAGACTCTTTACACAAACTGTATGGGCTATATAAATGGATCATCTACAAAACATTTATGCAAAGAAAACTCTAGTGTATAATGTTCCTTTAAAGGGACATGAAACCCTAAATATCTCTTGTGTGATTCAGATAGAGAATGTAATTCTAACATCTTTCTAAAATGACATCAGTTTTGCAAGAATGTTATCCATCTATCCTAGAGGGCAGCACTGTTTCCTGTCATGTAGTGCTCCAGATGCCTACCTAGGTATCTCTCCAACAAAGAATGCCATGGGAACAAAGCACATTTGGTAATAGTAATTTGGACATTTTTATTAAATGGTGTGTTCTGTCTGAATCACAAAAGAAAATAATTGTTTTCATATCCCTAATTGCTGTTATAAATCATGTATATGCATATATTATTATTATTTTTATTACTATTATTATTATTATTATTATTACTATTAATATTATTATTATTACTATTATTATTATTATTATTATTATTACTATTATTATTATTATTACTATTAATATTATTATTATTACTATTATTATTATTATTACTATTTTTATTAGTACTATTATAATTATTATTGTTATTATTACTATTATTATTATTATTATTATTAATAATAATAATAATAATAATAAATATAAACAAAAATAATGCCATTTTAAAGGTACACACAATATTTATTAAAATATACAGTATTTAGAATGATCAAGGTAGGAATAACACAGCAGGCGCTGAGTGTATGTAGAGTTTATAGATTCAGTGAAACAAGGTTGTATACCCTGGGTTCAGGTAGTCTGACTGCTGTTATGTAACTCATATGCACATTTATACTCACCACTAACCAGGAGTAAAGTTATGTTCAGGAGTAAAGTTATGTTTAGAAGTAAAGTTATGTATATGACTCCTAGGGATCCTGTCACATGGAGCACAGAGGACATCCTAGAAATATAACAAACAAAATTAATTTAATTTCTAATTTCTATACAGTCTCTAAACAATAAAATGGTCATCTACATTAAACAAGCACTGTGCGGGATACACTGTGAGGGGATTTGTACACCAAGAGAATGAAACAAAATTGATAGCAGAAGAAAAGAGGAAAGCTGTTTAAAATGTATGTTCTGTCTGAATTGTGAACGAAAAACTTGAGGTTTCATTTCCATTTAAGTGTGGTTGATGACATGTGGTTGGCATCTGCACAAAGTATTTAGAGTGGATGACAACATGTCATCCAAAGGGGAGGCCTCTTTTGGAGCTCATTGTGGCCCACACTGTGTTTACCCCGCTGGTGGTAAAGTGGTTCGGTATCCAGTGAAATAACCAAGCATGTGGAAACCTGGAAGTACCTGGCCGGACAACAGGGCTTAAGGGTAGGTGAATACCTTCCCCATCCAGCTCCCTTAATCCCAAGAAACCCCCAAGACCTACTGTTTAAAGGCAATTGGTGTGTGTCATCATAGGGGTATAAAGAAAGCACATTCTAAAAAACTAATGTTTAAAATACTATTTGAATAGGTCATCAAAAATGCTTTTTTTTTTTTTTTTTTTTTTAAATAAAGCCCCTATATAAGTATTAATAGCCAGCTGATAACTGTGGTAATATTCATCACCTAAAGTGAATAAATGTCCCTATGTGCAGCTCAGTGTTACGTAACTACACTAAAGGCCTTTATTTATATTAGGATAGTCCTTTGTACTATATAGTTTAGTGAAAACACTGACTGTAGTTTATAACTTTGTTTACTAAAAGTTTTATTTTTTAAAAAAATGCTTTTTTTTAAAACTTTTTGTTGCGCATTTCTTACATGTCATAATATATTCTAGGCCTGGATGTGCATTTTTTCTGTTATTCACCATTTGGTAGTAAAATGGCCACGGTCTGAGGCTTTTAGCTCATTTGGCACTGGATTTAGTAAAGTAAATGTGCAGCACACCCATATCTGTGAAAATCAAGGTAATTGTATGTTGCACTTTTGCTCTAATAAATCTGACACCAAAATGAACCATATGACACAGACTGCAGCCATTTTTGGCATTGGTTTCACTAATGAATGAGGAATAATGAAAAAATGCATATCCCTAAAATATACACACACAAACACATATATACATACTAGGGCTGCACGATTAATCGCATATGTGATTTAAAACCATGATTAATAGCCGCAATTTGATTTAAAACCGTTATTAATAGCTGCAATTTAAAAACCACGAGAGTACACGTTTTAAAAAAAATATGTCTCTGTTGATTATGAAAACAGAGGCGGAGAGGGAGGATGAGAGTCAATGACACATCCCCCATTTTTTCCTGGACAGTCACTCAGCTAAATCACTAACACATGAAGCAGTGTGCATTGTACTACCTTTACTGCACTTAGAAACACAAATCATGCTGCTGGACAGTCAGCATTTTTCAGGTTTCTCCATGCACTCTGCTTCACATGTTATTCATACCACAGCTAGACTGACTGCCCAAGTAAACATGGACAATATGGTAAGAACTGGCCAGCTAATTTCATTTCAATTAGCTTTGTATGTTTTTACTTGCTTGTATTATGTTCTCTAACTATCACTGTTCTTAGTGTTCTGTTATGTACTACAGAATAGCTGTGTGATGTAATATGACAGGCTGCAGGATGTCAGGATTGATCTTGTCAATGCCACATCCCTCATGTTTGCCTGGACAGTCACTCATCTAAATGAATAACAAATGCAGCAGTGTGTGCAATGTACTACCTTTACTGCACTTATACACAAATCATACTGCTGTAAAGTCAGCACTTTTCAGGATTCTCCATGCTTACACTGCTTTAAATGTTAATCATACCACAACTAGACTGATTGCCCAAGAAAACATGACAATGTTGTGTCAGAAGACTTAAGAACTGGCTAGCGTCTACTATGTAACCACAGCACAGGCAGCTAATTTTTTTTTTTAACTATTTTGTGGTTTGTATTTTTATGCTCCTAGAGTGTATTGTACATTGAGAAACATGTACATTAAAGGGACACTGAACCCAATTTCTTTTCCTTTCGTGATTTAGATAGAGCATACAAATTTAAGTAACTTTCTAATTTAATCCTATTATCAAAATGTCTTTGTTCTCTTGCTATCTTTATTTGAAAAAGAATGCATCTAAGCTTTTTTTTTTTTTGGTTCCGACTCTGGACAGCATTTTTTTTATTGGTGGATGAATTTATCCACCAATCAGCAAGAACAACCCTGGTTGTTCACCAAAAAATGGGCCGGCATTTAAACTTACATTCTTGCATTTCAAATAAAGATACCAAGAGAATTAATAAAATGTGATAATAGGAGTAAATTAGAAAGTTGCTTAAAATGTCATGCTCTATCTGAATCATGAAAGAAAAAAATTGGGTTCAGTGTCCCTTTAAGATTCTGTAGTGTTAAATATTTTTTTTATTGAAAAATTAAGGTGTTATATTCATTTATAAGAAAATCACGATAAAAAACTCGCAATCATGATTTTTTGGGTCCAAAATCACGAATTTCTTTTTTGCCCATATCACCCAGCCCTAATACATACACACACTCACATACATATATACACACACACATAAACACACAAAAACACATATATACATAAACACACTCACATACACACACATATATACATAAACACACACTCACATGCATACACACATACAAACACACACATACGCACAAAAACATATATACATAAACACACACTCACATGCACACACATATATACATCAACACACACTCACATGCATACACACATACAAACACACACATACGCACAAAACATATATACATAAACACACACTCACATGCACACACATATATACATCAACACAAACTCACATGCATACACACATACAAACACACACATACGCACAAAAACATATATACATAAACACACACTCACATACACACATATATACATCAACACACACTCACATGCATACACACATACAAACACACACATACGCACAAAACATATATACATAAACACACACTCACATACACACATATATACATCAACACACACTCACATGCATACACACATACAAACACACACATACGCACATAAACTCACACACAAACACATATATATATATATATATATATATATATAAACACACACTCACATACACACACATATATATATAAACACACACATACACACATACAAACACACACATACGCACAAAAACATATATATATAAACACACACTCACATGCACACACATATATACATCAACACACACTCACATGCATACACACATACAAACACACACATACGCACATAAACTCACACACAAACACATATATATATATATATATATATATAAACACACACTCACATACACACACATATATATATAAACACACACATACACACATACAAACACACACATACGCACATAAACTCACACACAAACACATATATATATATATATATATATAAACACACACTCACATACACACACATATATATATAAACACACACATACACACATACAAACACACACATACGCACAAAAACATATATATATAAACACACACTCACATGCACACACATATATACATCAACACACACTCACATGCATACACACATACAAACACACACATACGCACATAAACTCACACACAAACACATATATATATATATATATATATAAACACACACTCACATGCATACACACATACAAACACACACATACGCACATAAACTCACACACAAACACATATATATATATATATATATATATATATAAACACACACTCACATGCATACATACACTCACACTCTCTAAAATATAAAATTAATACTGGGAAATACAAGGAAAGAAAGAAAATGACTACAGTGTTGCTTTGAATTACTGGTAAATAAAGCATTCTAAACAGGAACATAACCCTTTAATAGGACTTTCCATAAGCAGAAGGAACAGTGAAACACTGAGGGTCAGATTACAAGTGGAGCGTTGCTTAAAGCTCCCAGTCGAGTGTTAGCTGCGCCATGAAGTAATCTTTTTAAGGGTTTCAGGTTGCGCTTGTATTACAAGTTGAAAGTAAACAGTATTTGCTTGCATGCTAAGCTGACGAGCGTAAAAAGCTGAACTTTGAATATCACACACACAATTACCTGATCTCCCATAGAAGTCAATGGAGCAAAAAAAGTGTGGGGGGGAAACTAACACCTTATCACGCACAAACCCTATCAAATATTCTCAAGTGCACTAAAGCGACATAGAAATATTCGGCTAGATTACGAGTTGTGCGTTAGGACCTGTTAACGCTGATTTTTTACCCTAACGCTGATTTTTTACGCCCGCTGCTATTACGAGTCTTGAAGGTTTAGGGTCACCTCACACTTTCTTGGCCTTACCGCAAAACGACTTACGTAAACTTCGTAAAGTCTTTTCTCGATGGGACTTTAATAGCGCCGGTATTACCAGTCTGTCCTGGGAGGCCAAAAAGTGAGCGGTACACCCTACCCCGTCAAGAGTCCTAACGCATTTTAAAGTCAGTAGTTATGAGTTTTACACTACAACGCCGTAGCATAAAACTCATAACTAAAGTGCTAAAAAGTACACTAACACCCATAAACTACCTATTAACTCCTAAACCGAGGCCCTCCCACATTGCAAACACTATAATAAAATTATTAACCCCTAATCTGCCGCTCCGGACACCGCCGCCACCTACATTATATTTAATAACCAATAATAGGCCTTTACCAAATGTCACCGCAACCTACCTACACTTATTAACCCCTAATCTGCTGCCCCAAACGTCGCTGCCACTATACTAAATGTATTAACCCCTTAACCTAAATCTAACCCTAACCCTAACTTAAATATAATTGAAATAAATCTAAATAAAATTACTATCATTAACTACATTATTCCTATTTAAAACTAAATACTTACCTATAAAATAAACCCTAAGCTAGCTACAATATAACTAATAGTTACATTGTATCTAGTCAATCTTCAGGGGGTTAGTGTTAGGTTTTTTTTTTAAGGGTGTATTGGGTGGGTTTTATTTTTAGGTTAGGGACTAACTGCCCTTTTAAAGGCAATGCCCATCCAAATGCCCTTTTCAGGGCAATGGGGAGCGTAGGTTTTTTAGTTAGTATTTTATTTGGGGGGTTGGTTGTGTGGGTGGTGGGTTTTACTGTTGGGGGGTTGTTTGTATTTTTTTTTCAGGTAAAAGAGCTGATTACTTTGGGGCAGTGCCCTGCAAAGGCCCTTTTAAGGGCTATTGGTAGTTTAGTTTAGGCTAGGGGTTTTTTTTATTTTAGGGGGGCTTTTTTATTTTGATAGGGCTATTAGATTAGGTGTAATTAGTTTAAATATCTTGTAATTTGTTTATTATTTTCTGTAATTTAGTGGAGGGGTTTATACTTTAGCTAATTTAATTTAATTGAGTTAATTATTGTTAATTCAGTTAATTTATTTAATTATAGTGTAGTGTTAGGTGTTAGTGTAACTTAGGTTAGGTTTTATTTTAAAGGTACTTTTGTATTTATTTTAGCTAGGTAGTTTATTAAATAGGTAATAACTATTTAGTAACTATTCTACCTAGTTAAAATAAATACAAACTTGCCTGTAAAATAAAAATAAACCCTAAGCTAGATATAATGTAACTATTAGTTATATTGTAGCTAGCTTAGGGTTTATTTTACAGGTAAGTATTTAGTTTTAAATAGGAATAATTTAGTTAATGATAGGAATTTTTAGATAGATTTCTTTTAATTATATTTAAGTTAGGGGTGGAAATAGTGGCAACAGTGTTAGTTTAAGCAAATATCAACCCCTTCATAATATAGTATGCTGAAATAATAGTAGATATATAATCTATTCAGTATTCATTATATACCAGTTAGTATCACTGGTGAAGTGTAGGAGAAGGTGGGTGCTGACTGTCTGATAGATATATAGGTACAAAAAAGAGAGAGAAGTTTGACAGTACCCAGCACTCACAAAACACTATATAGTAACAGTATGCATTGAAAACCGGATTGTGTCCAGAACTGGTTATTAAAATGTAACTTTTACTAATGATAGAATAAAATAAAATAAAAAAGGTTGGTAAATAGTACCAAATGTATAACATAAATATGTGAGACATACATTTAAAACTTAGATTAAGAAACAGATCAGGACTGTGTGTGTGAGACTTCAAATACAGAATTCCCTGGGTAATAGTTCAAATACACCGTAACCCTCAGGGATCAGAGAATACACGGATTGCTCTAAAGCTAATCTAAAAAGGGGATTGACCCCAACAACATTACCTAATCTGAGCAATACTGGTACCTAGAGCAGGAGAGGAAACGGTTTATAAATGACTGATTAAGGAAGGCAATTGCAAAATCAATATAAGCTTAGAAAAGTCCCAGGTAAACACAAATTAGCAAGTCTCATGCACACAGACAAGGCCTGATGTACATTTTGCCGCTAGCACGGCTTTCTCAGAGGCTAACCAGAGACAGGGCCCCCAACCCGGTATTTGTATCGTCATTGACCAATAGAAATTGATTCTAAGCTCACACCTCTAGATGCAGCCTATCACAAGAGGCTTAATGTAATTGGTTAAAGATTCATCACATGATCGTATCAAACAGGTGTCAGGATAGTAACATGTTGAAACAATTTTGTGATATAAGGTATTAGATATTTGCTACATTGTTTCAAAATCAAGAATAGGTGTCAGGAGCATTGAAAGATGACTGCAACCGTTCCATCCCAACATGATTTACTAAACTCGATTGTAATTTTCAATCATGCAGGTCTAGCTTACTCAGAATTGTCACTCCCACCTGGTCAAAGATTAATTCTATCCACCAATTGGATTCAAAAGTGTCTTACAATACAAAAATCTGCGTTTATTACCAATAACAGATTTTCATTCACACCTTTCAACACACATATAATGAGATTCATCCTTCCTATGTCACACATAGGAAAATCCTCAATTGTTGCATAAATCCTCTCCATGTATGTTGATAGAAAATTTGATTGCGTTTTTCAAAAACGATCATAAGAGAATGATGTCAACATCCTTCCTATATCACAAGAAGGTGAATACTCTATTGATGTAGAAAAATAAATAAATAAAACCTCTCCATGTATATTGATAGAAAATTTAAATTTATTTAAGTTTTAATTGCGTTTTTCAAAAAACGATCATGAGAGAATGATGTCAAAAATCATTCACAAATTGACTTAAATAAGACACACTCTTCTTATCTGTCAGAGCAAAGAGTAATGTTAACACGAATAAGTATATTGACTCTATTGAGACGGAGTCTTCTTGTGTGTCCCTAGTAGATTAAGTGCATAAAATAGCTTGATATTAATAATCTATATGTAAGATTTATGAATAATATCACATAATGCGTATCACATTTCGAATAGCGAATCAAAAAACGGGGGGACATTGTTTGCAATATTTCAGCCAATATTATCACTATAGTGCAGATCCTGCTCATTAGTGGATTAACCAAATTTAATTGTGTTTTTCAACAAACGATAATAAAAGAATAATGTCAACACTAATCCACCAATTGACTTAAATTGAACATACTATTCTTATTTATAAAAGCAAAGAGTATTGTTTCTTATGCCTCTCCATGTATATTGATAGAAAGTTTAAATTTTAATTGTGTTTTTCAAAAAACGATCATGAGAGAATGATGTCAAAACTCATTCACAAATTGGCTTAAATCAGACACACTCTTCATATCTGTCAGAGCAAAGAGTAATGTTAACACGAATAAGTATACTGTATTGACTCTATTGAGACGGAGTCTTCTTGTGTGTCCCTAGTAGATTAAGTGCATAAAATAGCTTGATATCAAAAATCTGTATGTAAGATTTATGAATAATTTCACGTAATGCGTATCACATTTCAAATAGCAAACCAAAAAAGGGGGGACATTGTTTGCAATGTTTCAGCCAATATTATCACTATAGTGCAAATCCTGCCCATTAGTGGATTAACCAAATTTAATTGCGTTTTTCAACAAACGATAATAAGAGAATAATGTCAACACTAATCCACCAATTGACTTAAATTGAACACACTATTCTTATTTATAAAATTTATAAAATATATACATCCGTTTGGTTCCAGCACGTGTAGAAAATTCTCTTTCATCATGTATAAATATATACATGATGAAAGAGAATTTTCTACAAACGGATGCTTGGTTTCGCTAATGGTAGGACCAAAAATGTGGTCTACTGTTTACTGTGTGAATGTGGTTTGAGATATGTGGGTATTACGACCAGAGAACTACGCACCAGAATAGGTGAACATATCAATAGCATTAAAAATTGCATTACTGATATAGGTAAAAATAAAACACTTACTCCGGTAGCAAGACATTACTTAAAGAAACATGGTCCTAGACCACGACTAAAAGTCTCTGTATTACAGGTTATAAAACCAGGCATAATAATCATTTGATACAGGCTGTAGATTGTAAACTTTATTTCACAAACTAGTAGTTTAAATACAAACTACTGGCAGAGAACCTAACCAACACTGGGTAAGAGTGCATATACTATACCGGCTAAACACTGAGCAGTGAGACTAACATTAGCTCCAATTGAACTGCGGTAGCCTGCAATCTGTATGTGTGCTGAAATTTGACAGCGTATGTGATCCAATCAGCTGCGTTAAACCCTTAATCCAACTAACGAATATTTGTCTTATATATCTGTAGACGAATGTTACGCTACAGATATGAGTTTATAACTAGCCTGTGTTACTATTAATATTTTATATTATACAAAAATCCATTAGCTCCAGCTGAACTGTGATATTCTGCAATCTGTATGTGTGCTGAATTTTGACTTATTTTAGTGGGCACTGCTCCAATACACGGTACACAAGTGTTGCGCCAAACATATGAGCTTATAACAAGTGTGCTGAATTCTGACTTATTTTAGTGGGCACTGCTCCAATACACGGTACACAAGTGTTGCGCCAAACATATGAGGTTATAACAAGTGTGCTGAATTTTGACTTATTTTAGTGGGCACTGCTCCAATACACGGTACACAAGTGTTGCGCCAAACATATGAGCTTATAACAAGTGTGCTGAATTCTGACTTATATTAGTGGGCACTGCTCCAATACACGGTATACAAGTGTTCTGCCAAACATATGAGCTTATAACAAGTGTGCTGAATTCTGACTTATTTTAGTGGGCACTGCTCCAATACACGGTACACAAGTGTTGCGCCAAACATATGAGCTTATAACAAGTGTGCTGAATTCTGACTTATTTTAGTGGGCACTGCTCCAATACATGGTATACAAGTGTTGCGCCAAACATATGAGCTTATAACAAGTGTGCTGAATTCTGACTTATTTTAGTGGACACTGCTCCAATATACGGTATACAAGTGTTGTGCCAAACATATGAGCTTATAACAAGTGTGCTCAATTCGCTCCAATACATGGTATACAAGTGTTGCGCCAAACATATGAGCTTGTAACAAGTGTGCTGAATTCTGACTTATTTTAGCGGGCACTGCTCTAATACATGGTATACAAGTGTTGCGCCAAACATATGAGCCTATAACAAACCTATGAAGTCATTTTAGCACTGCTTTAATACATGGTATACAAGTGGTACGCCAAACACAAGAGCCTATAACAAACCTATGAAGCTATTTTAGCACACCCAACTTGCGGGTTATAACAGAATGTTAAGAGCTTACAACTAATTTATGTGAATCACATCATTGGTCATTCCACGTATAAACGCAGAAGCCATTCAAAACAAGTGTGGGTGAAATAAACAATACACTACTGAATAGAAAAAGTGGCGGCTTCTACTTATGTGGAGTACCAAACTGGTATTCAAAGATCAACACCGAGGGTTAATCCCCCAGCCAAAAGAGTATTAATCTCTAACAGGGTGCATTGCACTCTCATTACCCTACTCCAATATACAGAGTATGTTACCCATAAGCAGATAGTATTGGGCTAAACCAGAATGTTAGAGCTGTACTGATATATGGTTAATCTGTAACATGCAGTGACACTTGTGTATAATATAATATATAATTTGATACTTCACTAACATTACTATTAGTAAATATTACAGAGTATCTTTCTTCTCTTTTTTTTATATATATACACAATAATTCAAATAAGACTTCTTGTTATGAGTCTGTATCAGCTTAAATAAATTTGATACAGTTAAACTAAATTAAAGTAGTCAACCAGCACAATATATGACCTACTTTACTATAATCTATCTAACGTGAACAGGTTAATTACTGATCCTCCAGCATCTGAGAGTGTTTTTAAATTAATTTCCAGCATTTTATATTAAATTTTGACACAATAAAAGTTATGTTTTAACGTTGAACACGCTTGCTCACTAGACTATCAGTAACTCTGATTTGCCTTAAGGAATTGTACTACTTATAGATGTACCCTACATTAACCCTTATGAGTGCTATATATGTAGTCTGTTGAGTTAGAGTTTCTCTCTACTTTAAGTTTCATATGTTGAATAACTACATAGCACCTTTCAAGTCAAAATATTTGTAAGGGAATAACTCCCACATATACTAATGGTGATAAGGGGTTAGTAGGGAATCCAAAATATTTAAGCTAAATTTGGCCAGTAGTGCCGTTGATACCCCCTCCTCCAGCAATAAGAGGAGGAGATATAGAACAAATGCTGCTCCAATCTGAATGCCATTGGATTTTTTGGCTTAATACCCTTACACCCAATTGGATTAACAAACAGGATGGATTTGCGGCATTCCTGTAAATGAACAATAGGTGACTTTTTATGTGCATATAGATCAATAATCCATGACAGAAGGAACAGTAACACTATTGTAATAACTCATATAGGGATAAACTACCATACTGGCACGAATGATAGTCCTATACTTGTAGCAGATGATGTTTGGGAAATTACAGTACAAAATAAATTATCATTATAACCACTGTAATAAGAGATACACTTTAGCATATTTCATCTTATGATTGCATAACAATACTCTTTGCTTTTATAAATAAGAATAGTATGTTCAATTTAAGTCAATTGGTGGATTAGTGTTGACATTATTCTCTTATTATCGTTTGTTGAAAAACGATAAATTAAATTTGGTTAATCCACTAATGGGCAGGATTTGCACTATAGTGATAATATTGGCTGAAACATTGCAAACAATGTCCCCCCTTTTTTGATTCGCTATTTGAAATGTGATACGCATTACGTGAAATTATTCATAAATCTTACATACAGATTTTTGATATCAAGCTATTTTATGCACTTAATCTACTAGGGACACACAATAAGATTTCGTTTCAATAGAGTCAATACAGTATACTTATTCGTGTTAACATTACTCTTTGCTCTGACAGATATGAAGAGTGTGTCTGATTTAAGTCAATTTGTGAATGAGTTTTGACATCATTCTCCCATGATCGTTTTTTGAAAAACGCAATTAAAATTTAAACTTTCTATCAATATACATGGAGAGGCATAAGAAACAATACTCTTTGCTTTTATAAATAAGAATAGTATGTTCAATTTAAGTCAATTGGTGGATTAGTGTTGACATTATTCTTTTATTATCGTTTGTTGAAAAACGCAATTAAATTTGGTTAATCCACTAATGGGCAGGATCTGCACTATAGTGATAATATTGGCTGAAATATTGCAAACAATGTCCCCCCCTTTTTTGATTCGCTATTCGAAATGTGATACGCATTATGTGATATTATTCATAAATCTTACATATAGATTATTAATATCAAGCTATTTTATGCACTTAATCTACTAGGGACACACAAGAAGACTCCGTCTCAATAGAGTCAATATACTTATTCGTGTTAACATTACTCTTTGCTCTGACAGATAAGAAGAGTGTGTCTTATTTAAGTCAATTTGTGAATGATTTTTGACATCATTCTCTCATGATCGTTTTTTGAAAAACGCAATTAAAACTTAAATAAATTTAAATTTTCTATCAATATACATGGAGAGGTTTTATTTATTTATTTTTCTACATCAATAGAGTATTCACCTTCTTGTGATATAGGAAGGATGTTGACATCATTCTCTTATGATCGTTTTTTGAAAAACGCAATCAAATTTTCTATCAACATACATGGAGAGGATTTATGCAACAATTGAGGATTTTCCTATGTGTGACATAGGAAGGATGAATCTCATTATATGTGTGTTGAAAGGTGTGAATGAAAATCTGTTATTGGTAATAAACGCAGATTTTTGTATTGTAAGACACTTTCGAATCCAATTGGTGGATAGAATTAATCTTTGACCAGGTGGGAGTGACAATTCTGAGTAAGCTAGACCTGCATGATTGAAAATTACAATCGAGTTTAGCAAATCATATTGGGATGGAACGGTTGCAGTCATCTTTCAATGCTCCTGACACCTATTCTTGATTTTGAAACAATGTAGCAAATATCTAATACCTTATATCACAAAATTGTTTCAACATGTTACTATCCTGACACCTGCTTGATACGATCATGTGATGAATCTTTAACCAATTACATTAAGCCTCTTGTGATAGGCTGCATCTAGAGGTGTGAGCTTAGAACCAATTTCTATTGGTCAATGACGATACAAATACCGGGTTGGGGGTCCTGTCTCTGGTTAGCCTCTGAGAAAGCCGTGCTAGCGGCGAAATGTACATCAGGCCTTGTCTGTGTGCATGAGACTTGCTAATTTGTGTTTACCTGGGACTTTTCTAAGCTCATATTGATGTGGCAATTGCCTTCCTTAATCAGTCATTTATAAACCGTTTCCTCTCCTGCTCTAGGTACCAGTATTGCTCAGATTAGGTAATGTTGTTGGGGTCAATCCCCTTTTTAGATTAGCTTTAGAGCAATCCGTGTATTCTCTGAGCCCTGAGGGTTACGGTGTATTTGAACTATTACCCAGGGAAGTAATTCTGTTTTTGAAGTCTCACACACACAGTCCTGATCTGTTTCTTAATCTAAGTTTTAAATGTATGTCTCACATATTTATGTTATACATTTGGTACTATTTACCAACCTTTTTTATTTTATTTTATTCTATCATTAGTAAAAGTTACGTTTTAATAACCAGTTCTGGACACAATCCGGTTTTCAATGCATACTGCTACTATATAGTGTTTTGTGAGTGCTGGGTACTGTCAAACTTCTCTCTCTTTTTTGTACCTATATTTAAGTTGGGGGTGTTAGGGTTAGACTTAGATTTTGGGGTTAATAACTTTAATATAGTGGTGGCGACATTGGGGGCGGCAGATTAGGGGTTAATAAATGTAGGTAGGTGGCGGCGATGTTAGGGATGGCAGATTAGGGGTTAATAATATTTAAATAATGTTTGCGTGGCGGGAGTGCTGCGGTTTAGGGGTTAATGTTTATTATAGTGGTGGAGATGTTGAGGGCGGCAGATTAGGGGTTAATAAGTGTAGGTAGGTTGTGGTGACATTGGGGAAGGCAGATTAGGGGTTAATAAATATAATGTAGGTGTCAGCGATGTTGGGGGCAGCAGATTTAGGGGTTCATAAGAATAATGTAGGGGGCGGCGGTGTCCAGAGCAGCAGATTAGGGGTTAATAAATATAATGTAGGTGTCGGCGATGTCGGGGCGGCAGATTAGGGGTTAATAAGTGTAAAATTGGGGGTGTTTAGACTCGGGGTTCATGTTAGGGTGTTAGGTGTAAACATAACTTTTATTTCTCCATAGGAATCAATGGGGCTGCGTTACTGAGTTTTACGCTGCTTTTTTGCAGGTGTTAGACTTTTTTTCAGCCTGTTCTCCCCGTTGATTCCTATGGGGAAATCGTGCACGAGCACGTAAGACCAGCTCACCGCTGACTTAAGCAGCGCTGGTATTGGAGTGCGGTAAGGAGCAAAATTTTGCTCAACGCTCACTTCTTGCCTTAAACTCCGGGTTTGTAAAAACCTGTAATACCAGCGCTGCAGGTAAGTGAGCGGTGAGAGAAAACTGCTTGTTAGCACAGCAAAGCTCATAACGCAAAACTCGCAATCTAGGCCATTATTATTTCACATTCCAATGTTCTTCACATAGAAGAATATGTTCTATTTATTCATAAATACATATTTCTATATATATATCTGATGGAATTTTGGTACAATATATATCTATTATTATTATCAGTTATTTGTGGAATGCCAACAGATTCCGCAACGCTAAAAACATGGGTCTAATATGCAGGTAACAATTATGGGAGACAAAGGAATAGAGGGTCCTGCCAGGTATTTCACTGTTGTAAATGAGCTCTCATGAAGGTGATCTACAAAGCAGCTAGGCTCATATGCTTACATGCTAAAAAAATCATTGAGCAATTATGCCCAGTATGCCCATATACAAATGGCATTCAGAGAAATTCCCAGAAACATCACTCTGTCCTATTGCAAAACATACACATAGGCCCATATTTATTAAGCTCCGTATGGAGCTTGAAGGGCCGTGTTTCTGGCGAGTATTCAGACTCGCCAGAAACACAAGTTATGAAGCAGTGGTCTAAAGACTCTGAGCAGGCGGACAGGAATCGCCGGAAATCAACCCGATCGAATACGATCGGGTTGATTGACAGCTCCCTGCTGGTGGCCCATTGGCCGCGAGTCAGCAGGGGGCGGCGTTGCACCAGCAGGTCTTGTGAGCTGCTGGTGCAATGTTAAATGCGGAGAGCGTATTGCTCTCTGCATTTAGCGAGGTCTTGCGGACCTGATCTGCACTGTCGGATCAGGTCCGCAAGACCTTTGATAAATAGGAGCCATTGACTCCATTAACCCATTTCATATTGTAGTAATTAGCATCTATCATTGGTCTCTTAGGGAGCCATTGTGGAAAAATGAAGAGTGAATCTCATCCAGTTATCCAGCTCATCTTTGTTTGATTAAGAATAATTGAGATCACTTTGCTAACAAAAAACAAACAAAAAGGCTGTTCCCATTTTTCTGATATTTCAATGTAGAATGTTTTTGGAAAGATTGGAATCAGCCCCACAGTTATAAACAAGCAGTAGCACAATAATGAAATGACACATTACAGCATTTTTGTACTTTTATCTTCCATGCAAATAAACTAACTGTAATGGTTTTGATTAACACATAAGGTTTCAGATTCCGGGTCTCTGCTTATGTAGTTGTGGATGCTGCTTCTAAACCGTATTCTCCACCACTTCTGAGTTGGCAAATAAAAAACACCCTGGGCTGAGTTGATTGGTGGAAATGCTTTAAGTGACCCAGTTGGGGAATAATGAACAAGATATATCCTGGTGTTTCAGTACTTATTTATTTGATACGCTGAAGAAAATCCCATTGTTTATTTATTTTTTGTTTATTTTATATGAGTTGTTTTCACCAGTTTTTCAGTTTTTTTCATTGGGATGATTACCAACCCCTGCTCTCATGCCATTGGTTTCACAAGACCAGATAACTGGATTGCATAAGGTGGGTAGGCAAGCTCCTATCCTTGGAACCTGTTTTTATACATTTTTTTTTATAGATGTATACATTTTAAAGTTATCATATGATTTTTGCAAATGTGTTATCTTTACCTATTCACCTATTTCACAACTCACAACATTTTCTGAATAACTGCTAGGGCAGGGAGATCTAGACTAAGGGAAGGATATATGAGTCAGGGGTGTTCTATTGGCAAACCTTAAAGCTGAAGTGGGGTTGGTTGGTCCATGGTTAGGGCTGGATGTGTCATTGGTCATTAGCTGATAAAGACAACACCCACAGCTTTATTGGTAAATAGAGCAGACCATTAAATAAAAGCTATAAGTATGGTATTTTCAAGGTAGAGAAAGAGACCATTCCCTGTGGTTTGGTACCAACAACAAACAACATAAGCAATATAGAAAGAATTGGCACCAGCACAACATTTTCAGTCTGCACAAGACATAGATACAATTAGCATCACCTCACCAGAACATTACGAACAGGAAGAGGACAGCACATGTGAGAAAAGTGAGGTTGAAAAAAAAAAAATTATTGCCTTTTCTGACTGAATTTAAAATAAAACTGTTTTAATATATATATTGCAGTTTTGTTTTGTTTGTGTTTATATGGATGTTCTAGTGCTGGAAATTGATTTGTTTTTATTGTGCTTATGGGACGTTACTATCCACTACTAATTCAGTGAGAATTTTCCTTATCAGCCAAAGAGCTCATATCCCACAGCCAATGAAATAGCTTCAACTCCACATATTTAAAGGGACAGTTTACTCAAAAAAATTCTCCCCTTTAATTTGTTCCCAACGCTCCACTTTACCTGCTGGAGTGTATTAAATTGTTTACAAGTATTTCCATTAACCTTATATTGGCATTTGAATTAGTTTATTTAGCTTGTGGTGTTCCCACCCATCCTGAAAGTTTTTGGCCACAAGGCCCAGCTGTATTAACACAGCCAGTAGAAGAAATTACACTCCCAGGGGGTTATAGAAGAGATAAGGTTATAAAATGTTAATTTTCCATTGTTCTCTAAAAGTATTGGTGATTGGTTTATGGATAGATATAAGATAAACAAGCAGGTATATTTACACAATGTGATAAAGTAATGAGATCTGATTATACCTACAAGCTCAACCCATTTCTCTTGTTAAGTGTATCCAGTCCACGGATCATCCATTACTTGTGGGATATTCTCCTTCCCAACAGGAAGTTGCAAGAGGATCACCCACAGCAGAGCTGCTATATAGCTCCTCCCCTCACTTTCATATCCAGTCATTCTCTTGCAACCCTCAACATAGATGGAGGTCGTGAGAGGACTGTGGTGTTTTATACTTAGTTTATTTCTTCAATCAAAAGTTTGTTATTTTTAAATGGTACCGGAGTGTACTGTTTATCTCAGGCAGTATTTAGAAGAAGAATCTGCCTGCGTTTCCTATGATCTTAGCAGAAGTAACTAAGATCCATTTGCTGTTCCCACATATTCTGAGGAGTGAGGTACTTCAGAGGGGGAATGGCGTGCAGGTTTTCCTGCAAAAAAGGTATGTGCAGTTAAAATATTTTTCTAGGGATGGAATTTGCTAGAAAATGCTGCTGATACCGAAGTAATGTAAGTAAAGCCTTAAATGCAGTGATAGCGACTGGTATCAGGCTTATTAATAGAGATACATACTCTTATAAAAATGTATTTTAAAACGTTTGCTGGCATGTTTAATCGTTTTTAACATATGTTTGGTGATAAAACTTATTGGGGCCTAGTTTTTTCCACATGGCTGGCTTGAATTCTGCCTAGAAACAGTTCCATGAACTTCCCACTGTTGTAATATGAGTGGGAGGGGCCTATTTTGGCATTTTTTTGCACAGCAAAAAATACAGACACAGACATCCAGCTTCTTCCTGCATGATCCAGGACATCTCTGGAGGGCTCAAAAGGCTTCAAAAGTCGTATTGAGGGAGGTAAAAAGCCACAGTAGAGCTGTGGCAGTTGTTGTGACTATTTAAAAACGTTTTTTGTCAATTGTTATTCCGTTTTTGGTATTAAGGGGTTAATCATCCATTTGCAAGTGGGTGCAATGCTCTGCTAACTTATTACATACACTGTGAAAATTTCGTTAGTGTAACTGCTTTTTTTCACTGTTATTTCAAATTTGGGCAAATTTTGTGTTTCTTAAAGGCGCAGTAGCGTTTCTTATATTGCTTGTAAACTTGTTTTAAAGTGTTTTCCAAGCTTGCTAGTTTCATTGCTAGTCTGTTTAAACATGTCTGACACAGATGAATCTACTTGTTCATTATGTTTGAAAGCCATGGTGGAGCCCCATAGGAGATTGTGTACTAAATGTATTGATTTCACTTTAAATAATAAAGATCAGTCTTTATCTATAAAAGAATTATCACCAGAGGATTCTGTCGAGGGGGAAGTTATGCCGATTAACTCTCCCCACGTGTCAGAACCTTCGCCTCCCGCTCAGGGGACGCACGCTAGTATGGCGCCAAGTACATCAGGGACGCCCATAGCGATTACCTTGCAGGACATGGCTGCAATCATGAATAATACCCTGTCAGAGGTATTATCTAGATTGCCTGATTTCAGAGGCAAGCGCGATAGCTCTGGGTTTAGGAGAGATGCAGAGCGCGCAGGTGCTGTAAGAGCCATGTCTGATACTGCTTCACAGTATGCAGAACATGAGGACGGTGAGCTTCATTCTGTGGGTGACGTCTCTGACTCGGGGAAACCTGATTCAGAGATTTCTAATTTTAAATTTAAGCTTGAGAACCTCCGTGTATTGCTTGGGGAGGTATTAGCTGCTCTGAATGACTGTAACACAGTTGCAATTCCAGAGAAATTTTGTAGGCTGGATAGATACTATGCGGTGCCGGTGTGTACTGATGTTTTCCCTATACCTAAAAGGCTTACAGAAATTATTAGCAAGGAGTGGGATAGACCCGGTGTGCCCTTTTCCCCACCTCCTATATTTAGAAAAATGTTCCCAATAGACGCCACTACACGGGACTTATGGCAGACGGTCCCTAAGGTGGAGGGAGCAGTTTCTACTTTAGCAAAGCGTACCACTATCCCGGTTGAGGACAGTTGTGCTTTTTCAGATCCAATGGATAAAAAATTGGAGGGTTACCTTAAGAAAATGTTTATTCAACAAGGTTTTATTTTACAGCCCCTTGCATGCATTGCGCCTGTCACTGCTGCGGCGGCATTCTGGTTTGAGGCCCTGGAAGAGGCCATTCATACAGCTCCATTGGATGAAATTATTGACAAGCTTAGATCGCTTAAGCTAGCTAACTCATTTGTTTCTGATGCCATTGTTCATTTGACTAAACTAACGGCTAAGAATTCCGGATTCGCCATCCAGGCGCATAGGGCTCTATGGCTTAAATCCTGGTCAGCTGACGTGACTTCAAAGTCTAAATTACTCAACATTCCTTTCAAGGGGCAGACCTTATTCGGGCCTGGCTTGAAAGAAATTATTGCTGACATTACTGGAGGTAACGGTCATACCCTTCCTCAGGACAGGGCCAAATCAAAGGCCAAACAGTCTAATTTTCGTGCCTTTCGAAATTTCAAGGCAGGAGCAGCATCAACTTCCTCCGCTCCAAAACAAGAGGGAACTGTTGCTCATTCCAGACAGGCCTGGAAACCTAACCAGTCCTGGAACAAGGGCAAGCAGACCAGAAAGCCTGCTGCTGCCCCCAAGAAAGCATGAAGGAACGGCCCCCTATCCGGAAACGGATCTAGTGGGGGGCAGACTTTCTCTCTTTGACCAGGCGTGGGCAAGAGATGTTCAGGATCCCTGGGCGTTGGAGATCATATCTCAGGGATATCTTCTGGACTTCAAAGCTTCTCCTCCACAAGGGAGATTTCATCTTTCAAGGTTATCAGAAAACCTGATAAAGAAAGAGGCATTCCTAAGCTGTGTGCAGAACCTCCTAGTAATGGGAGTGATCCATCCAGTTCCGCGGACGGAACAAGGACAGGGCTTTTATTCAAATCTGTTTGTGGTTCCCAAGAAAGAGGGAACCTTCAGACCAATCTTGGATCTAAAGATCTTAAACAAATTCCTCAGAGTTCCATCATTCAAAATGGAAACTATTCGGACCATCCTACCCATGATCCAAGAGGGTCAGTACATGACCACAGTGGACTTAAAGGATGCTTACCTTCACATACCGATTCACAAAGATCATCATCGGTTCCTAAGGTTTGCCTTTCTAGACAGGCATTACCAATTTGTAGCTCTTCCCTTCGGGTTAGCTACTGCCCCGAGAATTTTTACAAAGGTTCTGGGCTCACTTCTGGCGGTTCTAAGACCGTGAGGAATAGCTGTGGCTCCGTATCTAGACGACATCCTGATACAGGCATCAAGCTTTCAAATTGCCAAGTCTCATACAGAGATAGTTCTGGCATTTCTGAGGTCGCATGGGTGGAAAGTGAATGTGGAAAAGAGTTCTCTATCACCACTCACAAGAGTCTCCTTCCTGGGGACTCTTATAGATTCTGTAGAGATGAAAATTTACCTGACGGAGTCCAGGTTATCAAAACTTCTAAATGCTTGCCGTGTCCTTCATTCCATTCCACGCCCGTCAGTGGCTCAGTGCATGGAAGTAATCGGCTTAATGGTAGCGGCAATGGACATAGTGCCATTTGGCGCCTGCATCTCAGACCGCTGCAATTATGCATGCTAAGTCAGTGGCATGGGGATTACTCAGATTTGTCCCCTCTACTAAATCTGGATCAAGAGACCAGAGATTCTCTTCTCTGGTGGCTTTCTCGGGTCCATTTGTCCAAGGGTATGACCTTTCGCAGGCCAGATTGGACGATTGTAACAACAGATGCCAGCCTTCTAGGTTGGAGCGCAGTCTGGAACTCCCTGAAGGCTCAGGGATCGTGGACTCAGGAGGAGAAACTCCTCCCAATAAATATTCTGGAGTTAAGAGCAATATTCAAGGCTCTTCTAGCTTGGCCTCAGTTAGCAACACTGAGGTTCATCAGATTTCAGTCGGACAACATCACGACTGTTGCTTATATCAACCATCAAGGGGGAACCAGGAGTTCCCTAGCGATGTTAGAAGTCTCAAAGATAATTCGCTGGGCAGAGTCTCACTCTTGCCACCTGTCAGCGATCCACATCCCAGGCATAGAGAACTGGGAGGCGGATTTTCTAAGTCATCAGACTTTTCATCCGGGGGAGTGGGAACTCCATCCAGAGGTGTTTGCTCAACTGGTCCTTCGTTGGGGCAAACCAGAACTGGATCTCATGGCGTCTCGCCAGAACGCCAAGCTTCCTTGTTACGGATCCAGGTCCAGGGACCCGGGAGCAACGCTGATAGATGCTCTAGCAGCTCCTTGGTTCTTCAACCTGGCCTATGTGTTTCCACCGTTTCCTCTGCTCCCTTGACTGATTGCCAAAATCAAACAGGAGAGAGCATCTGTGATTCTGATAGCGCCTGCGTGGCCATGCAGGACCTGGTATGCAGACCTAGTGGACATGTCATCTCTTCCACGATGGACTCTGCCTCTGAGGCAGGACCTTCTAATACAAGGTCCTTTCAATCATCCAAATCTAATTTCTCTGAGACTGACTGCATGGAGATTGAACGCTTGATTCTATCAAGGCGTGGCTTCTCCGAGTCAGTCATTGATACCTTAATACAGGCTTGGAAGCCTGTCACCAGGAAAATCTACCATAAGATATGGCGTAAATACCCTTATTGGTGTGAATCCAAGAGTTACTCATGGAGTAAGGTTAGGATTCCTAGGATATTGTCCTTTCTCCAAGAGGGTTTGGACAAAGGCTTATCAGCTAGTTCTTTAAAAGGGCAGATCTCTGCTCTGTCTATTCTTTTGCACAAGCGTCTGGCAGAAGTTCCAGACGTCCAGGCATTTTGTCAGGCTTTGGTTAGGATTAAGCCTGTGTTTAAAACTGTTGCTCCTCCGTGGAGCTTAAACTTGGTTCTTAAAGTTCTTCAGGGAGTTCCGTTTGAACTCCTTCATTCCATTGATATTAAACTTTTATCTTGGAAAGTTCTGTTTTTGATGGCTATTTCCTCGGCTCGAAGAGTCTCTGAGTTATCTGCCTTACATTGTGATTCTCCTTATCTGATTTTTCATTCAGACAAGGTAGTTCTGCGTACCAAACCTGGGTTTTTACCTAAGGTGGTTTCTAACAGGAATATCAATCAAGAGATTGTTGTTCCATCATTGTGTCCTAATCCTTCTTCAAAGAAGTAACGTCTTTTACATAATCTGGACGTAGTCCGTGCCTTGAAGTTCTACTTACAGGCTACTAAAGATTTTCGTCAAACATCTGCCCTGTTTGTCGTTTACTCTGGACAGAGGAGAGGTCAAAAAGCTTCGGCAACCTCTCTCTCCTTTTGGCTTCGGAGCATAATACGCTTAGCCTATGAGACTGCTGGACAGCAGCCCCCTGAAAGGATTACAGCTCATTCTACTAGAGCTGTGGCTTCCACCTGGGCCTTTAAAAATGAGGCCTCTGTTGAACAGATTTGCAAGGCTGCGACTTGGTCTTCGCTTCACACCTTTTCAAAATTTTACAAATTTGACACTTTTGCTTCTTCGGAGGCTGTTTTTGGGAGAAAGGTTCTACAGGCAGTGGTTTCTTCTGTTTAAGTTCCTGCCTTGTCCCTCCCATCATCCGTGTACTTTAGCTTTGGTATTGGTATCCCACAAGTAATGGATGATCCGTGGACTGGATACACTTAACAAGAGAAAACATAATTTATGCTTACCTGATAAATTTATTTCTCTTGTAGTGTATCCAGTCCACGGCCCGCCCTGTCCTTTTAAGGCAGGTCTAAATTTTAATTGAACTACAGTCACCACTGCACCCTATGGTTTCTCCTTTCTCGTCTTGTTTCGGTCGAATGACTGGATATGACAGTGAGGGGAGGAGCTATATAGCAGCTCTGCTGTGGGTGATCCTCTTGCAACTTCCTGTTGGGAAGGAGAATATCCCACAAGTAATGGATGATCCGTGGACTGGATACACTACAAGAGAAATACATTTATCAGGTAAGCATAAATTATGTTTTTATTAGGTTGTGACTTCAAAACACAAAATCAGCTAATTCATATACACAAATAAGCCTTAAAAAAGCAAATTTCATAGATTTTATACTCTGCAGCGGGTAAGAAAAGTAATTGGAAACACATTAAGGGAAAAACAATTTTATAGTATACTGTCCCTTTAAATGTAGAAATTGTCTGACTGTCAATGGTGGCTGCATCTTCTGCAGTATGATGGGAATGAAAGTTTAGCTTTTATTACAGCTGTTTCAGGTATGTTTAAAGTATATTTTGCTGATAAATGGGCAGCCGGGATTAGCATTTGACAAGTTGAGCTGTGATGTGTATTAAAGGGACATGAAACCCAATTTTTTTCTTTCATGATTTAGAAAGAGCATGACATTTTAAACAACTTTCTAATCTACTTCAATTATCTAATTTGCTTTAATCTCTTGATATACTTTGGTAAAAGCATATCTAGATAGGCTAAGTAACTGCTGATTGGTTGCTACACATTGATGTCTCACGTGATTGGCTCGCCCATGTGCATTGCTATTTCTTCAACAAAGGATATCTAAAGAATGAAGCAAATTAGATTATAGACGTAAATTGGAATGTTGTTTAAAATTGTGTTCTCTACGTGAATCATGAAAGAAAATGTTTGGGTGTAGTGTCCCTTTAAAGTTGAGATCACCACTTATAGATAAACGTCTCTAACACAGCTGTTTAAAGGTTAATATGGTGACAGCATTTGATAAGCTGAGCTAAATTGAGTAATGTTATAAGGTTTGCTTAGATCACTATATACACTAAGTTTGCGTCACTGTACTAGGCTTGCTCATGTTCATTATGTATCTATTATGAGTGTGCAAATATATTTTTTCATGCTGATTGTTAAGTATCAAAATCATGTATGACAGTATCTTTTATTTAACACAGTGAGTTCCTTAACTACACAGGGTGATTATACTACACGTGTCACAAATTATGTTAATCACCAAGCTATATGTAAACAATATGGTTGTCATGACCACCATTAGGAGTTTTTTTCTGATGAAGGGGAGCGGTTTGTTGGTTATAAAATATTTGCCACTGCACTATTATGTTGTTTGAGGAGGGGGAGCTGTATCCCGAAACGTCACATCATATTAAAGGCATCTTGAATCAGAGTGCAAACCTGTTAAAGTCTGTAGATTAATTTATGGTTAGAGTGCGCTCCATCTGTATATATATATATATATATATATATATATATATATATATATATATATATATATATATATATATATACTGTATATATATTGTTTCCCAGCCCATGGTCACTCTCTGTATCTGTGTTTTTTTCATTAATTGTCTTTAGAGCATGTGATAAGTGCTGACCCCATGTGAACCTTTTGTCCGTATTATTAATTTGAAGTTTGAGCTCAACCCTCATTAAATTATGTATTTGCAAAAATCCAAATAGACTTTAATACTGTTTTCTGTTAAAAAGTATTAGATATGTTTTTCTAAAGGATATTGACTGACTCCTACACCATGTTCCCTGTAAAACATGTGTCTGAGAGAACAATTACAGTATTATTATTGATAAGGTTATGGAATAAACCCATGAAGACATATGGTGGTTCTCTGCACAATGTATTTAGAGGGGTTTACAGCCACGTGATGTCATCAGGTTGACTTTTGGAGCTCAGTGCAGCCCACCGCACTTATCCCGCATCCCTAGTGGTCTGGGGCTCTATATAACGTGGGAACCTAAAGGCATCACTACGCTTGGGCATGATGACTTCACCAAATCCCACAAACCCGGAAGTGCTGAGAAGGACATTAGTGCTGGATTAAAGGTTCTGTATTAAAATTCCTCAATCTCAGCTCCCTTAAACCCTAAAAAATCCACAAGACATACTCTCTGAAAATGAATCACCTGCTCTGTAAAATGCTGTGTCTTTGGAGTTAAAGTTCAAGTATATTTTCTAAAAATAAAAAAACACTAGTTTTGCACACTTAACATATACATACCTTTATAACAAGCCATTAAAAGACATATAGACCTCTTGTTTTAATGTCCCTTTAAAAAAATAAAGCCCCTATATAAATGTTAATAGCCATCACTGTGTTAATAGTGATCACCTGGCGTAAATAAAAGTCTGTTTATTACATAGAGGCTTATGGGATCCCTTATGTGCAGGTCACTTTTACATATCTAGCCCATATTTATATGAGGATAATGTCTTGTTTTTATTAGAGTTTATTGTTTATTACAATTTTATTTATTATTTATTTTCTTCAGTTATTGTTGCTGCTTTTGATATAAACATAAAATAACGATATCATTTGAATCTGCTGCGTCTTATTATTTATATCAATGGTAGCTCTAGGATTCATGTTTGCAACTCATTTTGATTGTTGTGGGCTTAAAGGGACAGTGTAATGTAAAATTGGTTTCCCTTTGATGTTTAGGTGTATTTTTGTACAGTATATGAAATAACTGTTTCTGCTAATTGAAAACACAACCTAATCAAATGGATTGAACTTACAGGGAGAGCAGACTCCATTAGCTTATTTCTCACTATATACACAGTGAGACCAAGAAGTAGAGAAAACAATGGGACATTATAATTTTAGTACCCCACTGGGACCATGATTTCTTCTAAATCTTCCTGTTTTCATAGCTTTTCAGCAACCAGTACTGACATTTTCAATATATGTGGGGATATAACAGACAAAAACAGCTACTTCAAATGACAAAATAAATGTAAATAAGCTATTTGTAAACAGTTCAATATACTCCAGCAGGTTAAATGGATAATTGGGAACACATTAAAGGTTAGAAAACAAATTGCTGTACACTGTTCCTTTAATGCAACTGACAATAATAATCACAACACAGAACCGTACCCTCTCATGTCATGACTTGGGTTCCAGCACTTTATTTTATGTTATACACCACCCAAATAAATATAAAACCACACATTGCAAGTATGTATCCAGCATCTCATTTATTAAATCATGTTTTCAAAACATCAAAGCACAAAACAGAAGTATGTACTCAATAATCTGTATCTTATGCTTCTCTAACTCTGACCTCACATAACATGAAACCATCAGTGAGTACAGAGAGAGTGAATAGAGGAGAAGAGCACTGAGCCCGATTGTAACATCTACACAGCAGCCAGAACATTATTAGAAATGGGCAAATGTCTTATTATATTCAAATGGAAAAACCAAATGTTCCCCTTGACATTTATTTTTAACTTTGAATGTAAGATTTCCATATTTATAACAACCCCTTACTGTATGAGAATCAGCATTCCAGTGTTACAATTGATATACACTTAAAACAGGGAAGTGCTGACAAAATACATTAATTTAGACCACACCTAGCAAGTTAAATGCCATATCTAGATAGAGCAGATGAGGATTTTAAACAAATGTACCCTATGGGGTTAAACTCATTGTTATTGTGGTTACTAATGCAAACAATATATGTTATAAAGAATTAGAAGGTACCTTTAAAAGTTCTCCCACTGTTGCATTAGATATTGAGTGTTATGATTTGTGTAACTTCACAGTGAGATGTTTAACATTAGTATATAATCTATTTGCCTTGTTTCATAGACTGGTCTATATATTGTCCTGACCACAGACCTCACTTATGAAGTGCAGTGACAGATAGAGGATTCAATAAAGATTCAGCTGCTCTCAAACCTTCCCATGCAGATGGACACCACAAACCTGTGAATGATGTGAGCAATAACTTAGGTGCCTACTTGATCCTTAATGACAGACAACTACTTGAGAGGAACAGCTGTTTTTCCTTGAAATTTCACCCAGCAAAGTTTGTGACAGTAAGTGACAGTGTGTATATTTTGTATTTATAAGGTGAAAGACATTATTTTTTTATGGTCCGACCTCCAGGCAGCTGGCACTTTATAGCAATGCACGGGTCCATTTTAATGAAACCATATAACTACCTCTGGAAATCTACCATATTATCTTGTTTCTACCATAGTTGGCAGCATTTGAAAAAATCCAATGAATCTTTAGCAGCAGAAAAATCAGTAACCAGATGATGGAAGTATTGACCCACAGTCGGTTTATATAGCCCTGCACACTCTTATATGCGTCACATATTGTATAATTTGTTTTAATTTATAAACTGCATTAACTGCAAGAGATTCACTGTAGTCTATTAAGTGTGCAATAGCTTTATTTCTAAAAAAAACAACAACAATGTACATACCTTCATAAAAAATACTTTATTGCTAAAAATGCTAACCATTATTTGACACTTCATTGAGTTATACTTTTTTTGCTGGTGGTGTGTGTATATATACAGTAGGTGTGTTTGTATGTGCATTTATGTGTTTATATGTACATATGTTGGAAAAATTGCTCCGATTTTTAATTTGTAAAAAGAGCAATATCTGCAAAGTGCAATAAAACAAGATATGCCTGATTATTATTTTATTATTCTGCTTTTCTAATGTAAAGTGAAGGAGACTCATATGTTGCAATATATAAACACATATATATATATGTACATAATGCTACGTCTGATTCCCACATAGACATCTAAGAGGAGTATACACTTCACGGCAGTGGTGTATTTATGTTTTGTGCTGCCTTAGGCATTCAAAATTCTGCTGCCCCCCCTTAAAGGGTTTAGGCCTTTTTTCCACTTAAAGGGCCATAATACCCAAATGTTTAAACACTTGAAAGTGATGCAGCATAGCTGTAAAAAGCTGACTAGAAAATATCTCCTGAACATCTCTATGTAAAAAAGAAAGATATTTTACCTCAAAAATTCGTCAGTAGCCACATCCCATTGTAAAGGATTTCTAAGCAGCATTTTAGTATGTCTGTCCTAGGACATCTGAAGGGATGAGCATCGTGCACTCTCATATTATTTCACCAATCAGGTAAAGGAAGCTTACTATGAAATCTCGTGAGAGTTAAGTCAAATCTCACTGCTGATGCTGATTGGCTGCTGTTCATTTCTTCATTTTTTTAATTTTTTTCCCTGCAGCTGGGAGCAGCTGAGTATAACTTTTTACACAGAACTTACTCTGCTGAGCTGAGGAGAATATGAGGTAAAATATCTTCCTTTTTTACATAGAGATGCTCAGGTGATATTTTCCTGTCAGCTTTTTACAGTTATACTGCATCAGTTTCAAGTGATTTAGCATATGAGTATTATGTCCCTTTAATATTTTTTTGGGTCATTGTGTAAAATGTTTTTGTTTTCTTTGTTTTTTCATAACAATGCAAAAGAAAATGGGCTAACAAAACACTTGCATACAGGTGGGTTGAATTGCATGCATCTCAGAGAAAAGTAGTGAGGGAAAGAAAGGAGTGAAAGAAGGAAGCAAGGGAGGGAGTTAAGGGAGGGAAAGAAGAATACACTTTGAAACAATCACTGCCCTTTACATGCGACAACATACAGTAATTACCATCATTCAAGTAATTACACTTTTTAAGTGTCCGTTTACTATTTACTCCGTGGGTTCATGCAGAGAAAGCTAGCTATTAGTAGCTAACATACATTAGCGCTGAGAGTTTATGATTAGACATCACATGAATGCAGAGAAAGCTAGCTATTAGTAGGTAACATACATTAGCACTGAGAGTTTATGATTAGACATCACATGAATACAGAGAAAGCTATCTATTAGTAGCTAACATACATTAGCACTGAGAGTTTATGATTAGACATCACATGAATGCAGAGAAAGCTATTAGTAGCTAACATACATTAGCACTGAGAGTTTATGATTAGACATCACATGAATGCAGAGACAGCTAGCTATTAGTAGCTAACATACATTAGCGCTGAGAGTTTATGATTAGACATCACATGAATGCAGAGGAAGCTATTAGTAGCTAACATACATTAACGCTGAGAGTTTATGATTAGACATCACATGAATGCAGAGAAAGCCAGCAATTAGTAGCTAATATACATTAGCACTGAGAGTTTATGATTAGACATCACATGAATGCAGAGGAAGCTATTAGTAGCTAACATACATTAACGCTGAGAGTTTATGATTAGACATCACATGAATGCAGAGAAAGCCAGCAATTAGTAGCTAACATACATTAGCACTGAGAGTTTATGATTAGACATCACATGAATGCAGAGGAAGCTATTAGTATCTAACATACATTAGCACTGAGAGTTTATGATTAGACATCACATGAATGCAGAGGAAGCTATTAGTATCTAACATACATTAGCGCTGAGAGTTTATCATTAGACATCACATGAATGCAGAGAAAGCCAGCAATTAGTAGCTAACATACATTAGCACTGAGAGTTTATGATTAGACATCACATGAATGCAGAGAAAGCCAGCAATTAGTAGCTAACATACATTAGCACTGAGAGTTTATGATTAGACATCACATGAATGCAGAGGAAGCTATTAGTATCTAACATACATTAGCACTGAGAGTTTATGATTAGACATCACATGAATGCAGAGGAAGCTATTAGTATCTAACATACATTAGCGCTGATAGTTTATCATTAGACATCACATGAATGCAGAGACAGCTAGCTATTAGTAGCTAACATACATTAGCGCTGAGAGTTTAATATTAGACATCACATGAATGCAGATAAAGCTATTAGTAGCTAACATACATTAGCGCTGAGAGTTTATGATTAGACATCACATGAATGCAGATAAAGCTATTAGTAGCTAACATACATTAGTGCTGAGAGTTTATGATTAGACATCACAAGCTGATCTAAGCAGTGCACAGACACATCCAGTCTGTTAGTTACTAAGACCTGCAATAAGCACTGCGCTCGCAGGCCCACCACAGCTGATAAGTGAAGGCAGCATATCGGCACAAGGTCTTCTCCTCCAGTCTCACCTTGGAAGCATATCCCCGGGCAAGTTTCTCACCAAGAACGCTTCCACTGCAAAAATGCCGGCGGCTCTAAATGAAGCAACGGTTTAAAGGAGCACTGCCTGTAAAGAGCGCCCTTAATCAGCGCATGTGCCTTGTCTTCTCTTTAAAAGCCTGCACTTTATCGCTCACTGTACTGTGTGCTGGCTTTTAGAGAGAGGATAGGACAGATGTGCTGCCCCTCCCAAATCTGCTGCTCTAGGCACCGGCCTTGTTGGCCTAGGCCATAATATGCCCCTGCTTCACGGATATATTTTTACAATGCACAACAGACTCTTAGAACAATTATACCACTGTATATGAGGACACATTATTATTATATTTATTTGTAATGAAACAAAAGATTTGTCAGCGCTATACATTGCGCACAGTGAATAAAAACAGGAAAGGCAGACTAGGACCAGATGAATACAGGGCACTGCTCCTTACAACAGACCTCACAATATTGTTACTAGGGGGGAGACCTGTTCACTCTCTCACCCATCCACTCTCCAGCTAGGCCTAGAGCAAGTACCCGGTTTTTAGCAACTGCCCAGTTCAATCCAGGCCATGTTTTGTACCAGTGAGCTGCAATTTGGTGCTACAGAGTTACCGGTATGGGGGGGGGATCTTGCTGTACGTGAAACACATTAACTGGTGACTCGGTATAAACAGACTGAAGCATTTATTCTTTTTGTAACATTTCATCTTTATTTCCTTGTGAGTTCACGTTTTTTTCTTTATTTTATATTTGAAAAAATAAAATAACAATAACAATATCAAGCAAAGAGGAAAGCAAAACATAAATCACTAAAAGTAGAATAAAAGCAACATGACACATTGGTGCATATGTATCAAGCTCCGAATGAAGCTTGATGCCCCGTGTTTCTGGCGAGCCTGCAGACTCGCCAGAAACCGCAGTTATGAAGCAGCGGTCACCAAGACCGCTGCTCCATAACCTGTCCGCCTGCTCTGAGCAGGCGGACACACATCGCCACAATACAACCCGATCTAGTACGTACACCCCCCTGCTGGCAGCCTATTGTGCAGGGGGCGGCGTTGCACCAGCAGCTCTTGTGAGCTGCTGGTGCAATGCTGAATACGGCAAGTGTATTGCTCGCCATATTCAGCGAGGTCTGGCGGACCTGATCCGCAGTGTCGGATCAGGTCCGCCAGACCTTCATAACTAGAGGCCATTGTCATTTGAATGGAAAAGCACAGATACTACTCACAGCACAACTTTGTTTATGATTTAAGCATTTTTTTGAGTCTGCTTTTTTAATTCAGTAACTGAAACATACTGAGTTAGCGCTAGATTACAAGTGGAGCGCAACCGTTTGCATGCAAGTGATAAGAGGCTTATTGTGTGTGTTTGCGCTCATCAGGTTTACAACTGGTATTACAAGTTGAAAGTAATCGTGATCGCTTGAGCGCAATTGTGATTTACGCTAAAATGATTATCGTGTCCTCAGAGCTCTGGTTAACTGTATCGCAAAACTAAAAAGTTGCACAAAACACAAACAATACATTAAAAAGAACAGTTACACCCATAATAACACCATCTAATAAAAATTATTCAAAAAAATATTGTACATTAAACTTATAAGGTTTGAAGCCCTTTGAACTAGATGAACATGTAAAAGCATATTTATGCAATACTCGTTTTTAATAAAGGTTTTAAAGGGACACTGAACCCAAAAATTGTATTTTGTGATTCAGATAGAGCATGACATTTTAAGAAACTTTCTAATTTACTCCTATGATCACATTTTATTCATTCTCTTGGTATCTTTTTTTGAAATGCAAGAATGTAATTTTAGATGCCGGCCCATTTTTTGTGAACAACCTGGGTTGTTCTTCTGATTGGTGGATAAATTCATCCACCAATAAAAAAGTGCTGTCCAGAGTTCTGAACCCCCCAAAAAAGCTTAGATGCCTTCTTTTTCAAATAAAGATAGCAAGAGAACGAAGAAAAAATGATAATAGGAGTAAATGAGAAAGTTGCTTAAAATTGGATGCTCTGTCTGAATCACAAAAGAAAAAATTTGGGTTCAGTGCCCCTTTAACTATGTATTTACCTTAAATATTTTACATTCATATGTTCTGCATATGTTCTGCACATAGCAGAATATGTTCTATTTCTAAATAGATATTTTTTTATATATATATATATATATATATATATATATATATATATATATATATATATATATATATATATATATGTGTATACCTATATTTAATCATGTATATATATATATATATAAATATATATTGTACCAAAATACCATTATATATATATATATATATATATATATATATATATATATATATATATATATATATAAAATCCAAAGTAAAACGAATTTTTCCCTCCAAAAATCAGCAACCTGGGTGCAAATATGTAATAGATATATCAGGAAAAATGATGCACTCTCAGGGATTTAGGACAAACAGTGTCAACATTTATTCGACGTTTCGGGGATCACATGTCCCCTTCTTCAGACCAACCAAATCAAGTGAGCAGGGCTTATGAAGGTATTTCTTGTTTGTTTTTTTCATTTGATTTGGTTGGTCTGAAGAAGGGGCATTGTTGCTCTGAAACGTCACTATAATAAATATCACAATTGACACAAGTCCAGTGAGTGCGGATCTTTACTATATTATCTATATATTTATATAAATATGTATTTATGAATAAACAGAAGATATTCTGTTATGTGAAGAACATTGAAATGTAAAATATTAATATTGTCATGAGAATATGCGATTGGGTTTGCGCAAGAGTAGAGTGTTAGATTGTTTTCCACTTTTTTTTCTTCATTGACTTCTACGGGGTAATACCTGAATAAGCACGCAATATTTTAAGTTCTTTGGGTTAGCGCACAAGCGAAAACCGGTTCCTTTCAACTCAAAATATGAGCAAAATCAGACGAGCGCAAAAAGCCGAACTTCTAGTACAGTTAGGAACGTTAATTAGCACTTCACTTGTAAACTAGCCCTTATTTGTAAAAATCCAAATAAATGAAGAAATAAAACCTGCTGATGCACATGCAGCGTTATACAGTTAACACAAGAGAACACATACCTTCATGAAATGTAGACTTGAGAGGTGAATTAGAGTCCAGTGAGCACCTAATCCTTTTAAATGTTTCTTTGATGCTGAAATTACAACAGTTTTGAGCATCAAATGGAGCCCTCATGCAGAAGTAAGCACTTAGGGCATGGGGTTCCTAGGGTGCTGTGTTGGTTACTGCTTTGCAGACTTAAAAGGTAAATTGTAAATGGGATGTTACACAAAAGTTATATTTAAAGTTAATGTTGTTATAAAATGATGTTTATAATTTAAAAAAGAATTGTATTTTATAAGGTTTAATAAAGCTGCGGCCAAATCAATTTACTACAATGTTATTTGTGTTTTTGTCTCTTTAAGGGGGGTGGGGCGGTAGTACAATTAATGGGCAGGTTTGATGACTGCAGGATCTTGAGGTACAAAACTATAAAACCAGAAAGAATAGCAGGAACAGCTACATTTTAGTCACAAGTTGAAGACGGTATCTGGATCACACAGTGACTGTAGAAATGATGAAATGGTTGAGTCAGGAAAAATCTTTTCCTTTTGCTGAATTCCTTTTTAGTTTGGATCTGAAAAACAAATAAAATATAATTGTTAAAGTTTAATAAATTATTAAATAGCTGCATTTTTTTACTTTAATGAATCAAAGTGGTCAGAAAAATCTGATCCCCCCCTTTCAACTGAATGCGTAGAAGGGAAAGTGTAACTGTTGGAGACCTAGATGCCAAATGAAGTAACAAACTTGGAAATTCCAATGAGAAACAACGATGTCATGATAAAAATAACCTCTGAGGGACTTAAAGGGATATTAACCCCATTTTTTTTTCTTTCATGATTCAGATAGAGCAGCAGTTTTAAGGAACTTTCTAATTTACTCTTCTTATCAAATTTTCTTCGTTCTCTTGGTATCTTTATTTGAAAAAGGGGTTGTACCATTTTTGGTTCTGCACCCTGGGTAGCGCTTGCTGATTGGTTGCTGCATTTAGCCACAAATCAGCAAGGTGCTGAACAAAAAAAAAATGGGCCGGCTCCTCAGCTTACATTCCTGCTTTTTAAATAAAGATACCAAAAAAAAACAAATAAAATTGATAATAGAAGTAAATTTGAAAGTTGATTTAAAATTGCATGCCCTATCTAAATAATGAAAGAAAAAATTGGTTTTCTTATCCCTTTAAGCTTGAGAAAAATTTCTCTTTTAAATTTCCAGTTGCTAAAATACTTTAGATAATGTGAGATGAATTCATTAGGCCAGGAATACAGAAATTCTCCTGTCTAGGCATATGGGGCGCAATCAAATATACAGGGCAGGTTTCGGCGCAAGCGTGGAAACCTGCTTCACCCTTAATTTCACATATTACATATAGGGCGCCAGCATTTCCTAAGTGCCATAAGTCTGATAAACTAGCGATGTCCAGAAATAAGCGTAAATACTAATTTCTGTAGTTGCCAGTGACTTACGGCACTTTAGAAACTGCCGGTGTCTAAAAAAATTAACTAAAATTTTACATCTCCCGTAACTGTCTAACACGCCTCCCCAAAATAAGCCCAACATGTATAACCCTAATATCTGCAACCCCCCCTCTCACTCCTAATAATAAATGTATTAACCCCTAGACCGACAACCCCCCACAACGCAATATGCCTATTTAAACTATTAACCCCTATATCCGCCATCAAACCCACACCGCAAGTAATAACTAAATTATTAACCCCTAAACCGCCATAGCCCACATAGCCTATTAAATGTATTAACCCCTAATCTGCCGCCGCCAACGTCGCCGCCACTATAATAAAGTTATTAACCCCTAAACCTAACACCCCCCTAACTTAAATATTATTTTAATAAATCTAAATAAATTTACTATTATTAACTCATTTATTCCTATTTAAAACTAAATACTTACCTACAAAATAAACCCTAAGATAGCTACTAGTTATTAACTACCTAGCTAAAATAAATAGAAATTTACCTGTAAAATAAATCCTAACCTAAGTTACAATTACATCTAACATTTAAATACAATTAACTAAAATAAACTAGTACAAAAAAACAAACAAACACTAAATTACAGTAAATAAAAAAAATTACAAGAATTTTAAACTAATTACACCTAATCTAAGCCCCCTAATACAATAAACCCCCCCCCAAAATAATAAAATTCCCTACCCAATACTAAATTACAAATAGCCCTTAAAAGGGCTTTTTGCGGGGCATTGCCCCAAAGTAATCAGCTCTTTTACCTGAAAAAAATAAATACAACCCCCTCAACATTAAAACCCACCACCCACACACCCCTACTCTAAAACCCACCCAAATCCCCCTTAATAAAACCTAACACTAACCCCCTGAAGATCACCCTACCTTGAGCCGTCTTCACCCAGCCGGGCCGAAGTCTTCATCCAATCCGGGCAATGTGGTCCTCCAGACGGTCCGAAGTCTTCATCCAATCCGGCCAGAAGAGGTCCTCCAGACAGGCAGAAGTCTTCATCCAAGCGGCAACTTCTATTTTCATCCATCCGGCGAGGAGCGGCTCCATCTTGAAGACATCCGACGCGGAGCATCCTTCCTGCACAACGACTACCCGACGAATGGCTGGTCCTTTAAATGACGTCATCCAAGATGGCGTCCCTCGAATTCCGATTGGCTGATAGGATTCTATCAGACAATCGGAATTAAGGTAGGAAAAATACGATTGGCTGATCCAATCAGCCAATCGGATTGACCTCACATTCTACTGGCTGATCAGAACAGCCAATAGAATGCGAGGTCAATCCGATTGGCTGATTGGATCAGCCAATCGGATTAAACTTCAATCCGATCAGCCAATTGGATTGACCTCGCATTCTATTGGCTGATCAGAACACTGCGGCTGCTTTTTGGTTTGCTGCCCTAGAAGAGTGTCTTAAAACTGAGACTCCTTTAGAGGACATAATAGATAGCATTAAGGCCCTTAAGCTGGCGAATTCTTTTGTTACTGATGCCGCTTCCAAATTGCAAAATTGGCGGCTAAAAATGCAGGGTTTTTTTCATTTTAGCACGCAGAGCCTTATGGTTAAAATCTTGGTCTGCGGACGTGTCCTCTAAATCCAAGCTTTTGACTATTCCTTTCAAAGGTAAGACCCTATTCGGGCCTGACTTGAAAGAGATCATATCTGACATTATGGGAGGTAAGGGTCATCTCCTACCTCAGGATAAGACTTCTAAGCAGAGGGGTAGACAGAGTATTTTTCATTCCTTTCAAAACTTCAAGGGAGTCCCCTCTTCCCCTTCCACTAAACAGGATGGGAACTTTGCACAAGCCAAGGCCGTCTGGAGACCCAACCAGGCTTGGAACAAGGGTAAACAACCCAAGAAACCCGCTGCTGCTCCCAAGGCAGCATGAAGGGGCGGCCCCTGATCCGGGACCGGATCTAGGGGGGCAGATTTTCTCTCTTTGTCCAGGCTTGGATGAGAGACGTTCAGGACCCCTGGATAATAGAAATCATGTCTCAGGGGTATTTCCTAGAGTTCAAAAATTTCCTTCCAAGGGGAAGGTTTCTCCTTTCATGATTGTCTGTAGACCAGATAAAAAGAGAGGCATTCTTACATTGTGTAAAAGACCTCTCCACTATGGGAGTTATGCGTCCCGTTACATTGATAACGGGATTACTCGGTCATTGATACCTTGATTCAGGCCCGTAAGCCTGTGACTAGAAAAATTTACCATAAGATATGGCGTAAATGTCTTTATTGGTGCGAATCCAAGGGCTACTCATGGAGTAGGATTAGGATTCCCAGAATTTTATCTTTTCTCCAAGAAGGATTGGAGAAAGGATTGTCAGCAAGTTACTTAAAGGGACAGATTTCTGCTTTGTCTATTTTGCTACACAAACGTCTGGCAGATGTTCCAGATGTTCCATCTTTTTGTCAGGCTCTGACTAGAAGCAGGCCTGTGTTTAGACCAATTGCTCCTCCTTGGAGTTTGAATTTAGTTCTTTTTTTTTTTTTTTAAATATCTTTATTTTTGTGTGCCACATACAGGAGAATGAAACATAATATATTCAGTAAACAGTAGACACTACAGAATTGCAAAAAAAAAGAGTGATAATCAATAACATAAATTGGTCTAGCTTTTACCATCACTTATCAAAAGGCCAGAGAATGTCCATGAGAAATATATTCCCACTGAAGAGTAATAACTGGGCCTGTGAGACGTGAATCAATCCCCCCATAAGGCACTTTTTTAACAAACATACAATACAATTCCTGTAACTTAGCCAACTTACACCAGTTTGGATGCTCCACCTCTACTCCCTACACTCAAAGCTCTCTTTTTAGTCCCATTCCCACTCTCCTCTGAGATTGGCCTCTAATATATATTCTGTGTTCCTGAACGGTGCTATAACCATCTTACACAGTGGAATTGGCAGTGTGTGAAGGAAGGGTTTCCATTTTGTGACAAATGACTTCAGTCTCTTTGTAATATCACCTAGCCCATCTGCCTGTTCAATAAGCATTTGGTTTAGCATTGTCTGCTTCAATTGTGTCACAGTAGGTGGGTCACGCTTTAGCCAGTTTTGGAATATCAGGCGCCTTGCTACCAACACTATATTGGACATGATTAGTCTGGAAGTTCTCGGTATGTCCCCAAGATCTAGTAGTATGATATTTCTAAACGTCAGTTCCCTAGTATGTAAGCTCATGCTCATGTTCGCCCAGTAAGTTGTCATTTTCCAAAATTTAACTAGCTTGGGGCAGCTCCATGTCATATGTTTGATGTCTGCCTCTTCCTTCCCGCACTTTGGGCATTTATTTTCCCTGTCTGTTTTCCATTTCTGGTATTTCTTGGGCGTTATGTAGCTGTCATGTAAGAGTTTAAAGTGTGACTCCCTCACCTCCGACGAAAGAGTGACTCGCTTGACTCTAACTATGCTTTCTTCTATCTCCTTATCGGAAACTTCCTCATCTAGCAAGGATCTCCAGATCTCAGCAATTCTATTCAAGCATGTTGTGTTTGTGGCTTTGTTCAAGGTTTGATAGAGTGGGGATATAGAAGTATTGCCCTGTTCTGCTAACTGTATAATGTGCACAATCTGCGATTGTTCTGTTCCCTTGCTCTCCCTAAGCAGTGCTGTGTGGTAATGCCTGGCCTGTAGATAAGCATAATGGTGTGTTCTTGGAAGCCCAAATATCCGCCTCAGTTCCTCAAATGAATGCATGTGGTCCCCCCCTGTCTGTAGGGTCTGGCCCACCGTGCGTAATCCTAGCCTTCTCCAGTGGCTGAAGGCTTCTGATGTTAGACCCGCCGGGAAATCGGGGTTCCCCCCCCATGGCAAGTAAGATATTACTCTATTCTCCCCCCCCAGGTGTTTGCAAGTCAGTCTCCAGGCTCTCGCTGGATGGTTCAGTAAGTCAATGTCCATCAGGTATTTAGTCGCTTGCGAATGTGTCATATGTGGTATCATGTCTAATGTCCAAGGTTTTATCAGTGTGTTTTCTAGTTTAATGTTTGTGAATATACCTTGCCCTGTCATCCAATCAATGGCAAATTTGCACTGGGCCGCCCAGTTATAAAATTCAAAATTGGGCAACGCCACTCCCCCCATTTCACGTGTTGCTGTGAGTTTCGAGTAGCTGACCCTATGTTTTTTATTGGTCCAGACAAACTGAAGGACCATCCGCACCACCTCTCGTAAATCTGTCTTTTTAAGCAGAAAGGGCAACGTCTGAAAGAAATAAAGTAACTTTGGAAAGTAAACCATTTTTATGAGGCCCACTCTGCCCGAGGTAGACAAGGGGAGCGGAGACCATGTTTTAAGCAGATTTTTCAACTGTCCTAGCAGGGGGCCATAATTTATTGAATACCACTTTCGTGGGTCTGTATTGAGATTTATACCTAGATATTTAAAGTTCCCTTCTACTACTTTAAAGTCAAACTGTGGAATTTGCCTATCTCCTTTGGATAACAACCAAACTAGTTCAGTTTTGTCTGTGTTAATAGTATAACCTGAGATCTTACCAAAGTCTTTCACTAACTCCATTAGTCGGGGGATGTTACTACGTGGGTCTTGTAAAAATAAAACCATATCGTCTGCAAATAACGAAATGTGTGAACACGTCTCACCTATCTGCATTCCCTCTAATTGTTCCCTGATTTTCCACGCTAGGGGTTCAATCGCAATGTCAAAGAGGAGGGGAGACAGGGGGCAACCCTGTCTCGTACCTCTGTGTAGCATGAAGGGCTGTGTGGCTATCCCGATTACAAGAATGGATGCCTGGGGGATCCTATACAGATTGGACACTGCTTTTACGAATGAGCCTTCTATTCCCATCTTTCCCAGAGTATAAAAGAGATGTTCCCACAGAACCTTATCGAAGGCTTTTTCAGCATTGATCAGTAGTAAGGCTGCTTCTTTGTGGTTTTCCCTCTTCCCCTTATCCCGTGAGATCTGCCAATAGTACTGAATGACTGTTTGGACTCTCCTAATGTTAAGGACTGAGGATCTTCCCTTAACAAAACCTGTCTGGTCACTGTGGATGAGCGATTGCAGGACACTTGCTAACCTATTGGCCAGGATTTTTGTCAAGATTTTGTAGTCCTGGTTTAACAGGGAGATGGGGTGATAAGACTGTGTGAGAAGGGGGTCTCGTCCCTCTTTTGGTATGATACTAATGTGTGCTTCTGCAAACCTAACAGAGGGGACCACTGTGTCCTCCATCAATCCATTAAACAACTTCGCCAGAGCCTCTGCTATGTCTGGTCCCATAATTTTGTAGAACTCCACCGGTAGTCCATCAGGGCCCGGGGATTTCTCTAGTTTTAAATCTTTGATTGTGGCTACTATTTCCTCTGGGGTGATGGGGGAGTTGATTTCTCCAAGTTTGTTCTGTTCTAGTTTTGGTAGCTGGATATGAGTCCAAAAACTATCCCTATCCAAGTCGTGTATGTGCTGTGCGGAATAAAGATCTTTATAGAAACCAGTGAAGGCATCCTGGATGTCAGTCTCTTTGTTAAGTATCACTTCTCCCTGTTTTATTGCTAGAACCGAGCTCCGTTTCTTAGTCAGTTTGGTCACTCTGGCCAATAACTTCCCAGTTTTACTCCCAAACCTATAGTATCTGGCTTGCGTTTTTGCGTGGGCCTTATTGGATTGTTGTAATATGTAGTTGTCTCTAAGTGTTTTGGCCTCTTTGTATTTATGTAAGTTTATGGTATTGGGGTTTCTGAGGTATTTGTTTCTCGCATTTAATAGGCATGTCAGAAGCTGTTCCGTTTTTTGTTTGCTTTGTCTTCTAATGGATGTGGCGTAAGCTGAGATAGTCCCCCTCAATACAGCTTTGGCCGCCTCCCAAAAGAGGAGGGGGTCAGCGATGTGAGCCCTATTAAGATCCACATAAGTGTGCCATTCCCCCAGAATATGTCTATAGAAGTTTGGGTCCCTATATAGATAAGATGGGAAGACCCATTTGTTAGTTTTGCAGGCAGAGCTCCCCATGTGGACCGTTACTGCTATAGGGGCGTGATCCGAGATTGTTATAGGGTCTATGGTCGCCTCCACTACTCTCGGGCACAAGCTTGAGGAAACTAAAAAATAATCTAATCTTGAAAGGGTGTCTTTTGCTACGGACATACATGTGTATTCCCTGTTTTCCGGGTACTTGGCTCTCCACACATCTTGCAAGTTCAATGACCTCGCTAGTATGCGTATCATCAGTGACTCCTTTTTGGAGTTCAATACTCTCTTAGACGAGGGGGTGTTTCTGTCAGGGTTAGCAAATCTATCAGCGGGGACCTGTGGGGCAATGTTAAAGTCCCCTCCAATAATGAGAGGAGAAGTGGTGAAGTTCATGATTTCTGTGTGCAGTGTCCTCAAGAATAGTTGTTTTTGGGTCTGTGGTCCATAGATTCCGACCAATGCAAAAGCCAGCCCACCAACCTCCAGCTGAATCATGACGTACCTTCCTTCCTGATCAGTTCGTGTTTTGCCAATGGTGTATTGTAGATTTTTCCTAAATAGTATTGCCACTCCCCTAGCTCTCCTCTGCTCATATGGTGTGTAAATAACCTCCCCCACCCAGCTCTTCAATTTCTGGTGTTCTAGCTGCGATAGGTGTGTCTCTTCTAGAATGGCAATGTCAGTTTTTCTGGAGTGTAGATAACGTAGTATTGATTTACGCTTTTGCAGGGAGGTGATGCCTCCTACGTTCCAGCTCACTACAGATAGATGACTATTCAACATAGTGTCGTTTCTTATGTGTTTGAAGTGCTGATGTGTGTGATGTTGTAGAGTGTTGGGTTGTGATAGCATTGAAATACCTTGGAAGTCTCGTGGGTTTTATGAACGTGCTTTGTCGGCTAAAACTAACTTCCCCCTTCGCTGGGCCTCCGGGAGAGAGGTGAGCATCCTGTTGGCTAGATAAAAAAACATTTAGTAAACAACGAAAACAACAAACATCATAAATTAATCAGATAAACAAACTAATCCTATTTCTTCTCCACACCTTACTGGTGTTTATATTATGGTTACTTTTTGTGTACAGTACACCCCCCCCCAAGAACCAGATTTCGTGGCTAAAGTTTCTAAAAAGCTGAAATACTAAGAGAGCTAGGCTGCAGTAGAGTACTTCTTTTTTTTCCCTCGGGTACTTCCCGGCTAAAGGATGGGCCTTACTAGGTGATAGCAGCTAGGGATCATACCCCCCAGCTAAAGAATAAGGTTGCCTCCCCGGGGTTTTTAAGGTGTTTATATCAATAGGGTGCTGACTCTTGTTTTTTCATGATCTGTTTCGAAGTACATCTTTAAAAGGGTTAACTAAATTGCTCTTAGGTATATGTCTTCTAACCTATGCGTAGTTAAGCCATCTACCTCTTGAGTAATAAAAAGACAGACCCCCCCACAGAGATAGCTAGTGTTATCTGACCTAGAGAATTTGTTTAGAGCAACAGGTCAGCTAAGGCATGTTCTAGTATACAGGGAGTGCAGAATTATTAGGCAAATGAGTATTTTGACCACATCATCCTCTTTATGCATGTTGTCTTACTCCAAGCTGTATAGGCTCGAAAGCCTATTACCAATTAAGCATATTAGGTGATGTGCATCTCTGTAATGAGAAGGGGTGTGGTCTAATGACATCTACACCCTATATCAGGTGTGCATAATTATTAGGCAACTTCCTTTCCTTTTGGCAAAATGGGTCAAAAGAAGGACTTGACAGGCTCAGAAAAGTCAAAAATAGTGAGATATCTTGCAGAGGGATGCAGCACTCTTAAAATTGCAAAGCTTCTGAAGCGTGATCATCGAACAATCAAGCGTTTCATTCAAAATAGTCAACAGGGTCGCAAGAAGCGTGTGGAAAAACCAAGGAGCAAAATAACTGCCCATGAACTGAGAAAAGTCAAGCGTGCAGCTGCCAAGATGCCACTTGCCACCAGTTTGGCCATATTTCAGAGCTGCAACATCACTGGAGTGCCCAAAAGCACAAGGTGTGCAATACTCAGAGACATGGCCAAGGTAAGAAAGGCTGAAAGACGACCACCACTGAACAAGACACACAAGCTGAAATGTCAAGACTGGGCCAAGAAATATCTCAAGACTGATTTTTCGAAGGTTTTATGGACTGATGAAATGAGAGTGAGTCTTGATGGGCCAGATGGATGGGCCCGTGGCTGGATTGGTAAAGGGCAGAGAGCTCCAGTCCAACTCAGACGACAGCAAGGTGGAGGTGGAGTACTGGTTTGGGCTGGTATCATCAAAGATGAGCTTGTGGGGCCTTTTCGGGTTGAGGATGGAGTCAAGCTCAACTCCCAGTCCTACTGCCAGTTTCTGGAAGACACCTTCTTCAAGCAGTGGTACAGGAAGAAGTCTGCATCCTTCAAGAAAAACATGATTTTCATGCAGGACAATGCTCCATCACACGCGTCCAAGTACTCCACAGCGTGGCTGGCAAGAAAGGGTATAAAAGAAGAAAATCTAATGACATGGCCTCCTTGTTCACCTGATCTGAACCCCATTGAGAACCTGTGGTCCATCATCAAATGTGAGATTTACAAGGAGGGAAAACAGTACACCTCTCTGAACAGTGTCTGGGAGGCTGTGGTTGCTGCTGCACGCAATGTTGATGGTGAACAGATCAAAACACTGACAGAATCCATGGATGGCAGGCTTTTGAGTGTCCTTGCAAAGAAATGTGGCTATATTGGTCACTGATTTGTTTTTGTTTTGTTTTTGAATGTCAGAAATGTATATTTGTGAATGTTGAGATGTTATATTGGTTTCACTGGTAAAAATAAATAATTGAAATGGGTATATATTTGTTTTTTGTTAAGTTGCCTAATAATTATGCACAGTAATAGTCACCTGCACACACAGATATCCCCCTAAAATAGCTATAACTAAAAACAAACTAAAAACTACTTCCAAAACTATTCAGCTTTGATATTAATGAGTTTTTTGGGTTCATTGAGAACATGGTTGTTGTTCAATAATAAAATTAATCCTCAAAAATACAACTTGCCTAATAATTCTGCACTCCCTGTATGTTTCAAGCATGGCAGTAGCAGAGTCCATTAACTTTTCACAGATACAAACCCCATCTAAATAAGATTTAGTATGCAACACTTGGTCCTTTGAGGATCTATTTTCCTCTTTATCTCACAGAATGCGTGAGAAAGCAAATGTCTCGAGTTCTGTAATTGTATCTTAGGACTAGACTTCTCTCCTTCAGGTGTCTTTAGCTGTGAGGTATTGCTCCTGCCTTAGATATTTCTGGAGGTGCCTGGGATCCTCGAAGAATTTTACTCCTTGTTGGGTCTGGAGTCTGAGTTTCGCTGGGAACAGCAGCGAGAAGGGGCGGCCAGCCTCCATAAATGATTTGTAATATGGTGAGAATTCCCTTCTTCTCCTGGAGATTTCCGCAGAATAATCTTGGAAGATCAGGATTTTTTTCCCCTCAAAGCATAAGGGAGAGTTCTGGCGATATGCTCTTAGGAGTAGGATCTTATCTTTAAAGTTGAGGTATCGGATCATAACTTGGCGGGGCCCTCTCGTGTTTTTCTGATCTTGATTGATGTTACCCACCCTATGGGCTCTCTCTACAACACACGGTATGTCTTCAGGCTTCAATTGTAGCAGAGTAGGCAAGGTTCGTTCAGCAAATTCTATTAAGTCTGTACTGGGCACCGATTCTGGCAAGCCAACAATGCGCAGATTGTTGCGCCGTGAGCGATTTTCCAGGTCATCGACCTTATCAAGTAATGTTTTATTTTGGGCTTCCAGTGCTGCTATCTTTGTAGAGCTTTCTCTTTGTAGGATTTCTCCATCACCTACCCTCTGCTCAACATGTTGTAGTCTAGAAGAGAAGGTCTTAAAATCAGATGACAATGAGTCCATCCCCGTCTGTAACTGCTCTATTTTGGGGAGGAACAGAGCAGAAATCTGGGCAACAATGGGGTGGGTATCTGTCAGGGTCTCCTCTGCAATCTCTGTAGCCATGCTTTCTGCAGCGTGTACCTCAACTGCAGCCTTGGTTTTTCTTTCATGGTGTTTTTGTCTATTTGACATGGTGCAGGTCGTTTTAACAAAACGAGAGTAGTACTTCTGCATACACTTTTCAGAGAATGTGTCTCCACTTCCAGTAAACAAAAACAAAAGGAGAGACTGAGGTCTTGTAGCCCTGATGGTATGCACAGATAGTCAGGTCCTCATGAGTACTTATCCAGTGATTATATGTTTGCAGTTTGTAAGGGGGCTCAGTGTACTGCGTAGTTACTTTTTCATACTTGGCTCTTAATTAGCATCTCCCCTCACCACAGAGGTCTCAGACAGTGCCTGCATTTCTTAGCCGGCTTTTAGTGGAGCTGTATGTCTGGGGATATTCAGGAAAGGGTATCAGCACCCTACTTTATGTCTGCAGAGATTTTGTTTAGTGATCGTTTGGCAGTCTGTGTATTGAAGGCCACGTGTGGCTGCGGCCAAGGACAGTGTTAACTTGCGTGATGTCTTTTCAGTCAAATAAAATAAAATGATGTCCAAGGGTTCTCTTCATGTGCCTCACATCTATTGTTACTGGGGGTCAGGGTTTTAAGTCAGTACTTGTAGGGCCCCTCTGTTACTACTGTTCGAGACTCCACACAGGATTACAGAAAATCAAGATGGCGGACGCAGCTCCACCATGCGACTCACCAACGGCGGCTCTCTCTGTGTGCTTCCGACTCCTACCTTCGAGCACTTTAACCCCTCAGACCGGTCACACCAGGGGTGACCCCTCTCCTTCCTCTCTCCGCCGTGCGGTATATTAGCCTCTCTGTCCGTCGTTACTGTTGTCCGGCTTCTGGGTGAACTATTTCTTTTTCCTTCCCGGTGAGGGAGCAGGTCTAATTCGCTCCTAGTGCATCAGGTCCGGGCAGGTATAGAGAGTCTCCCTGCCAAGGTTTTGCAGCTTTTTTGGCCGGGTTAGTGCTAAAAGACTTGGACTGTGAGCTGAGATGTTACGGAGCTCCACAGTCTTGCGTCTTCCCGCAGCGGCCGCCCACCAGAAGTCCCTTGAATTTAGTTCTTAATGTTCTTCAAGGGGTTCCGTTTGAACCTATGCATTCCATAGATATTAAGTTTTTATCTTGGAAAGTTTTATTTTTGGTTGCTATTTCTTCTGCTCGCAGAGTTTCTGAGCTTTCTGCGTTACAATGTGATTCTCCTTATCTTATTTTCCGTTCTGATAAAGTGGTTTTACGTACCAAACCTGGTTTCCTTCCTAAGGTTGTTTCTAATAAGAATATTAATCAGGAAATTGTTGTTCCTTCTTTGTGTCCTAATCCTTCTTCTAAGAAGGAGCGTCTGTTTCATAACTTGGACGTGGTTCGTGCCCTGAAGTTTTAATTGCAGGCGACTAAAGATTTTCGTCAATCATCTTCATTATTCGTTGTTTTTTCATCCGTTTATCATCCGTTTGGCATATGTAACTGCTGGACAGCAGCCTCCTGAAAGAATTACGGCTCATTCTACTAGGGCTGTGGCTTCCTCATGGGCATTTAAAAATGATGCTTCTGTTGAACAGCTTTGCAAGGCTGCAACTTGGTCGTCTCTTCACAATTTTTCAAAATTTTCAAAATTTTATACTTTTGCCTCGTCTGAGGCTTGTTTTGGGAGAAAGGTTCTTCAAGCAGTGGTGCCTTCCGTTTAGGTTCCTGTCTTGTCCCTCCCTTTTATCCGTGTCCTATTGCTTTGGTATTGTATCCCATAAGTAAGGTTGGAATCAGTGGACTCGTCATATCTTGTAAAAGAAAAGGGCCTAGATTTAGAGTTCGGCGGTAAAAGGGCTGTTAACGCTCCGCGGGCTTTTTTCTGGCCGCACCATAAATTTAACTCTGGTATCGAGAGTTAAAACAAATGCTGCGTTAGGCTCCAAAAAAGGAGCGTAGGGCATTTTTACCGCAAATGCAACTCTCGATACCAGAGTTGCTTACGGACGCGGCCGGCATCAAAAACGTGCTCGTGCACGATTCCCCCATAGGAAACAATGGGACTGTTTGAGCTGAAAAAAAACCTAACACCTGCAAAAAAGCAGCGTTCAGCTCCTAACGCAGCCCCATTGTTTCCTATGGGAAAACACTTCCTACGTCTGCACCTAACACTCTAACATGTACCCCGAGTCTAAGCACCCCTAACCTTACACTTATTAACCCCTAATCTGCCACTCCCGCTATCGCTGACCCCTGCATTACACTTTTAACCCCTAATCTTCCGCTCCGTAAACCGCAGCAACCTACGTTATCCCTATGTACCCCTAATCTGCTGCCCTAACATCGCCGACCCCTATGTTATATTTATTAACCCCTAATCTGCCCCCCACAACGTCGCCGACACCTACCTACACTTATTAACCCCTAATCTGCCGAGCGGACCTGAGCGCTACTATAATAAAGTTATTAACCCCGAATCCGCCTCACTAACCCTATCATAAATAGTATTAACCCCTAATCTGCCCTCCCTAACATCGCCGACACCTACCTTCAATTATTAACCCCTAATCTTCCGATCGGAGCTCACCGCTATTCTAATAAATGGATTAACCCCTAAAGCTAAGTCTAACCCTAACACTAACACCCCCCTAACTTAAATATAATTTACATCTAACGAAATAAATTAACTCTTATTAAATAAATTATTCCTATTTAAAGCTAAATACTTACCTGTAAAATAAATCCTAATATAGCTACAATATAAATTATAATTATATTATAGCTATTTTAGGATTTATATTTATTTTACAGGTAACTTTGTATTTATTTTAACCAGGTACAATAGCTATTAAATAGTTAAGAACTATTTAATAGTTACCTAGTTAAAATAATAACAAATTTACCTGTAAAATAAATCCTAACCTAAGATATAATTAAACCTAACACTACCCTATCAATAAAATAATTAAATAAACTACCTACAATTACCTACAATTAACCTAACACTACACTATCAATAAATTAAATAAACACAATTGCTACAAATAAATACAATTAAATAAACTAGCTAAAGTACAAAAAATAAAAAAGAACTAAGTTACAGAAAATAAAAAAATATTTACAAACATAAGAAAAATATTACAACGATTTTAAACTAATTACACCTACTCTAAGCCCCCTAATAAAATAACAAAGCCCCCCAAAATAATAAATTCCCTACCCTATTCTAAATTAAAAAAGTTACAAGCTCTTTTACCTTACCAGCCCTGAACAGGGCCCTTTGCGGGGCATGCCCCAAGAAGTTCAGCTCTTTTGCCTGTAAAAAAAAACATACAATACCCCCCCCCCCCAACATTACAACCCACCACCCACATACCCCTAATCTAACCCAAACCCCCCTTAAATAAACCTAACACTAATCCCCTGAAGATCTTCCTACCTTGTCTTCACCATCCAGGTATCACCGATCCGTCCTGGCTCCAAGATCTTCATCCAACCCAAGCGGGGGTTGGCGATCCATAATCCGGTGCTGAAGAGGTCCAGAAGAGGCTCCAAAGTCTTCATCCTATCCGGCAAGAAGAGGACATCCGGACCAGCAAACATCTTCTCCAAGCCGCATCTTCTATCTTCTTCCATCCGGTGCGGAGCGGGTCCATCTTGAAGCAGGCGACGCGGATCCATCCTCTTCTTCCGATGTCTCCCGACTAATGACGGTTCCTTTAAGGGACGTCATCCAAGATGGCGTCCCTCGAATTCCGATTGGCTGATAGGATTCTATCAGCCAATCGGAATTAAGGTAGGAATTTTCTGATTGGCTGATGGAATCAGCCAATCAGAATCAAGTTCAATCCGATTGGCTGATCCAATCAGCCAATCAGATTGAGCTCGCATTCTATTGGCTGTTCCGATCAGCCAATAGAATGCGAGCTCAATCTGATTGGCTGATTGGATCAGCCAATCGGATTGAACTTGATTCTGATTGGCTGATTCCATCAGCCAATCAGAAAATTCCTACCTTAATTCCGATTGGCTGATAGAATCCTATCAGCCAATCGGAATTCGAGGGACGCCATCTTGGATGACATCCCTTAAAGGAACCGTCATTAGTCGGGAGACATCGGAAGAAGAGGATGGATCCGCGTCGCCTGCTTCAAGATGGACCCGCTCCGCACCGGATGGAAGAAGATAGAAGATGCGGCTTGGAGAAGATGTTTGCCGGTCCGGATGTCCTCTTCTTGCCGGATAGGATGAAGACTTTGGAGCCTCTTCTGGACCTCTTCAGCACCGGATTATGGATCGCCAACCCCCGCTTGGGTTGGATGAAGATCTTGGAGCCAGGACGGATCGGTGATACCTGGATGGTGAAGACAAGGTAGGAAGATCTTCAGGGGATTAGTGTTAGGTTTATTTAAGGGGGGTTTGGGTTAGATTAGGGGTATGTGGGTGGTGGGTTGTAATGTTGGGGGGGGGGTATTGTATGGTTTTTTTTTACAGGCAAAAGAGCTGAACTTCTTGGGGCATGCCCCGCAAAGGGCCCTGTTCAGGGCTGGTAAGGTAAAAGAGCTTGTAACTTTTTTAATTTAGAATAGGGTAGGGAATTTATTATTTTGGGGGGCTTTGTTATTTTATTAGGGGGCTTAGAGTAGGTGTAATTAGTTTAAAATTGTTGTAATATTTTTCTTATGTTTGTAAATATTTTTTTATTTTCTGTAACTTAGTTCTTTTTTATTTTTTGTACTTTAGCTAGTTTATTTAATTGTATTTATTTGTAGCAATTGTGTTTATTTAATTTATTGATAGTGTAGTGTTAGGTTAATTGTAGGTAATTGTAGGTAGTTTATTTAATTATTTTATTGATAGGGTAGTGTTAGGTTTAATTATATCTTAGGTTAGGATTTATTTTACAGGTAAATTTGTTATTATTTTAACTAGGTAACTATTAAATAGTTCTTAACTATTTAATAGCTATTGTACCTAGTTAAAATAAATACCAAGTTGCCTGTAAAATAAATATTAATCCTAAAATAGCTATAATATAATTATAATTTATATTGTAGCTATATTAGGATTTATTTTACAGGTAAGTATTTAGCTTTAAATAGGATTAATTTATTTAATAAGAGTTAATTTATTTCGTTAGATGTAAATTATATTTAAGTTAGGGGGGTGTTAGTGTTAGGGTTAGACTTAGCTTTAGGGGTTAATACATTTATTAGAATAGCGGTGAGCTCCGATCGGAAGATTAGGGGTTAATAATTGAAGTTAGGTGTCGGCGATGTTAGGGAGGGCAGATTAGGGGGTTAATACTATTTATGATAGGGTTAGTGAGGCGGATTAGGGGTTAATAACTTTATTATAGTAGCGCTCAGGTCCGCTCGGCAGATTAGGAGTTAATAAGTGTAGGTAGGTGTCGGCGACGTTGAGGGGGGCAGATTAGGGGTTAATAAATATAATATAGGGGTCGGCGGTGTTAGGGGCAGCAGATTAGGGGTACATAGGGATAACGTAGGTGGCGGCGCTTTGCGGTCGGAAGATTAGGGGTTAATTATTGTAAGTAGCTGGCGGCGATGTTGTGGGGGGCAGATTAGGGGTTAATAAATGTAATATAGGGGTCGGCGGGGTTAGGGGCAGCAGATTAGGGGTACATAAGTATAACGTAGGTGGCGGTCGGCAGATGAGGGGTTAAAATTTTTAATCGAGTGGCGGCGATGTGGGGGGAGCTCGGTTTAGGGGTACATAGGTAGTTTATGGGTGTTAGTGTACTTTAGGGTACAGTAGTTAAGAGCTTTATAAACCGGCGTTAGCCAGAAAGCTCTTAACTCCTGCTATTTTCAGGCGGCTGGAATCTTGTCGTTAGAGCTCTAACGCTCACTGCAGAAACGACTCTAAATACCGGCGTTAGAAAGATCCCATTGAAAAGATAGGCTACGCAAATGGCGTAGGGGGATCTGCGGTATGGAAAAGTCGCGGCTGCAAAGTGAGCGTTAGACCCTTTAATCACTGACTCCAAATACCAGCGGGCGGCCAAAACCAGCGTTAGGAGCCTCTAACGTTGGTTTTGACGGCTACCGCCGAACTCTAAATCTAGGCCAAGGAAATTTATGCTTACCTGATAAATTTATTTCTTTTACGATATGACGAGTCTACGGCCCACCCTGTCATTTTCTAAGAAAGGTCTTTATTTTTTATTACACTTCAGTCACCTCAGCACCTTGGCTTTTCCTTTCTCTTCCTAACTTTGGTCGAATGACTGGAGTGGGAGGGAAGGGAGGAGCTGTATATGCAGCTCTGCTGTGGTGCTCTTTGCCTCCTCCTGCTGACCAGGAGGCGTAATCCCATAAGTAAGGATGAAATCTGTGGACTCATCATATCGTAAAAGAAATAAATTTATCAGGTAAGCATAAATTTCCTTTTAATGATAGTGTAGTGTTAGGTGTAATTGTAACTTAGGTTAGGATTTATTTTACAGGTATATTTGTATTTATTTTAGCTAGGTAGTTATTAAATAGTTAATTACTATTTAATAACTATTGTAACTAGTTAAAATAAATACAAAGTTGCATGTAAAATAAAAATAAATCCTAAAATATCTACAATGTAATTATTAATTATATTGTAGCTATCTTAGGGTTTATTTTATAGGTAAGTATTTAGTTTTAAACAGGAATAATTGAGTTAATAATAGTAATTTTATTTAGATTTATTGAAATAATATTTAAGTTAGGGGGGTTTTAGGGTTAGGGTTAGACTTAGGTTTAGGGGTTAATAATTTAGTTATTACTTGCGTTGTGGGCTATGGCGGTTTAGGGGTTAATAGACTTTATTAGTTATTGCGGTGGGGGATTGTGGTTGACAGGTAGATAGACATTGCGCATGCGTTAGGTGTTAGTTTTTTTTTTGCAGGCATTTTAGTGAGTTACGGTGCTCCCATACCCATATACGCAAGGCTTGCTACGGCTTTTTATGGCGAGGTAAAAATGGAATAAGATTTTCTCCATTTTCGTCACGTAAGTCCTTGCGCTGGATATTGGATACCGATTTACGACGCGGCCCCATGTTAGCTTATGGGAGTAAATATTGCGGGCGATGGGTGAAATATACGATCGTAACTTCTATGTTACGCCGTATATGAGATACCAAAATTGCACAAAAAACGGCGTCGCCGGCTTTTGCGGGCGACGCTGCATATGTAATGGAGGCCATGATCTTGTCTGCAGGAACACTGAGTTTGGAAGCTATAGTGTTGATAGCGAAACCTATATGATGATATTTTGTTTATTAAGGTTATTAGCAAATGTTAGAGCATTATCAGTTATAAAACAATCATGACAAATAGGAATGATATTGTGAGATTTCAGTAGTTACATTAAAAAGAAACATCATGCAAACAGGCATAACTGAAACCTCTATTTTCTTCATAAATATCCTCCTAATAATAGAAGCCACTCTTGGACCTATAAACATTTGTGAAAAATAAAATGGAGGTAACTATAATGATATAGAGCCACTTATGGGCTGATATATAGTCATTTCTAGAACAATAGTAACATTCACTTAGATTACGAGGTTTGCGCTATACCGGGTGTGTAAATAACACAAAAAAATTTGCGGTATGGCACTTTTCATAGCGCTGCCATTACAAATTACTGAAAAACCATCTTGTGCTGTATGTTATAGTGCATTAAGCTCCATACCGCACAAAAGACAAGGGCTTAATTTACATGCTCGTGCACACTTTCCCCCATAGACATCAATGAAAAAAATGAACACCTGCGAACGCAGAATGGAGATCGCCATAATGCAATCCCCATAGATGTCTACGGGGAAAAGAAAGTTAAGTTTAAACCTAACACACAAACATAAACCCCAAGTCTAAATACCCCTAATCCTCTGCCCCCGACATCTCCAACACTAAATAAAGCTATTAACCCCTAAACCGCCACCCCCCGACATCAAGAACACTAAATAAAATGATTAATCCCTAAACCGCTGGCCCCCCATATCTGTACCAATAAACTACATCTATTAACCCCTAATCCGCTGGCCCCCCACATCGCAATGACTAAGCTAAACATATTAACCCCCAAGCTGCCGGCCCCCACAACGCAACACACTAAATTAAAATATTAACCCCTAAACCTAACACCCCCTAAATTTAAATTAAACTTACAATATAACTATCTTTAAATAAATTAAAACTTACCTGTGAAATAAAAAAACTAAGTTTAAACTATAAATTTATTTAACATTACTATTTTAAGTAAATAAAAGAAAATAAAAAAAACAAAAACTAACATTACAATATTAAATAATCCTAACACTACGAAAAAAAAATTAAAAAAATGTATGCTTACCTGATAAATTTCTTTCTTTCCGGACATGGAGAGTCCACAACGTCATTCCAATTACTAGTGGGATATTCACTCCTGGCCAGCAGGAGGAGGCAAAGAGCACCCCAGCAAAGCTGTTAAGTGTCACTTCCCTTACCCATAACCCTCAGTCATTCAGCCGAAGGGAAATAGAAAAAGAAGATAACACAAAGGTGTAGAGACTTGAGGTTTAGTAAAAAAATTACTGTCTAATCTTAAGGATGGGGTCGTGGACTCTCCATGTCCGGAAAGAAAGAAATTTATCAGGTAAGCATACATTTTATTTTCTTTCCTAAGGCATGGAGAGTCCATGACATCATTCCAATTACTATTGGGAACCAATACCCAAGCTAGAGAACACGGAATGAAATGGGAGGGAGAACAAGACAGGTAGACCTAAACAGAAGGCACCACTGCTTGAAAAACCTTTCTTCCAAAAGAGGCCTCAGCCGAGGCAAAAGTATCACATTTGGAAAATTTGGAAAAAGTATGCAGAGAGGGCCATGTTGCCGCCTTGCAAATCTGTTTCACGGAAGCTTCATTTTTGAAAGCCCGAGAAGAAGAGACAGCCCTAGTGGAGTGAGCTGTAATTCTCTCTGGAGGCTGCTGTCCATCAGTCTCATAAGCAAAACGAATCATACTTCTCAACCAGAGGGAAAGAGAAGTAGCAGTAGCCTTCTCACCCTTACACTTTCCAGAGAAATAAACAAACAGGGCAGAAGACTGGCGAAAATACTTAGTAAGTAAAATTTGAGAGCATGCACAACATCCAAGTTATGCTACAGACGCTCCTCCTTATGAGAAGAAGAATTAGGACAGAGAGAAGGAACAACAATTTCCTGATTAATATTTCTATCCGAAACCACCTTAGGGTGAAACCCCAATTTAGTACGAAGGACCGCCTTATCTGCATGAAAAACTAAGGTAAGGCAAATCGCACTGCAAAGCCGAGAGTTCAGAAACTCTCTGAGCACAAGAAATAGCGATTAGAAACAAAACCTTCCAAGATAACAGCTTAATATCTATGGAATGCATTGGCTCAAACAGAGCCTGCTGCAAAACTCTAAGAACTAGATTAAGGCGGAGCAACAGGTTTAAACACAGGCCTGATTCTGACCAGGGCCTGACAAAAAGATTGAACATCTGGCACATCCACCAGACGCCTATGTAAAAGAATAGATAAAGCAGAAATCTGATCTTTTAGAGAACTGACTGACAACCCTTTCTCCAGACCTTCCTGGAGAAAAGACAAAATTCTAGGAATCCTGACCTTACTCCAAGAGTAGCCCTTAGATTCACACAAATAAACATATTTACGCCATACCTTATGGTAAATTTAGCTATTTAGCTGTATAGCTATACCGCTGCGACTTGTAATATGCGTTACCTGCCATTCCACGTGCAATGGCCAATTTTTCATCGGTAAAGCCGTACCTTATCATAACGCAAAACTTGTAATATAGCTCATAGAGTGTTAAGCTAACATCTGATAATACAAATATGACTTCTCATATACAGACCTTATAATCTGAGCTCTAATCTCGTATGTAATGACCTTCTCCTATGCTAACTTAAAAACAAAACACATATAATGGTAATGAAGGTTATGGTGCTGTTTCAGGGATAAAGAACAAAACTCCTAAAGCCTATACTAATGTATTCGGAAAGTATGGTAGTCAACTGTTAACAAAAGACACCGGTAAATATATCATGCTCCATAATTGGTCAGCTTATAAACTTTTTTTTTTAAATGAAGGAAAATGACCCTCTAATAAATTCTATAATCCTATAAAATAATATTAAAAGTAACATCATAGTGGAGTAGTGAAACAGATTTAACTGCTTAAAGAGATGTACTTTATACACATAGCCTAGGAGTTTATTTCACTTATTTTGAGCTACTGCTTGGTTGGTAAATAATAGGAGAAATGGTAAAGTATAGTAGCATATATATTTCATATGTAGGGTAAAAAATATACATGCTGTACATGCAAAGGACACAAGGGAGACCAAGATTAATGTATTAGGTCAGGAGGATAATCATAGATTAATAACAAAAGCCTGTATATGAAATCTAAGCCAATACAGTGTATGAATACAGTGGGGCAAAAAAGTATTTAGTCAGCCACTAATTGTGCAAGTTCTCCCACTTAAGAAGATGAGAGAGGCCTGTAATTTTCATCATAGGTATACCTCAACTATGAGAGACAAAATGTGGAAACAAATCACAATCACATCACAATCACATTGTCTGATTTAGAAAGAATTTATTTGCAAATTATGGTGGAAAATAAGTATTTGGTCAATATCAAAAGTTCATCTCAATACTTTGTTATATATCCTTTGTTGGCAATGACAGAGGTCAAACGTTTTCTGTAAGTCTTCACAAGGTTGTCACACATTGTTGCTGGTATGTTGGCCCATTCCTGCATGCAGATCTCCTCTAGAGCAGTGATGTTTTGGGGCTGTCGCTGGGCAACACAGATTTTCAACTCCCTCCAAAGGTTTTCTTTTTTTTTTTTTTTAAAATAGTTTTTATTTTGTAAAGAATAAGTATTACATGAATGCAATTAGTATTGTTACAATGATGTTGACAATTTTACAAAAGAAAAAGCAAAATGGAAAATACAGAACAACATAAAACGAAACAAAACAATACAAAATACACTGTGCTGTCCAATGCATGGATCTGTTCATATATCATGTGAGATAGGTTATTGCTCGATGTCTTAGGTTCAAAAGCCTAATGTTACCCATTATGACCTTATACTAAGGGGCACTAGCCTTTCTGAGTCTCTTAGGCCCTGCATGTGTGTTGGGATCATGGAACCAGCCAGGTCTCCTGCTGGGGTGTACTACTTGTAAGGACTGTATTAGTTTCCAGGACCGAACCTCTCTCTCAAGTATTCCTCCCATTGTACTTTAATTTGTAGGTATCTATCTAGCTTACGCTGTTTAAGATAATGGTATTCCTCTAGTGAGATGGAGTAGTTACATTCTTGTATCCATTGTGCTATTGTCGGGACATTCGGGCTTTTCCAGTTCCTAGCAATTAATAACTTAATACTATTACTAGCAATATTAAATAGTTTGTTCTGCTCCACCGTGAGTTTTTTAGGGGTGATATGAAATAGCCAAAGAGTTGGGTCCCTGGGTAAGTTTCTACCCAATAACCTTGATATCTCCCTCGTGATTTCTTCCCATACTGGGGTTATATTAGAGCATTGCCACCAAACATGTGCCATGTGGCCTATGTCGGTTTGACATCTCCAGCATACGTCAGAAGAATTACTAAAAAGTTTCTTACAACGCGCCGGGGTTAAATACCACCTATGCAAAAGCTTAATTCGAAAAGTTTACTAGATGTGGCCGTTTTCCTAATTGCCATAAAAATCTTAGACGCGTCTACATGAGAGAGCTGCACGCCTAGTTCTTCTCCCCACTTGTCTATGAAATGCGGTGTATAGCCTGGTGTACTCTGTTTTAGTAATAAATATATAATGGACAGGGTATGTCTTGTAGGGACCGTCTTATGGCATAAGGATTCGTAAGCTGTCAGAGGTCTCAGCATATTCCCCTTGTGTGGGTGTCCTGATAAGTAATTATAGCACTGTAAGTGGAAAAAACTGTTTCTGAAGCAAATAAAGCCTTTCTCTATTAGTGTGGTCCTATCATGTAGCTGATTTTCATTCCCTAGATGGCACATCATCAATACCCTATCCTGTTGTGTGTCACCTTTTACCATGATTAATTGTCCTGGGGGGAATTCCCTGTTAGCAATAAAGGAAGTAAGTGGGGAGTACTTAGAGGAAATGTTGGGAAACTCTGCTATGGTTCTCTCCCAGGTCAACATGGTCTCCTGGACCGTATGAGTAAGGAAATTCTGCTTTGGTCCTAAGACTACCGGTGTCCAACATTGTGTACCTAGGTGCAAGCTACCTGCTATGTCATGTTCAAGACGTACCCACAGTTTGGTCTTAAAATTAGTGAACCAATCCACTATCCTCTGTAAATGTGTGGCCCTCCAGTATTCTACCAAATCAGTCCCCCATTATCAACCGTCTGACACATGTCCTTTCTATTTATCCTCGCGTGCCGCTTATTCCATATAAATTCAAACATTTTTATTTGTAGGGATATAAGGTATGTTCGGGGGAGGGCTATGGGTAGCGTTTGTAATATGTACAACATTTTCGGGAATATGCTCATTTTAAACGCGCTAATCCTACCTGTCCACGTCAATGGTTTTCTCCGCCAGGAGGAGAGAATGGCTATAACGAGTGTTTGTAGTGGTATAAAATTGGCTTCAAAAATTTCCTGGACCGTAGGGGTCAGGTATATCCCTAAGTATTTTATTTTACGGTTTTGCCACCTAAATGGGCATATCTGTCGTATGGGTGATATATCATCTGTTGGTATAGTAATGTTTATTATCTCAGATTTAGTCTGATTTACAAGGAAATTAGAGATTTTCCCGAATTCGTCAAGTTGGTGTAGTAAGTTTGGAATGGAAGTGGTCGGTTTCGTCAGAAAGAAAAGCACGTCATCAGCATAGAGTAGAAGTTTATGGTGATGATCTTTTACTTGTACACCTGTAATGTCAGCTATGGACCTGATTTTAAGGGCTAGTATCTCAATCACACAAGCAAATAAGAGCGGGGATAAGGGGCAACCCTGCCTAGTCCCATTAGCTATCCCAAAGGTGGTCGAGAGAGTGCCATTAACACGAACTTTGGCTACTGGGGCTGAATACATAGCAAACACTCTATTTACAAAGGACTCACCCAGGCCCATCCTCAGCAGAACCATACGAAGGAAACCCCAACTGACCTGGTCGAACGCCTTTTCCGCATCTGTGGATACTATAACTGTGGGGATAGAATGGTTATTCACATAATCGATTAGGTCTCACAGTGTTGTCTTTTGCCTCTCTTGTAGGGATAAAGCCCACCTGATCTGCATGTATTAAATCTGGGAGTAAGGCGTTCAACCGGGCTGCTAACAGCTTAGAATATATTTTAATGTCAGTATTCAACAATGATATCGGCCTATAGTTTTTGACCCTCGAATGGTCCTTGCCCTCTTTGGGGATCAATGAGATGTGTGCCATCAAGGAACTACTAAGTAAGGGACTGGTATGAGAGATAGAGTTAAACAATGACAACAGGTGCGGAGCTAATATATTGCTGTATTTTTTATAGTAATAATTGGTGAAGCCATCGGGGCCTGGGGCTTTTCCCAGTGGTAAATCTTTCAAGACTAAGAGGAGTTCTTCTATTTTAAAGGGGGAATTGAGGGCCTCTTCCTGGGCCTGTGTAATAGTTGGTATGGGTAAATCCCGAAGGAAGGATTCTATTAGAGCTGCTTGAGTTGAGTCTGTTTGGGAGGCCTGTGGGAGGTTATATAGGGATTCATAATATATGCGGAATGCTTCAGATATATCGGTGGTGGAATGTGCCCTGTCTGCACCTGGTCTATCAATGGATAATATATAGGACCTATTTGTTCGTCTTTTCAGTTTGCGTGCTAGTAGCCTGCTGCATCTATTGTCGCTAGCATAATAATTTTGTTGCAGTTTGAGTACAAGTTGTTTACAGTCTCTGTCCAACATTGTGTTGACTTTCTCTCTGAGTGTTTGAAGTTCTTTTTTCAAATTTTCGTCTGATGGTGAGAGTTTAAGTTTCCCCTCCACTATTGTGATGGCAGACAATGTGTCCTGGAGTGTAGCACGTTTTTGTTTATTGTGGTGGGACTGCATACTGATAAGATCCCCCCTAATTGTGCTCTTGTGTGCCTCCCAAATAATTCTAAAGTCTGCTATAGAGGATATATTAAGATCAAAATATTCCTGCAGTCGGGACTCTATCTTATCCATATAGAGTGGGTGGTCTAGCAAATCATTATTCAGTTTCCATACAAACATGGAGTGGGGGGCAGACTGCCAATCAATTGCGCAGCTCACCATAGAGTGATAAGTCCAGCCCGCAGGGGATATCGTTGATCTAGATGCCAGTGATAAACAAGAAACATCTAGGAATATATAATCAATGCGGGAGAAGCTGGAATGGGGGAAAGAAAAAAATGTGTATTGTCGGTCAGTCATGTGATGTATCCTCCAGACATCATGTATCGCTAAATCCCTGATGTGTTGTTTGACTTTGTATAGGACCCTATTAGGGGTGGAGGACAAGCCTGTTGAGATATCTAAATCAGTATTGAGTGACACGTTTAAATCCCCTCCCATTATCAGTAAGCCCTTTTTGTTCTCCAGCAGGGTGTCAGACAGACGTTTAAAGAAGTGGTCCTGTCGGACATTGGGGGCATATACACACGCCAATGTGACAATTGTGTTATAAAGTTTGCCAACCAATATTAAGTACCTACCCTCACGATCTCTTATTAAATTGAATAAAGTAAAGGGAATGCCTTTTCTGATCAAAATACCCACCCCATTGGTTTTAGTATGATTAGATGCGTAGAATGACTCTTCAAATTTATATTTAAAGGTCTTGGGTTCTTTCTTATGTATGAAATGGGTCTCCTATATTAAGATTATATCCCCTCTATTGTCCCTAAGGTCCCTAAGGGCTATGCTTCTCTTATTTGGGGAGTTAAGGCCTTTGGCGTTGATTGTTATTATATTCAACACATTATTATTAGAAGTCATAAGATGTCAGTGTAGGGATAAGAAAATCGGCTTGCACAGAATTCAGAATAATTCACATTTACACGTAACATCACATCAAGCATCCTATATGAGATATAGTGTGTCGACAGGTGGTCATTCATGGGTGTAAAAGTGGACCAGTGAGCACAGTGCATTACATGAAAATAAACAACAATAAGAATAACATATTTAAAAAACCAATAACTATAAATATTAACAAGAACATTATAGGAGGAGAATAAAGATAGTCTCCTCATTAAACTTACGATAGTAAGAAAATAAGGGTTGGCCGGTTACTCGGACCTAGATAATTCTAAAGATATTAAGTGGCCACCTTTAAAGTTGAATTAAATTGTGGCCCCATGACTAAACTCGTTTATGAACAACCTATATTACGTGAACTATGTAACTCAACAGGGCAAAAAAGTCAATATATCCAGATAATTGTGTAAGCACACATGTGCCTTCAGCAGTCTCTGTAGACCGTCCATATTTCAATGAGTGCCCTTAGGCAAAGCTTACTCTCCTCAATGGAGAAAAAGTGTAAACATCCCATGTCCTGTTAAATAGAAAGAGAAACATATAACAATGTTAACAGTAAGTGATTGGAGCGATCTCGTCCAACCAAGGGAGCTGGAAGCAGGATAAGTCTCTCGTCTTTACATCATGTTTTCAGGCTATTCTTCTTTTTCTTATGTTCCACCTTGTGCCACTGTGTCCCAGAAATTTGATGCAGCTTTGAGGCGAAATCTTCAGGTGGGCTCTCTGGAGGGTGTGGCGGCTGTATGGACAGACCCAGTCCTTTGGAGAAGGAGTCTAGGTCCTGTGGCCCTCTATATGTATGAGTGTGCCCTTCATTGACCACAATTAAGCTGAAGGGGAATCCCCAACGGCATTTAATGTTCTTCTCTTGGAGCACAGTGGTGATAAATCGAACATCTCTCCTGCGTTGTAAAGTGCTTGAGCAGAGGTCAGGGTAGATTTGAAGTGAATGATCCAAGTAGGAAATCTTTCTCGCTTGTCTCGCTTTGGACCAGATTTCTTCTCTGTCGGTGAATCTTAAAAATTAAAAAATCACATCTCTGGGGGGAGCACCCGTGGGTGGGGGGGGGTCGTAAGGCACGGTGAACTCTTTCCAACTCCATGTCTGGAATTTCTGTCGTCCCCAAAAGTTGCTGAAATAAGTTCTGTAGGTATTCTCTGAGCTCAGAGCTCTTTATTGATTCTGGGATACCCCTCACCCTTAGATTGGACCTCCTACTACGATTTTCGAGATCCTCGATTTTATCTTGTAATGTCTCTATCTGTGAGGCTTGGACATTTGCATGGGTGTCAAGGGCTCCTATCATTTCACTGATCGTATTTTGTGTGTCCTCTACTTCCTCCACCCTATCTCCCAAGTTGTTAATGTCCTTTCTCATGGATGTCAATTCTGTGGTTATCAGGGACTTTAAGGATGCAAAATCTTCTTTTGATGGCAGATTGGCTATGTCCTGTTTTAATTGGGATATATACGCAGCAGTTGCCTGCGCGTCTACTGTGTTACTTAACTCCATGTGGCTTTCAGTTGGTGCTGTTTGAGAAGCAGGGCTATTTATTGTGTCCGGTAGCTGGAAAAAGGTGCTCACTGAGATAGGTGCTGCAGCTTGACTTTTATTGAGCTTTTCTCCTTTAGTTAAGCGTCTGGCTGCCATATTTTGTTAAAGGGTTAGCAATGACATCCAGCTGTGTCACAGGTCGTTTTGCATTAACAGCGTGAGATGTAGAAAAATAAAATGAGAGTGTGGGATAAACTGTTAATGATGTCAACATATGTTCCAGCTCCTACTCATGTTATTCAGCTGTTAAGCTTCAGCGTTTTGTGTATACTGTAGCCTACGTAAAGCATATCCTCTTGACAATCATAAGATCTAACTGAGCCCCTGCAACCCCTTTCTGTGTGCGGGCATTTGGTTTTGTGGCGAGAAGGGGCATTGATTGCTGCCGTTGCACCTTGTATGTGTTGTGACCCCGGGAGGGTTAAAAATTAGTGTCGGAGGCTTGTGGTCAGATCATGGAGCCCTTTAGTTTTATGCCCACCTTGTATAGCTTACCCCAGTTCATGGGCTGAGTCCGGTCGATGGCCGCTTAGTGTGGCCGCATGGTCTGTACACGGGCTGATCCAAGATGGCGGCGGTCTTTCCAACGCAGGATAAAATTAGTTAGCAAAGTCTCTAAGCGGGTTCAAAGTGCCAACATTCCTGTCCGGGAGGTATTCCCACACTATTATGCTCACATAGGGCACTTTTGGAGCAGCTGCGTGGCGTATAAAAGTCTCTAGGTCCTTTCTCCAACACGGAGCTTAATCACCCTGCGGCCATTTGCCTGCACGGCCGAGCTCCGCCCCCCCCTCCAAAGGTTTTCTATGGGGTTGAGGTCTGGAGACTGGCTAGGCGACTCCAGGACCTTGAAAAGCTTCTTACGAAGCCACTCCTTCATTGCCCGGGCGGTGTGCTGAAAGACCCAGCCACGTTTCATCTTCAATGCCCTTGCTGATGGAAGGAGGTTTGCACTCAAAATCTCACGATACATGGCCCCATTCATTCTTTCATGTACATGGATCAGTTGTCCTGTTCCCTTTGCAGAGAAACAGCCCCAAAGCATGATGTTGCCACCCCCATGCTTCACAGTAGGTATGGTGTTCTTTGGTTGCAACTCAGCATTCTCTCTCCTCCAAACACGACGAGTTGTGTTTCTACCAAACAGTTCTACTTTGGTTTCATCTGACCATATGACATTCTCCCAATCCGCTTCTGGATCATCCAAATGCTCTCTAGCATACTTCAGACGGGCCTGGACATGTAGTGGCTTAAGCAGGAGGACACGTCTGGCACTGCAGGATCTGAGTCCCTGGGGACGTAGTGTGTTACTGATGGTAGTCTTTGTTACGTTGGTCCCAGCTCTCTGCAGGTCATTCACTAGGTCCCCCCGTGTGGTTCTGGGATGTTTGCTCACCGTTCTTGTGATCATTTTGACCCCATGGGGTGAGATCTTGCGTGGAGCCACAGATCAAGGGAGATTATCAGTGGTCTTGTATGTCTTCCATTTTCTAATTATTGCTCCCACAGTTGATTTCTTCACACCAAGCTGCTTGCCTATTGCAGATTCAATCTTCCCAGCCTGGTGCAGGTCTACAATTTTGTTTCTGGTGTCCTTCAACAGCTCTTTGGTCTTCAGCATAGTTTGGAGTGTGACTGTTTGAGGTTGTGGACAGGTGTCTTTTATACTGATAACAAGTTCAAACAGGTGCCATTAATACAGGTAAAGAGTGGAGGACAGAGGAGCCTCTTAAAGAAAAAGATACAGGTCTGTGAGAGCCAGAAATCTTGCTTGTTTGTAGGTGACCAAATACTTATTTTCCACCATAATATGCAAATAAATTCTTTCCAAATCAGACAATGTGATTGTCTGTCTGGATTTGTTTCCACATTTTGTTGAGGTATACCTATGATGAAAATTAAAGGCCTCTCTCATCTTCTTAAGTGGGAGAACTTGCACAATTGGTGGCTGACTAAATACTTTTTTGCCCCACTGTAAATACATTATCTAATTTACATATGCGATTAAGGTTAAAGGGACATTACACTGTAAAAGTGTTTTTATATTAATGTATTTTCAATGACTTGTTATACCAGCTGCAGAGTATAAAATGTATGAGAAATTGCATTTTCAGGTTTATTTGTGTATATGAAGTAGTTGGTTTTGTGCTTTTAAACCACAGCCTATTACAATGGGTTGAGCTTCAGGTAATATCAGATCTCATTATGTTATCACTTTGTGTACACTGACTTGCTTCCTTATCTTATATTTGTCTGGAACACCAAAGCTCAATACATAGAGAGAACAATGAAAAATTATCATTTTATTACTTAACTATCATACACCCCCACTGGCAGTGTAACTTCTTCTTCTGGCTGTGTTTACTTAGGCTATACAATAGCTGAGACCCCAGTATCAAAACTTTCAGTATAGGTTGGGAAACCACAAGCTAAATCAGCTATTTCAAAGGCCAAAATAGGGGTAAATTAGCTACTTGTAAATGATTTAATACACTCCAGCAGGTAAAATGAATCATTGGGAACAATTTAAATGGGAGAAATTTTTTGGGTGAACTGTCAGGAGATGAAAATGATGACTCATGGCTCTTAAGTAAAAAAAAGAAAAATAACTTTAGATAATGGCCTATATTTAACAAGCTCCGAATGGAGCTTGTCGGCCCCTGTTTCTGGCGAGTCTTCAGACTCGCCAGAAACAGCAGTTATGAAGCAGCGGTCACAAAGGCCGCTGTTCCATAATGCTGTCCGCTTGCTCTGAGCAGGCGGACAGACATCGCCGGAAATCAACCCGATCGAGTACGATCGGGTTGATTGACACCCCCCTGCTGGCGGCCAATGATTGGCCGCGAGTCTGCAGGGGGCGGCGTTGCACCAGCAGCTTTTGTGAGCTGCTGGTGCAATGCTGAATATGGAGAGCGTATTGCTCTCCGTATTCAGCGAGGTCTGGCGGACCTGATCCGCACTGTCGGATCAGGTCCGCCAGACCTTGATAAATAGAGGCCAATGCCTGAACTATGTGAATATATCATAAAGCAATAATTATCGGTAGTCTAGGAGATATAACTAGTGAAGTAAAACAACATGTTGTGTCATAGAACTAATCACCTCTAGATATGAACATTCATTTCTAGCAATAGAGTTTGTAAGGGATTATCTTGCGCAGAATCAAATCTCACATTAAATACGGTCATAGCACCCACAATAATGTTGAATGGTAAAAACTCTATGCAAAGAGAGACATGTTTACCTTTATCACAACTATTTGCAAATGAGTGGATTATACATAAGGACATAATTAGAAATGTAGCAAGAGGTATAGACCATTTTCTTCTGCCTGAAAGAACAGAACCTCTCTTCCTACACAACACTGAACAAAAAAATGTGAACTCTCATCTGTTCCAGCAATGCAGCAGTCATTTGTGCAGAAAGCAGTGTTTTTAGACAGGGAGTGTTCTCAAGTGTTACTGTTCCCGGAGCGCTTGTGAGGTCTGTTCCCTGAGACTCCAGCCTGAGCACAAAGCTGTAGGAAGATATAAATGGGAGGACCACGTTATCTAGATTTGTATCCCCTGTGGACCGCTATTCTTCAACAGCTGTTATTGGGTCAAGTATGAGATGATAGTTAGAGCCCCAGCAGCTCTCAAGGGGGGCCGGCCGCGCCACCTCGGCAATCCACTGAGGATCGATCTCTCTCTTGAGTCTAAATGTTGGAAAGAGGTAAGGAGACAATTAGTGACTTGTTATTCTCAAATTGTATGGTAGTGTTATCTAAAGCCGCCGTCTTCCATCTCAGGGCGCCTTGACGGTGTGCTAAAGTAGGCAGGTTACTCGCGTTCTGCACTGTAGGTTGAACTCTGTACCTCTCCATTGTGTGTTGATCATCAGATTTTAAGGTTTCTGCAGACTAAGGTTTCTGCTTTATTGTAATCCCCTTTACCAACGTATTAGTGAGTGTATTAGTCTCCGGTCCTTCAATAGTTAATGATGGTCCCTCAAGATTTCCCTATTGCACCAACAGAATGAGATTATTTAGCCTGTGACACGTGTTCTGCTCAAAGTCAGCAAGAACGATGTGAAGTACCTCCAAGTTAGAAGTAGCCGTACTTGGGCTTTGAACTCGGAGTTCGGGGGAAGGTGATGGTTCTCATGGTAGGCCACCGCCTAAAGTCCCATTGGCCCAGATCCGGGTTGGAAGATCATAAGCTCAGCAAGAATTATATTAGTCCAATCAGCCTTTATTAAAAGTAAGCCACCTAGGGCGAGATTACATATGCGGCGTAAGCTTCAGCGTAACTGCTGAAACCTGCATTGTCGTAATTTCACCCTGTACATCAGGGAATCACATGAACACTGCCGGCAGTTCACAAATTGCCGTAAGTCGAATAAACTAGCAATGTCCAGAAATGTGAGTAAATTTCTGGAGTCTCCAGTGGCTTACGGCAGTTTAGAAACTGCCGGCACATTAAAAAAAAAAAAAGTTAAATATCCCGTAAAAGTCTAACACGCCTCCCAAAAAAAACGCCAAAGCCCACAACTCAAATAACGAATTTAATTACTAACCCCCCTTACCTAACACCCCCTAAATTAACCTAATTACATAAATGTAAATACTAACTTACCATTAAAATAAAAAACATAAGATTACTTAAAAATAAAAAACTAAGATTAATTTAATCTAAAATTACAAAAAATAAAGAAGTCTAACATTACATAAAAAAATAAACCAAATTATCAAAAATAAAAAAATAAACCTAATCCCTATGAAAATAAAAAAAGCCCCTCCAAAATAAAAACTCCCCCTAAACTAAACTACCAATAGCCCTTAAAAGGGCCTTTTGTAGGGCATTGCCCTAAGTTAAACAGCTGTTTTACATTTAAAAAATACTATCCCCCCTAACAGTAAAACCCCCCCACAGACCAAACCCCCCAAAATAAAAAAACCTAACACTAAAAAAACCTAAACTACCCATTGCCTCTAAAGGGGCATTTGTATGAGCATTGCCTTTAAAGCTCTTCTACTAAAAGGGCATTCAGCTCTTTTACAGCCCAAAAGAACCCTAATCTAAAAAAAAAAAGCCACCCCAAAAAAATAAAAAAAAGCCTAACTACCAAATAGGTACTCACCATTTCTGAAGTCCGGTGGAGACAGTCTTCTTCCAGGAGGTGAAGTCTTCTTGGAGGCTACAACATCTTCTTCCAGTGGGGGAACTGTGATGATAGCAGGATGTGATGTCACTAGCATGTGGGCGGGGCTTAGGTCCGGTGTCTGTGTCGCAGTTAGTTTAGTACAATCAACCTGTCTGGATGTGTATTGCTATGCTCTGTAATAAAATAGAGTTGTACCATCATTGCTGTGTCCTGCATATGTCCTGCATCTCATGACATGGTGTCAGAAGTTCTGGACTACGCTTCTGTTTCTGATGATAACGATGTCAAAGTTTACCCCACCTGAGCCTTTTGACTTTTCTCAGCCTGCAGCTTGGCCCACATGGCGTCAGCGGTTTCAGCGCTTCAGGATTGCATCCAAACTGAACAAGGAGAGTGGTGAAGTACAAGTTAATTCTCTTTTATACTCTATGGGGAAAGATGTAGAGCCAGTGTTCAATGCTTTTACTTTCCAAGAAGGGGAAGAAGTTAACTTTGATATAGTTATGGATAAACTCAGTGCCCACTTTGTGCCCAAAAGAAATGTGATTCATGAGAGAGCTTGTTTTCACAAACGTAATCAGCGTGTGGGAGAATCTGTGGAGTCATTTGTGCGCAGCCTGTATGAATTAGCTGAATTCTGTGAGTTTGGTGTTGCTAAAGAAGAGCAAATCAGAGACAGAATAGTTATTGGAATTGCAGATGCTGAAGTCTCCCTGAAGCTGCAGTTAGAGCCTGATTTAACATTAGACGGGGCTATTAGGATGGCCCGCCAGAGTGAACTGGTGAAAAAGCAAAGTGCTGATCTGAGGTCTGAGAGTATTGTGGATGAAGTGCAACAGTCTAGGAAAATTACTAGTGAAAGGCACAGTGTGAGCGGTAGATCTAAAGTACTGGAAAGGCCTAGAAGTGGATGGGGGCAACATGGCCGATGCACACGGTGTTACCGGGCTCATGATCAGAGTGCTATATGCCCGGCCAGAGATAAAAGATGCAGAAAATGTAACAGAATAGGCCATTTTTGAAGTGGTGTGTAAAACTGAATACATTAAGGAGATGCAGGTGGACAGTGACCAGGAGGGTCAGGAAGTGTCTTTTGTGGGGTCTGTTGTGGAACGGACAAGCTCAGAGGAAGATTGGAAAGTTACCTTTACTGTAATGGGAGCCAATGTTGATTTTAAGATTGACACAGGAGCTGATATCACTGTAATGTCTTTTGCTGAATTTATGAAACTGCCTCGACAGCCCCAGCTGGCAAAGGTTACTACAAATGTTCATAGTCCTGGTGGCCGCATTGATTGTGTGGGGAAATTTCTTGCCAGCTGTGAGTACAAACAAAGGAAGTTCACCATGTGGGTGCATGTGATCCGAGGTCAGTGTGTTAACAGTTTATTGAGCAGAAAAGCAGCCTGTGACTTGGGCCTCGTGGCCAGAGTGAATGAGATCTCTGAAGATATGTTTGGCGAGTTGGGCCTACTGAGCTGCAAACCTGTCCGTATAGCACTTAAAAGTGACGCAGTCCCGTATAGTATTTCTACTCCTCGTAGAATTCCGTTCCCGCTCATGCCTCAAGTGGAGAAAGAGCTCATGCGCATGAAGTCTATGGGGGTTATTGAAGAGGTTGTTGAAGCAACTGATTGGTGTGCCCCCATTGTTCCAGTTGCAAAGAAAAACGGAAAGGTGCGCATCTGTGTGGACCTGAAAAGGTTGAATGAGGCAGTGAAGAGGGAGAGATTTGTGCTGCCGACATTGGAAGATATAGCCCCGAAGTTGGCTGGGGCGAAGTTCTTTTCCACATTAGACGCTTCTAGCGGCTTTTGGCAGATCCCCCTGGATCCAAAGTGCCGCAAACTGACTACCTTTATCACTCCGGTAGGTCGGTTCTGTTTCTGCAGACTTCCCTTTGGGATATCCTCCGCTCCTGAGATCTTTCAGAGGGAAATGAGTTCTCTCCTGAGTGGCCACGTGGGCACAGCAGTCGTCATGGACGACATTCTAGTGTATGGGTCTACAGTGGAGGAGCATGATCAGCGTTTGAGTTGTGTGCTGCAGGCTATCAAAGAGTCTGGGCTGAAGCTGAATAAAGAAAAATGTCATTTTAGGAAAACTGAATTATGCTACTTTGGGCATATCATCAACGGGGATGGCATCAAGCCGGACCCCGAGAAAATTCGGGCTATCGAACAGATGAAAAGCCCTTCTGATGTACATGAGCTGAGACAGATATTGGGCCTTGTAAATTACGTGGGCAAGTTTCTTCCGGATTTATCTACAGTTTTGCACCCTATCACAGAGTTGCTTAAGAAAGATGTTGCCTGGGTCTGGGGACCCTCACAAGAAAAAGCGTTCCTGCATGCTAAGTCCCTGCTGGGGTCTGCCCCAGTGCTGGGGTTCTACGACCCTTCAAAAAAGACTGTGGTTAGTGACGATGCAAGCAGTTATGGGTTGGGGGCTGCACTCCTGCAGCTGAATGACAACAAACTACAGCCCATCGCCTACTGTTCCCGCACACTGACGGCTGCGGAGTCAAAATACGCTCAAATTGAGAAAGAGTGCCTGGCTGCAGTTTGGGCCTGTGAGCGCTTTCAGCGTTATCTAGTGGGTTTGGAGAAATTTAGTCTGGAAACTGACCACAAACCGCTAGTCCCTCTTATCAATTCTTATGACATCGACAAAACACCCTTGAGATGCCAGAGACTTTTAATGAGACTGCTCAGGTTCAATGTTCAGGCAGTGCATGTGCCGGGGAAGCAGCTGGTTGTGGCAGATACACTGTCCAGGCTCCCGCTGGCTGCTGCTGAAGAATCCTCCACAGAGTCGGATGTAAAAGTGTATGTTGATTCAGTTCTGGCCTCTAACTCCATTTCTTCAAGGAAACTGGAAGAGATAAAGAAAGAGACATATTTGGACACAGATCTGCAAGAAGTTATAAGGTACATAAGAGATGGCTGGCCCGAGAGCCGGGCAGCCTGGATGTCTTTAAATGCTTACCAGCCAGAGAGGTCACAGCTCACGGAGCTGGAGGGGTTGGTGCTGTTCCAAGACCGTATTGTAATTCCTGTCAGCATGAGGAAGGAGATGTTAAACAGGATTCACGATGGCCACTTAGGCATTACAAAGTGCAGAGAAAGAGCAGCTACAGCTGTGTGGTGGCCTGGGATCAGCTCCGACATTGCAAATCACGTGTCTAAATGTGCCTTTTGCCGGGAACGCCGGCCTACTCAGAGAAGGGAGCCCTTAATGTCTACTCCGCTGCCTGCGGGGCCGTGGCAGAAAATAGCTGCTGATTTGTGCGAACTGCACGGGAAAAAGTTTCTTGTTGTTATCGACTACTATTCCAGGTATTTGGAAATAGCACCCCTGAATGATATCACAAGTCAGGCCGTTATCATTCGCCTGAAGAGCTTGTTCGCCCGCTGGGGCATTCCAATGGAGCTGGTGAGTGATAATGGCATGCAGTTCGCTTCTACAGAGTTCAGTGCTTTCAGCAGGGAATATGATTTTGTACATTCCACGTCAAGTCCACATTATCCGCAGGCCAACGGAATGGCTGAAAGGGCAGTTCAAACAACAAAATTCATTCTAAAGCAATCTGAACCGTACCTAGCCCTCTTGTCATACAGGGCGACGCCCATTCAAGCCACCGGGTTTAGCCCGGCACAGCTGATGCTAGGACGCCAGATTCGCACCACTTTACCCTCAGTGGGTGTCTTCAAGCCGCCTGGCCCTGTTCCTCGGGACGAAGTCCTTAGGAGGGATGAAGAGGCCAAAAAGGGTTATCGTTTCTTCTACGACAGGAGACATTCTGTCAGGCCTTTACAGGAACTGAAAGCGGGCCAAAGTGTCAGAATTAAACTGGATGATGAGAAGAAATGGAAGACGCCTGCTACGGTAGTGGGCCGCTCTCCAGAACCAAGGTCTTACACAGTCCTTACAGAGGGAGGGACGGTTACACGCCGTAACCGAAGACATCTTCAGCCTGTACCTGAGAGTCTGGAACCGGATACCTCAGTACCACCGCCGGTGGGATCTCCTGTTCTAAGAGAGGTGCCTTCCCCTCAGCAAGATCATAGCGGGGATATATCTTTGCCTCCAGCAGACTCTTGTTCACCATCTTCTGTATCAGAGGACAGTTCATGCAAAGTTACATCAAGCGGAAGAGTGGTGAGGCTTCCGGCCCGATACAGGGACTGACTTTAGCTAGAACAGTGACCGGAAGTATGGGCAGAATAATCCCATGGTCACTGTGGACTAGGGTAGTCTACCCCGATGTCCAAGTCAGGATGTAATTTATTTGTTCATGTTTTCTAATCTATCTGTTTCTATAATGTTCTAAAACAAAATGTTGTTGTATACCCTGTTGGTGTACCTTGTTATTTAATATATGCAAATGTATGCTTTGCCTTTGAAAAAGGGGAAGATGTGATGATAGCAGGATGTGATGTCACTAGCATGTGGGCGGGGCTTAGGTCCGGTGTCTGTGTCGCAGTTAGTTTAGTACAATCAACCTGTCTGGATGTGTATTGCTATGCTCTGTAATAAAATAGAGTTGTACCATCATTGCTGTGTCCTGCATATGTCCTGCATCTCATGACAGGAACCTCTTCTAGCTTCATCCAGGACCATGGCGATGCAGAGCAGAGGTGACTGCAGAACAAGACCAGTGACTGCGGAGCCATCCAGTGTGGAGATCCTCTATGTACGATCACCGCCGCACACTGAGGATTGAATTCAAGGTACCTGTTTTAAAATGGGGTACCTTGCATTCCTATTGGGTGATATTTTCATATCAGCCAATAGGATTAGAGCTACTAAAATCCTATTGGATGTTCAAATCATACATTTGATATCATAGTGCTGCTATATCAGAGAGCTGCTATATTAAAGTGTCTATATAAGTGCTGCTAAATCAGACAGCTGCCATATTAGAGCCCTATTAGAGCGCTTCTATATTCCAGTGTTGCTATTTCAGAGAGCTGCTATATTAGAGAACAGATATATCATAGTGATGCTAAATCAGAGGAATCCTATATCAGAGTGCAGCTAAATCAGAGTACTGCCAAATCAGAGTGCTTCTATATTAGAGAACTTCTATATCAGAGTGCTGCCATATTAGAGAACTTCTATATCAGAGAGCTGCTATATAAGAGAGCTTCTATATCAGAGTGCTGCTATATTAGAGAACTTCTATATCAGAGTGCTGCCATATTAGAGAACTTCTATATCAGAGAGCTGCTATATAAGAGAGCTTCTATATCAGAGTGCTGCTATATTAGAGAACTTCTATATCAGAGTGCTGCTATATTAGAGAACTTCTATATCAGAGAGCTGCTATATTAGAGAACTTCTATATCAGAGTGCTGCTATATTAGAGAACTTCCATATTCAAGTGCTGCTAAATCTGAGGGCTGATAAAGCAGAGTACTGCTATATTAAAGTTCTGCCAAATCAGAGTGCTGCTATATAAGAGGGTTGCTATATTCAAGTGCTGCTAAATCAGAGAGCTGCTAAATCAGAGTATTGCTATATAAGAGTACTGTTATATCAGAGTGCTGTTATATCAGAGTGCTGTTATATAAGAGTGCTGCTATATCAGAGTATTGCTATATAAGAGTACTGTTATATCAGAGTGCTGTTATATCAGCGTGCTATTATATAAGAGTGCTGCTATATCAGAGTATTGCTGTATAAGAGTACTGTTATATCAGAGTGCTGTTATATCAGAGTGCTGTTATATAAGAGTGCTGCTATATCAGAGTATTGCTATATAAGAGTACTGTTATATCAGAGTGCTGTTATATCAGAGTGCTGTTATATAAGAGTGCTGCTATATCAGAGTATTGCTATATAAGAGTACTGTTATATCAGAGTGCTGTTATATCAGAGTGCTGTTATATAAGAGTGCTACTATATCAGAGTATTGCTATATAAGAGTACTGTTATATCAGAGTGCTGTTATATCAGAGTGCTGTTATATAAGAGTGCTGCTATATCAGAGTATTGCTGTATAAGAGTACTGCTAAATCAGAGTGCTGCTATATCAGAGTATTGCTGTATAAGAGTACTGTTATATCAGAGTGCTGCTATATCAGAGTGCTCTTAAATCAGAGTGCTACTGTATAGGAGAGCTGCTAAATAAGAGTGCTGCAATTGTAGAGAGTAGGAAAAAAGTTTATTTATTTTGGAAAGACCATTATGTCTGACCATTATGTTAAAAGTTAGTCTGACCATTATGTTAAAAGTTAGTTTAATCAGCTAAGGCCATGTATCTTTTTTTGTACTTTAATGGTTTTATTCCCCTACATGAATACCTCTGTGTTATCTCTGTAATTTTAACTTTCCCTGTGTTTTTGCTTTTATGACCCTTAGCTCAAATGTTCATAGACATTCCCTCCGCATTCCTCTAAATGTTTGCAGCCCAATCTGACGCTAATTTATCTCTCTCCTTTAGCCTGATTTTTAAACATATCTACCCAAGCCTTGCAAGAAAATACAGAACTTATCTCAGCTGTGCCCCTGCTTTGCAAAAAGGTAGATCCTGCAAGATAGTTTCCCTCCCACCCTGCCCCTCACCCCACCCACCCCAGGCTCATTTCTTCCTTTATAGATAGTCTCCCACACTTCTTTCATTCTCCTTAAATGACAGCTGCAACCACTGATCAGTACATCCTTCCTTCTACTTAACCCTATAGAATAAATACCCTCTCTTCCTACATATAGCTATATATCACACATCAATAGTGTATATACTTTTCCTTTTTATTTTTTATCTACACACCTCATACCACTAACATGAATCCAAATATATCCTTACTGTTATTCATGATAACCCTTTTCTCACTCCAATTTGGTTCACATAATAACCGCCATAAGCATACACCTCAAACTGGAAAACAAATTATTGTACATCATGGCCTGCTCTGTTGCTGTAACTTATCTGCTGAGTGCTGGTGGAGGGTTATAAAAAATAACCCTCCTACCCCCACCTCACAATATTATAAAGTATCACATTCACTATATGGCCAATCAAAAATGATTTCCAAATTCCTATTCCTTATGTTACTTGCCCTTGCAAATGACGTAGAGTCTAACCCTGGTCCCCTAACAAATTCCATTCCTAGCCTTCCAGCTAAGAAAGGCCTCTCCTTTGTGCACTGTAATATCCGCTGCTTACTACCAAAAATTGATGCACTGCAAGCTTGGGCCTAGATTTAGAGTTCGGCGGTAAAAGGGCTGTTAACGCTCCGCGGGCTTTTTTCTGGCCGCACCATAAATTTAACTCTGGTATCGAGAGTTAAAACAAATGCTGCGTTAGGCTCCAAAAAAGGAGCGTAGGGCATTTTTACCGCAAATGCAACTCTCGATACCAGAGTTGCTTACGGACGCGGCCGGCCTCAAAAACGTGCTCGTGCACGATTCTCCCATAGGAAACAATGGGGCTGTTTGAGCTGAAAAAAAACCTAACACCTGCAAAAAAGCAGCGTTCAGCTCCTAACGCAGCCCCATTGTTTCCTATGGGGAAACACTTCCTACGTCTGCACCTAACACCCTAACATGTACCCCGAGTCTAAACACCCCTAACCTTACACTTATTAACCCCTAATCTGCCGCCCCCGCTATCGCTGACCCCTGCATTACAGTTTTAACCCCTAATCTTCCGCTCCGTAAACCGCCGCAACCTACGTTATCCCTATGTACCCCTAATCTGCTGCCCTAACATCGCCGACCCCTATGTTATATTTATTAACCCCTAATCTGCCCCCCACAACGTCGCCGACACCTGCCTACACTTATTAACCCCTAATCTGCCGAGCGGACCTGAGCGCTACTATAATAAAGTTATTAACCCCTAATCCGTCTCACTAACCCTATCATAAATAGTATTAACCCCTAATCTGCCCTCCCTAACATCGCCGAAACCTACCTTCAATTATTAACCCCTAATCTTCCGATCGGAGCTCACCGCTATTCTAATAAATGTATTAACCCCTAAAGCTAAGTCTAACCCTAACACTAACACCCCCCTAACTTAAATATAATTTTAATCTAACGAAATAAATTAACTCTTATTAAATAAATTAATCCTATTTAAAGCTAAATACTTACCTGTAAAATAAATCCTAATATAGCTACAATATAAATTATAATTACATTGTAGCTATTTTAGGATTAATATTTATTTTACAGGCAACTTGGTATTTATTTTAACTAGGTACAATAGCTATTAAATAGTTAAGAACTATTTAATAGTTACCTAGTTAAAATAATAACAAATTTACCTGTAAAATAAATCCTAACCTAAGATATAATTAAACCTAACACTACCCTATCAATAAAATAATTAAATAAACTACCTACAATTACCTACAATTAACCTAACACTACACTATCAATAAATTAAATAAACACAATTGCTACAAATAAATACAATTAAATAAACTAGCTAAAGTACAAAAAATAAAAAAGAACTAAGTTACAGAAAATAAAAAAATATTTACAAACATAAGAAAAATATTACAACAATTTTAAACTAATTACACCTACTCTAAGCCCCCTAATAAAATAACAAAGACCCCCAAAATAATAAATTCCCTACCCTATTCTAAATTAAAAAAGTTACAAGCTCTTTTACCTTACCAGCCCTGAACAGGGCCCTTTGCGGGGCATGCCCCAAGAAGTTCAGCTCTTTTGCCTGTAAAAGAAAACATACAATACCCCCCCCCAACATTACAACCCACCACCCACATACCCCTAATCTAACCCAAACCACCCTTAAATAAACCTAACACTAAGCCCCTGAAGATCTTCCTACCTTGTCTTCACCATACCAGGTTCACCGATCCGTCCTGGCTCCGATATCTTCATCCAACCCAAGCGGGGGCTAGACATCCACTGAAGAAGTCCAGAAGAGGGTCCAAAGTCTTCCTCCTATCCGGCAAGAAGAGGACATCCGGACCGGCAAACATCTTCTCCAAGCGGCATCTTCTATCTTCTTCCATCCGGTGCGGAGCGGGTCCATCTTGAAGCAGGCGACGCGGATCCATCCTCTTCTTCCGATGTCTCCCGACGAATGACGGTTCCTTTAAGGGACGTCATCCAAGATGGCGTCCCTCGAATTCCGATTGGCTGATAGGATTCTATCAGCCAATCGGAATTAAGGTAGGAATTTTCTGATTGGCTGATGGAATCAGCCAATCAGAATCAAGTTCAATCCGATTGGCTGATCCAATCAGCCAATCAGATTGAGCTCGCATTCTATTGGCTGTTCCGATCAGCCAATAGAATGCGAGCTCAATCTGATTGGCTGATTGGATCGGCCAATCGGATTGAACTAGATTCTGATTGGCTGATTCCATCAGCCAATCAGAAAATTCCTACCTTAATTCCGATTGGCTGATAGAATCCTATCAGCCAATCGGAATTCGAGGGACGCCATCTTGGATGACGTCCCTTAAAGGAACCGTCATTCGTCGGGAGACATCGGAAGAAGAGGATGGATCCGCGTCGCCTGCTTCAAGATGGACCCGCTCCGCACCGGATGGAAGAAGATAGAAGATGCCGCTTGGAGAAGATGTTTGCCGGTCCGGATGTCCTCTTCTTGCCGGATAGGAGGAAGACTTTGGACCCTCTTCTGGACTTCTTCAGTGGATGTCTAGCCCCCGCTTGGGTTGGATGAAGATATCGGAGCCAGGACGGATCGGTGAACCTGGTATGGTGAAGACAAGGTAGGAAGATCTTCAGGGGCTTAGTGTTAGGTTTATTTAAGGGTGGTTTGGGTTAGATTAGGGGTATGTGGGTGGTGGGTTGTAATGTTGGGGGGGGGGGTATTGTATGTTTTCTTTTACAGGCAAAAGAGCTGAACTTCTTGGGGCATGCCCCGCAAAGGGCCCTGTTCAGGGCTGGTAAGGTAAAAGAGCTTGTAACTTTTTTAATTTAGAATAGGGTAGGGAATTTATTATTTTGGGGGTCTTTGTTATTTTATTAGGGGGCTTAGAGTAGGTGTAATTAGTTTAAAATTGTTGTAATATTTTTCTTATGTTTGTAAATATTTTTTTATTTTCTGTAACTTAGTTCTTTTTTATTTTTTGTACTTTAGCTAGTTTATTTAATTGTATTTATTTGTAGCAATTGTGTTTATTTAATTTATTGATAGTGTAGTGTTAGGTTAATTGTAGGTAATTGTAGGTAGTTTATTTAATTATTTTATTGATAGGGTAGTGTTAGGTTTAATTATATCTTAGGTTAGGATTTATTTTACAGGTAAATTTGTTATTATTTTAACTAGGTAACTATTAAATAGTTCTTAACTATTTAATAGCTATTGTACCTAGTTAAAATAAATACCAAGTTGCCTGTAAAATAAATATTAATCCTAAAATAGCTATAATATAATTATAATTTATATTGTAGCTATATTAGGATTTATTTTACAGGTAAGTATTTAGCTTTAAATAGGATTAATTTATTTAATAAGAGTTAATTTATTTCGTTAGATTAAAATTATATTTAAGTTAGGGGGGTGTTAGTGTTAGGGTTAGACTTAGCTTTAGGGGTTAATACATTTATTAGAATAGCGGTGAGCTCCGATCGGAAGATTAGGGGTTAATAATTGAAGGTAGGTGTCGGCGATGTTAGGGAGGGCAGATTAGGGGTTAATACTATTTATGATAGGGTTAGTGAGGCGGGTTAGGGGTTAATAACTTTATTATAGTAGCGGTGCGGTCCGCTCGGCAGATTAGGGGTTAATAAGTGTAGGCAGGTGTCGGCGACGTTGAGGGGGGCAGATTAGGGGATAATAAATATAATATAGGGGTCGGCGGTGTTAGGGGTAGCAGATTAGGGGTACATAGGGATAACGTAGGTGGCGGCGCTTTGCGGTCGGAAGATTAGGGGTTAATTATTTTAAGTAGCTGGCGGCGATGTTGTGGGGGGCAGATTAGGGGTTAATAAATGTAATATAGGGGTCGGCGGGGTTAGGGGCAGCAGATTAGGGGTACATAAGTATAACGTAGGTGGCGGTCGGAAGATTAGGGGTTAAAATTTTTAATCGAGTGGCGGCGATGTGGGGGGACCTCGGTTTAGGGGTACATAGGTAGTTTATGGGTGTTAGTGTACTTTAGGGTACAGTAGTTAAGAGCTTTATAAACCGGCGTTAGCCAGAAAGCTCTTAACTCCTGCTATTTTCAGACGGCTGGAATCTTGTCGTTAGAGCTCTAACGCTCACTGCAGAAACGACTCTAAATACCAGCGTTAGAAAGATCCCATTGAAAAGATAGGCTACGCAAATGGCGTAGGGGGATCTGCGGTATGGAAAAGTCGCGGCTGTAAAGTGAGCGTTAGACCCTTTAATCACTGACTCCAAATACCAGCGGGCGGCCAAAACCAGCGTTAGGAGCCTCTAACGCTGGTTTTGACGGCTACCGCCGAACTCTAAATCTAGGCCTTGGTGTTTACAATACAAACCCAAAATCATTGTGATCTCTGAATCGTGGCTAACCGCAAAAATACCTGACTCTGCCATTGCAATACATGGATATTCATGCCATAGAAATGATAGAGCAAAGAGAGGAGGCAGCATTGTAATTTATGTTGACAATTCCACAAAGTTCACCCCCTTACAAAAATCTAGCTCTCCTGCCACCTTTGATTTCCTTTCTGGCAAAATTGAGATCCCGTGCAGTAAATCAATCATTGTTGCAGGAATCTACCGGCCACCAAGCTCCCCTGTGCATTCCATTTCAGACATAGCACAGCTCCTTAGTGAATCCATAACTCAAAACCCAAAAAGTGAAATTTTGGTTTTTGGAGATTTTAACATCGATTGGCTGAATCCAAAAAATAACAGTTGTCTATCGCTGTTTAAATCTTTGCAGCTAACGCAATTAATCTCCTCCCCAACTCGCATAAACATCAAAAGCCATAATCATACCCTGCTCGACTGGATTCTCTCCACTTCTCCCGACCGAATCCAGGAGGCAGGTGCTCTCCCTAACAATTTCAGTGACCACTGCTTAGTGTACTGCGTGCGCAAAATAAAGGCAACTAAATCCTCTCCCAAGGTTACAATCACCAGGTCCTTCAAAAAATTTAATCTTCAATCATTTCTAAATGACATCAAGAACCTCCCCTGGCACAGATTAAACCTAATCCCAGATCTAGACTCTGCAGTTGAATTCTTTCAGTCTGAACTCCTACAAGTTTGGAATTTACATGCACCGCTGCGTAAGGTGAGAGTAAAAGGAGCACACTTGAATTGGATCACAGCTGACCTCATTCAAATGTACCAATTTCGGGATTCATTGTGGTCAAAGTTCAAGCATACTGGCTCTATGAATGATCACTGTGTATATAGAAAATAGCGAAATATATGTACTAAACAAACAAAATTGGCTAAGGCGCAATATTTCTGTGAAAATCTGAACAATAATATATGTAACCCTAGAAAGTTTTGGAAACTCATAAATAACTTACAAAATCCACCAATCCACTCCCAACCCTCCACTGTCAATGTGGATAACCAAAACCTGCAACTCCCCTTAGAAGTAGCAAATGCCTTTAACAATTATTTTGTAGGATGCTCCACCACCCTGATTGACAAACTAATAAATGGCACGCATCCTGAAGCTACAAATGTGGATCAGGCCCCACTAAAACAGCAAAGACCCAATATAGAAAAGTTCAATTTTAGACCTGTACCCTTCAATGTCATTAAGAAACACCTCGATAATCTAAAAATGAAAAACCAGTCAGGACCTGATCAAATCCCAGCAATGCTGTTGAAGCTCAGTGCGCCGGCAATTGCTAAGCCTGTTGCAACCCTAATTAACGAATCCTTGGTGTCTGGATACATACCCAAACTCTGGAAAACTGCAAGAGTAGTGCCTATTCATAAAAGTGGGGAGTTAACCTTGGTTTCTAACTATCGTCCTATATCACTGCTCCCTGTATTGTCAAAAATCCTAGAAAAATGCGTCCATACGCAATTATGCGAGTATTACCAACTTTCTAACTATCTGACCCCTGATCAATCAGGTTTCAGACCGAATCACTCCACTACAACTGCCCTCCTAAAAGTTTGCAACGACATCCAAACTGCCATGGAACAAGGAGACCTAACTGGAGCTATTTTCCTTGATTTTGCAAAGGCTTTTGACACAGTGGACCATGACCTACTACTTCTCAAACTAAAAAACTCTGGTATTGCTGATCACCCGTTAACCTGGTTTAAATCATATGTATCGGATCGATCACAATATGTCTCTGTCTCTAACAGTGACTCCCTCCCTCTCCCAGTCACATGTGGTGTTCCCCAAGGTTCCATTCTCGGCCCCCTACTATTCACATTATTTATAAATGATTTGCCTAATGTCTGCAAATCCTCAACTGTACACATGTACGCAGACGACACGGTAATCTATGCAAACAAATCTGATCTGCTGCAGCTTGAAACAGTGCTCCAAGACCAGTTCACAGAGGTAGAAAAGTGGATCTCGAAAAACAAACTCTTCCTAAACACTGACAAAACGGTCACAATGATCTTTGGAACGGGACCTAAAATACATAAATTACAAAATTCCCATCTTCGCATCAAAACAAAATCCAATTGCACGCTGACCGCAGTCCACTCTTTTAAATACTTAGGTATGTTGTTAGACCCCAATCTATCTTTTGGACTCCACATAGAAAAAATTGCCTCTAAACTTTATCCAAAACTAGGTGCCCTGTACAGAAACAAATCTTGCCTCAGCCCTACAGTAAAGGAAAAGATTGTACAGCAAATGCTGATGCCTATCTTGGATTATGGGGACATAGTATATGCACCTGCTCCGCAAACTCACCTTAATAAACTAAATACGTTGTATAACTCGCTCTGCCGCTTTGTGCTACAATGTAACTACAGGACCCACCATTGTGACATGCTAAAAGAACTAAACTGGCTGTCGCTGGAATCCAGACGCACCCTCCATCTTTCCTGCCTTGTCTTTAAGAGCCTTTCTGGGAAGCTCCCACCCTACCTGAGCAGAATGCTCTCCCCTGCTATTCCCACCTCCTATAACCTCCGATCCAATAACAGCACATTATTTAGCTTGCCTCAATACAAAAAAAAAGCAGCTCGATTCTCCTTTTCCTACAGAGCGCCACAATTATGGAATGACCTCCCTCACACTTTAAAAACTTCCCCAAGCCTAAAATCCTTTAAGAGATCCCTCTATACATATCTCAAAACAGAATGTGCCTGTCATGGATGATTAAATATTTCATACCTGCTCTATGTTAAATGTTTGCATATAATGTGTATTTTTATTATTGTTTTTGTATTTTATTGTACCCTATTGTATCAATGCAATGTTTTGTGATCCCAGGACATACTTGAAAACGAGAGAAATCTCAATGTATCCTTCCTGGTAAAATATTTTATAAATAAATAAATAAATAAATAAATAAAGGTCTGGAAATTGTTTTTAAGTGCTGCACACATGGGGGGCGGTGCACATTTATAGTGAAAGAGAATCTACTGTTCTACAAGTCAAAGGAAATAAAGTTATCATCAGAACATGCACAGATAATGGTGTCTGACTCTATTTCATTTCTTTACAGGTTAGTAAAATGGTTAGAAAAGATAAGACAGGGTTAGAGAATATCTATTAATGTTTAATAAGTATACGAATTGTTAAGTGAGAGTTATGGCTGCTATATTCACTTTATTAGTTTATGTTTATTATAGTTAGTTTAGGCAACTGATATAAATAGATCAGGTAATGCCACGTTATGCTGAGGTTATAAAGCAACTGAACATGATCTCAAAAGAGACTGTGAAATTAATGCCAATGTATTTGTACATTGTTTAGGAAGAAATTTAATTTGTGTACATTGTTTAGTGGAAAATGTCATTCTTGTACATTGTTAGTAAGTAATGTCATTTCTGTATATTGTTTAATAAGTAATGTCATTCTTGTACATTGTTTAGTAAGTAAAGAAGCCCCTGGAAGGTACGCAGTTAACTGTGAAGGGAAGAGGCAGGTATAGAAGGGAAGGGGTGGGCTCAAGGTGAGCCTTACTTAAGGGGCTGAGCGGGAAGAGGCAGGAAGTCACTTGTGAATAAACACTGAGGTGACAACAGCTCTTGCACTTGTTACTTCGTGCCTTTTCCCGCTCAGTCTGTTATGGCTCAGCTTGATGCCTTGTTGTCCCAGCTGAGGGATGCGGCCGAATCTAAGGGACCTACCTGGTTAGAAGACAGGCTATGGTCCCTGCTGGCTCCTGATGACGTCGCCAGTGCAGAAGGGATGGTAACAAGGTCCCGGCCGGTCTGCCGCTCCAAGCCTCCAGCTTGACTCAGTCCGGAGGTGGGGAGGAGTTCCGGTAGCCGCAGGAGGAGCAGTCCCAGTCCGGGTGCCAGGAAGGTGGCGAAGAGGTCAGCAGCACTCAGGTCAGAGGAGCAGCAGGCATCGGCAGTGCGACGGCAGCCATGTGTTGTGGTGATGGATGATGTCATCGCACCGGACCTGGAGCCCTGCCCCTAAAGGGAAAGTGACACGCTGGTGATGGGTAAGGTGGGGTCACACGACCCTGGGAGGCCTGGCAAGTCGGGAGCAGATGTACATCATGGCCCAAGGGGGCCTGAGGTTTTAAGGGGTATGGCTCAGGGGGCAGGGGAGGGTTTCAGGGGGGGCGGGTGGGTCCACAAGTGGAGCTTGGGGCTCCGGCGGCCGGGGATAACGGCTCCGGGGGGGGGGGGGAACGCATGTTGAGGCACAAGTTAGTGTGAGGGAGGGGGGCAGCAGGAGTCTAAGGGATGGGACAGAAGTGAATCAGGGTGTGTATGTGGTAGGGGAGTCCGTTATAAGGAGTGGTAGCTCTGTGGCCCAGAGTGTTGCTGGGGATTGAGATGACTTTGAGGACCTTACACTTTGCCTGGATTCATCAGAGGAGGACATGGTCCCTCCCACTCCTCCAAGTGGGGGTCTTCTGTGTCGGTCCATTACCCCAGTTGCGTCACATAGTGTCAGCTCTTTAGCCAGGGAGGGTTTAGATGGCATGGTTAATGCCAGGGTGGCTGTTGCTGGAACTAAAAATATTTCTTTTTCAGATGAGGGTATCATGGGGTCATGGCCAGGGATTTCTTCCGGCCTGCCTGCTGGGAGAGAGGACAGCCTGAGTGGGGATGTTTATGGCCTGCAGGAGTCATGGACAGAGACCATTCAGCTGGATTTGGGGGAAGGCGTTCCATTGGAGGAACGTGCTGAGGTGGAGGTCAGAAGGACACCGGTGAGTACGGCCAGGGTCTTTGGCCTGGGCCAGAGGGAAAATGTGGGGAGGGGGGGTTGTTCTGTACATAGGGGGCCTACTACTGTTGTGAGATGGCCAGCCAGGCCAGGGGGAGGTGTTTTGCCCAGTAGGGGCAGGCAGGGTAGAAGATGTGGGGACGTTGGTCAGGTGGGGGCTATTGCTCCTAAGAGGGGTAGAGGGGGATTTACGGCCAGTGCTGCGGGCCTGTCCATGGCCCAGAAGGGGGCCAGGATGTGGGGGCCAGCGGGGGGCTTGTCACAGGTGTCTGTTTTGCAGGCTACAGGAGGAGAGCATCAGATGGCTGCTATGGACGTTGGAGTATCCGAGTTCCAGAGCCAGAAGATGGATACGGCGACGTCCCACCTGGGTCGGCCCCAGAGGACTGAAGAAGCAAGAGCAGGTATGGGAGGGGCTGCTGTGGTAGGTCGGGGTGTTGGGGTGAATTCAGGTGTGAATGTATGTGTTGATTCTGTTACAGGCTCTGTGGTGGTGGGGTTGAGGGATCTGTTAGCCAGACTAGAGGGGCCTGGGGGGCAGCGGATGGGGGCTGTCGCCAATTTGTGGACCCGCCGGCAGCCTCTGCATTGAGTAATATTGCGGGCGGGTCAGCTTTGGTGGGGACGGGTCTTGCGGCTGGAGTCTCTACTCCGGTTCAGTCCGTTTCGGTGTTACCCCCTGCAACTGTCAAGGTTACTGATAAGGGTGCGGGGGGTCTGGAGCTCAAGATTGTGGACACCGCTTTGTCCCGGTCCTGTCTTTGCTCCATCGGCCCCTTGGGCATGCATCTCACGGCGGAATTGCGGGAGAAGATTTGCAAGAGGGAATTCATTGAGTTGTTTTCCCTCCTGCCGCTGGATCAGTCTTTCGAAATCCCTGAGGATTCCAAGAAAGATGCTTCTAAGAAGGAGGAGGAGGAGAGGAAGAAGCGCTATAGGAAGCTGCCAAGGACCTTTACAAATTGGTTCCAAGGCGTTCGTCATCTATGCCAGTGTCATGGCAGGCAAGTTTCCTGACCAAAGGGCAGCGTTCTTCTGTTACTTGGATGAGGTTGCTGCCGCACAGCACACTTATGGGGGCATGGTGGGCGTACGAAGAACAGTTTCGTCAACGCCTGTCGGTCAAGCCTGAAATGAGGTGGGATGATTGGGACATGGGTTTATGGCTTAAGATTATGACTCTGCTCTGATCATCTCAGCCTTTTCACGGGGGAGCCGGCAGTTCCCCTCAGGGAGGGCTGTCGGCACCTGGCAAAAAAGGTTTTTGTTTCTCCTTCAATGAGAAGGTGTGTAAATGGGGCTCATCATGCAAATTTCAACACGAGTGTTCCGGGTGCGGGGGTTCCCATCCATCCTCAAAGTGTTTCCGTAAGGGAAGAACAGGAAGAAATTCGGAGTTGCCTGACAAAGGGAGCAACTCCGGTGATGGTAAGAGGGATGGAGCCTTGGCTCGCCCTGTACACTAAGAGGTGGGGGGGTGAGGAAAAGGCATTGCTGTTGTGGAAGGGGTTTGTATACAGTTTTAAAATACCGTCTACGGGGGGGGGGGTGTTCACTTCAGGGGTAACTTAAAATCAGCTACGGACTGGCCTGAAGTTGTGCATGAAAAATTTGAAAAGGATGTATCGTTGGGGCGAATGGCAGGCCCTTTCGGAGCTCCACCAATTGATCGGTTGTGCATTTCACCTTTGGGGGTGGTCCCTAAGAAGGACCCAGGGAAGTTCAGGTTGATACATCACCTGTCCTTCCCAAAAGGGTGTTCCGTGAATGATGGCATTCCGGAAGAGCTGGCTTCGGTGTCTTATACCTCATTTGACCTTGCCGTCAAACTCGTAAGGGAGGCTGGTCCTTTGGCGTTGTTGGCGAAGGTCGATATTGAAGCGGTGTTTTGGTTATTGCCCGTTCATCCTACTTCTCATTATCTGCTGGGTTGTTGTTTTAATGGTGCCTACTACGTGGATCTTTGCCTCCCAATAGGGTGTTCGATCTCCTGCTCCTTGTTCGAGTCTTTTAGCTTGTTCCTGGAGTGGGTGGTGAAGGTTCAGTCGGGATGGTCATCGGTAGTGCACTACTTGGATGACTTCCTATTTGTGGGTCCGGCTAGTTCGGGGGTTTGTGGTGCGCTGAGGGACTGTTTTTATTCGGTGGCCAGCGAGTTTGGGGTACCCATTGCCATGGAAAAGTCTGAGGGTCCTGTAACGGTCCTCAATTTTTTGGGCATCACTATTGATTCGGGCAGGATGGAGTGTAGGTTGCCGCGTGAGAAGATTGCTGATTTGGTGGGCATTATTCAACGGTTCCTTGGCTTGTCCAAGGTGACATTGCGGGACATTCAGTCCCTCCTGGGAATGTTGAATTTTGCTTGCAGAATCATTCCCATATGTATGGTGTTCTCCAGGAGAATGTTGTTGGCTACGGTTGGTGTTTGTAAGCCTCATTTCCTGAGGGTGACGAGGGGGTTAAAGGACGATTTGGTGATTTGGTTGAGGTTCCTGCAGGAATTTAACGTGGCAACTTTGTTCCTGGAGTCCCGTGTGTCTAACATTGATTTGGATCTGGTGACGGATGCCGCTGGGGGGCACGGTTTCGGGGCCTATTTTCAAGATCACTGGTGTGCGGCCCCTTGGCCACATGCCTGGGGCACGATGGATTTGCTTCTTAATTTGGTGTTCCTGGAGTTGTTCCCCATTGTTGTGGCGTTGTTCGCATGGGAGGGGGAGTTGGGGAACAAGTCCATCTTTTTTCATACGGATAACATGGGTGTGGTGGCGGCAGTTAACACCCTGTCGTCTTCTTTGCCCCCTGTTTTGCGTTTGCTGCGATTGTTGGTTTTAAAGTGTCTGCGCATGAATGTGTTGGTTAGGGCATTTTCCTGGTAAGTGTAATCTGATTGCAGACGCTTTATCTTGATTTCAGTTGAATCGTTTTTGGGAGTTGGCCCCTCAGGCGGATGCATTGGGGAGAGGTTGTCCAGAGCACCTATGGAGGCTTGGGGAGGAGGATTGGCTGGATTGGTGAAGAATTATTTGGCCCCAGGTACTTGGTCTGCCTATGGTGGGAGTGGGAGAATTGGTTGTGGCAGGCTGGAGTTTGGGAGGGGGTGGATGAGGTTACTGGCCCCCTTTTGGAGTGGTTGTGGCATTGGGGCAGATGGGGCTTGTCATCGGCTAATATGGATAGGAAACTGTCTGCCTTAGCTTTCAGGTTTAAGTTGTTGGGCCTTGGGGATGTTACCAAAGTTTTTTGGGTTCGGCAGGTTCTCAAAGGTCTGAAGAAAAAGTGTAGAAGGATTGATGGTAGGAGGCCCATTACTTTTGCAGTGTTAGTGAGTATTTGGGATATACTGCCCAGCATTTGTAATTCCCCATTCCAGATATGTTTATTTTGCACGGCCTTCGTCCTGGCTTTTTTCGGGGGCCTTCCGTATCTCTGAATTAGTTAGTCCGAGCAAGGGATGCGTCTGGGGGTTTGAGGGTGGAGAATGTGTTATGGGGTGAGGGCAGGGTGGATATGTTCCTGAGACAAAGTAAGACTCACCCGTATGGGAAGAGCAAGAGTGTAGTTTTATTCCCCAGCGGCAATGTAGTTTGTCCCTGTGGTGTTCTGTCACAGTATGTGGCCATGCGGCCGGCGCAGGCTGGGCCGGTGTTGGTTCATGATGATGGGTCCTTTCTGTCACAATATCAGTTTAGGGCAGTGTTGAAAGGGGCGGTGGGCCTTTTAGGGCTGTCACCGTCTGAGTTTGGGTCACATTCCTTCCGGATAGGGGCAGCAACTGAGGCTTCCATGCTGGGTTTACGGGAGGATGTGGTCAAACATCTTGGGAGGTGGGGATCCACACAATATAGGTCGTATGTGTGTCCTGAGTTGAGGGTATTGGGTGTGTAGCAGTTGGTTAATGGAGTCCTTTTCTTTTGTTTTCTTCCCAGGTGTACAGAGCATTTTGGGTGATGGGACACTCGTTTATTTATTGGGCCAGATCTGAGGCCAGGAAAAGAGTGGACGGCCTGCAGTTGGGGTGCCCGATTGATCAGTGGGAGGTAAAATGGTTAGGTGTCAGGGGTTTGCGGTGGGAGAGTTTGTTGCCAATGTTTGTGGATTATTGTAGGCAATTTCCTCCCCCAAGGGTGTTGATTGTGCATTTAGGGAGCTGGTTTGGAGAATCAAGAAGGATTTGGGGAGGATTCTTGATCTTCACCCGACCTTGAAAATTGTTTGGTCTCAGATTGTGCCAAGGTTGGTGTGGAGGGCGGCTTGGGACTATGACAGGTTGGAGAGGAGTCTGATAAAAATCAATAAGTTGATTGGTTCTTTTGTTAGGAGACTTGGGGGTGCTGTGGCTTACCACTCAGATTTCAAGGAGGTGGGTTCTGGGGAGTTTTACTTGAGGTATGGGGTGCACCTTAACCAGTTTGGCCAGCAGCTGTTTTTACTGGACATGAAGGAAGCGTTGAGAGGACTGTTGGGGTTGACGGGACTGGGCTGATTTCATCAGGCCAGTAGGTCGCGGGGGTGTTAGTTCTCAGGCAGCAAGGAAAGGAATATGGCTAAGTGAATTGGGGGTTTTGAACAAGTTGCCTCTCCATGGGGTGAGTGTGCAATTGGGTTCTTATAGGGGCAAGGGGTCCTCTAATAAAGTGGAAGTGAGGTTGGTAACGGACTCAACAGGGATATAGTTGAGTCCAGATAGAGTAACGGCCATGTTGCTAAATAAATAGGAACTAGCACCGCTGGGTATTGTCCGGTATGGTTTAAAATGGTGTTTAAGGATAAGTTGTTTAAGAACATTGGGTTGATGTTCATGTTTAAAATGTGGTAATTTATTAATAAATTAAAGTTTTCTGGTTATTTAATAAAAGTGCTGCGCCAATTTGTACCAAGCTAATGTCTCCTGTGTCTTATTGTATGTATGTATGGTTGGTGGTAGTATGGTGTTTACTCGAGGGGCCGTAACTTGACAACTTTAAAGCTCAAGAAGCCCTCGGAAGGTACGCAGTTAACTGTAGGGGGGCTTTGACCTTGGGAGGAAGAGGCCCTTTGCGGTTGGTGGGTATAGAAGGGAAGGGGTGGGCTCAAGGTGAGCCTTACTTAAGGGGCTGAGCGAGAAGAGACAGGAAGTCACTTGTGAATAAACACTGAGGTGACAACAGCTCCCTTCTGCCCACCCCTTTGTTAATGGTCTTTATTATTTTGCAGAAGTTGTCGCAGCTAGGCGGGGGTGCTAGTTCTCAGGCAGCAAGGAAAGGAATATGGCCAAGTGAATTCAGGGTTTTGAACAAGTTGCCTCCCCATGGGGTGAGTGTGCAATTGGGTTCTTATATTGGCAAGGGGTCCTCTAATAAAGTGGAAGTGAGGTTGGTAACGGACTCAACAGGGATATAGTTGAGTCCAGATAGAGTAACGGCCATGTTGCTAAATAAATAGGAACTAGCACCGCTGGGTATTGTCCGGTATGGTTTAAAATGGTGTTTAAGGATAAGTTGTTTAAGAACATTGGGTTGATGTTCATGTTTAAAATGTGGTAATTTATTAATAAATTAAAGTTTTCTGGTTATTTAATAAAAGTTCTGCGGCCAATTTGTACCAAGCTAATGTCTCCTGTGTCTTATTGTATGTATGTATGGTTGGTGGTAGTATGGTGTTTACTGGAGGGGCCGTAACTTGACGACTTTAAAGGTCATGTAATTCTTGTACAGGTACATTATTTATTAAGTAATCTCATTTCTGTACATTGTTTAGTAAGAATGTCATTTCTGTACATTGTTTAGTAAGTAATGTCATTTCTGTACATTGTTACTAAGTAATGTCATTTCTGTACATTGTTTAGTAAGTAATGTAATTCTTGTACATTATTTAGTAAGTAATGTCATTTCTGTACATGGTTTAGTAAGTAATGTCATTTCTGTACATTGTTACTAAGTAATATCATTTCTGTACATGGTTTAGTAAGTAATGTCATTTCTGTACATTGTTACTAAGTAATGTCATTTCTGTACATGGTTTAGTAAGTAATGTCATTTCTGTACATTGTTACTAAGTAATGTCATTTCTGTACATTGTTTAGTAAGTAATGTCATTTCTGTACATTGTTACTAAGTAATGTCATTTCTGTACATTGTTTAGTAAGTAATGTCATTTCTGTACATTGTTACTAAGTAATGTCATTTCTGTACATTGTTTAGTAAGTAATGTCATGTCTGTACATGGTTTAGTAAGTAATGTCATGTCTGTACATTGTTAGTAAGTAATGTCATTTCTGTACATTGTTACTAAGTAATGTCATTTCTGTACATTGTTTAGTAAGTAATGTAATTCTTGTACATTATTTAGTAAGTAATGTCATTTCTGTACATGGTTTAGTGAGAACTGTCATTTCTGTGCTGTAAGTGTCCGTTCACCACATGGATACTGATACTGTAAAGTGAAATGTGTATATCTTAGTAAATTGGTGATACTGAAATTGGAATAACAGCGTATTACAGGTTATTATTATCTAACTGCATAACACAAAATAAGTAAAAGTTCATTGCTAGTGTCTGTATGAGGATTTAATGCTCTCTGATTTAGGCAAAATAAGTCTGTTAAAAGGACAGAAAACCCAATTTTTTTGCTATATAAGAGAGCAGTATCTTCATATAAAATAAATATAATCATTTAACAATGTATTTGTGTTTGTAAAATGTGCACTATTTTGCAGTTCAGGGTTAAATCCCTTGAAAAGCATCTTGAGTGTGTTTATATGTAAGAGTGTGTACAAATAAGTTATTACAATCAGTCCCAATTAGCTTTAGTTTATAAATTATGCTATATAATTATTTATGTAAATGTGTCCTAATTAGCATTGACAGTATTTATTTCTAAAGTGCAAATGACAAATATATCTTCTTTGTATTACTAATTTAAATAAAAAAGCACAGTTATTTATACATTTGTGTGTATGTGTGTATGTGTGTATGTGTGTGTGTGTGTTTTGTTTGTTTATGTGCTCACAAGCACTGAACTTTATGCTTAAATCCAATGAGAGCTGATCACTATAAACAAGCAGTGAAAGGGTTAAAGGGACACTATACATACAAAAAAATTAAGCGCAAACTGTCAGTTTGTTTATATGAATTATTCTTATGAATTTTTTTGTGTGCTTTTAAATTGTGCATTATACTAACCTAGCGCTGAGTAGTTTTCTCCATTAAAGGGACACTATACATTTTTATAAAAAATAACACTTTATGGGCTATATAAATAGATCATCTACAAAACATTTATGCAAAGAAAAAATGAGTGTATAATGTCCCTTTAAGAAGCAGTCTGACCACGTAAGCGACTTTCTTTGTCAACAAGTTGTAGTACTTGCAAGCCACCACTAGAGGCCACTAGAGGCTATAGTAAAAAAACAATAATATACGTAGTTATCTCATGGGCGATGCCCTACACATTTGTAAATAAACATTGAGTGTCGCAATCATTAAAACTACCAGCAAAAAAACTGTCATTCTACATTGCTTAATAATACACAGCGTAGAGCAATGAGTAAAAGTAAATATGCACTAGATGTATAAACTTTATGACTTCAGTGCAGTTTATACCCTGACAGCTGTTTATTTAGTATTATTTAACAGCTGTTTATTTAAAGGGCTGGCCCAAGAAATTGTGCTGCCTAGGTCCGAGAATGCAATGATGCCCCCCCCCCACCCCCAGTAGTAATATTACTGATTATTATATTAACCTACTAGCCTGGCTGCTAACCTTACTAAACCTGCCTACCTGCATGCAACCAATACTTATGCACACTCTAGTCTGAGTCCTGTCTGCTGTCTGTCTCAGTGTCACCTGATGTCACTCTAGTCTCAGTCATGTCTGCTGTCTGTCTCAGTGTTACCTGATGTCACTCTAGTCTGAGTCCTGTCTGCTGTCTGTCTCAGTGTCACCAGAGGTCACCCTAGTCTAAGTCCTGTCTGTCTCAGTTTCACCTGATGTCACTCTAGTCTGTCTGCTGTCTGTCTCAGCAGTATTTACCTGTGTTCTTTGCTGTTTTATTGCCCTCTCAGAGCTGTTTCTCTCTCCTCCTCAGCTAGTTGTCTGACTGATGTATTTGCTGCTCCCTAGTTATGTGCTGTACTTTCACTTTCATATCTAATTCTGGCAGCAGCTCATAGTCAGACTCAGCAGCAGTCTCGTATTTTAACCATTTAGTTACAGTAGCAGCATTATGATTTATACACAGCACATGTCCTTGTCACCAACTGCCACCCTCACCTGTTTCCTTAATGTGTCATTTGCATTCTTAAAGGGACAGTAAACACCTTTTAATTAGAAGATTATAGTATGACACTTGTTTGACTGTATTACCACCTTGTTTGCTGCTATTGTTTTTCAGTAGACAAACTCATCCCACCTGTTGTGTTATTTGGAAGAGCCAATCAGGATTACTGGCGTATACAAGGCTAGCCACGGTCATTATGTTAGCAAGACCTCTCAACTGTCCCTATTTAAAAGGTACAGTCCCTGATTCTTAACTCTATCCCTCTTAGACAGCCATGTGTCCCTCCTTGCAGAGTTTTCTTTAGCAACCCCCCCCCATTATGTTGAGACTGGAGGTACAGTATGTACCTAATCATCTTTGCTGAAGCATATTACGGACAGATATGTAGCAGGGTTAGGCTTGTGAAGCTGCCATGTGCACTTTTAGTTCTTCGGATATGAAAATTATTTTTTTTCAGAGTAATAGAGTATTATTTGTATTTATATAAAGTATTATTTGTATTTATAGAAAGTATTATTTGTGTTTATAGAAAATATTATTTGTATTTATAGAAAGTATTATCTGTGTTTATAGAAAGTATTATTTGTGTTTATAGAAAGTTTTTGTGTTTATAGAAAGTATTATTTGTGTTTATAGAAAGTATTTTTTGTGTTTATAGAAAGTATTATTTGTGTTTATAGAAAGTATTATTTGTATTTATAGAAATTATTATTTGTATTTATAGAAAGTATTATTTGTGTTTATAGAAAGTATTGTGTTTATAGAAAGTATTATTTGTGTTTATAGAAAGTATTTTTTGTGTTTATAGAAAGTATTATTTGTGTTTATAGAAAGTATTATTTGTGTTTATAGAAAGTATTTTTTGTGTTTATAGAAAGTATTTTTTGTGTTTATAGAAAGTATTATTTGTGTTTATAGAAAGTATTATTTGTGTTTATAGAAAGTATTATTTGTGTTTATAGAAAGTTTTTGTGTTTATAGAAAGTATTTTTTGTGTTTATAGAAAGTATTATTTGTGGTTATAGAAAGTATTATTTGTGTTTATAGAAAGTTTTTGTGTTTATAGAAAGTATTATTTGTATTTATAGAAAGTATTATTTGTGTTTATAGAAAGTTTTTGTGTTTATAGAAAGTATTATTTGTATTTATAGAAAGTATTATTTGTGTTTATAGAAAGTTTTTGTGTTTATAGAAAGTATTTTTTGTGTTTATAGAAAGTATTATTTGTGTTTATAGAAAGTATTATTTGTGTTTATAGAAAGTTTTTGTGTTTATAGAAAGTATTTTTTGTGTTTATAGAAAGTATTATTTGTGTTTATAGAAAGTATTATTTGTGTTTATAGAAAGTATTATTTGTGTTTATAGAAAGTATTATTTGTTTTTGTTTTTTTCTCTCTTCCTCTCCTCTCCCCCCCCCCCCCTCTTTTTTTTCTTCTCTCCCTTTAGTTGTTTCCCCGCTGCCTTAAGATGATCAAAAAGCCTTTAAAATATCCCCAAGTAATAAATTACTAACTGTTACTTCATGGAATGTAAGGGGTATCTCATCACCGATTAAGAGAAAAGCAATTCCTAAAAATCAGATATTGCACTATTGCAGGAAATAAGATTAAAAGAAATAGAAATAGCTAGGCGGAAAACTAACTTGGTGGGAGAGGTTTATGCTACGCCATGTTCGAGCAGGAAGAGAGGGGTAGCTATAATAATTAATAAGAAACTGGAACATAAAATATTAAAATGTGTTTTGGATCCAGAATCGCGTTATATAATTCTACAAATACAAATTAAAAGCTTTCTTATGACTATTTGTAATGTCCATGGTCCGAACGAGTTAAATTTAAAATTTTGGCATAACCTTAAAGCTAAATTGACTGAATATACAAATACCAACTTAATAGTAGCTGGTGACTAACTCTGAAATTTCCTATAGATAGATATAGCCCTAACACTAGAAGATATGATTATATACTTAAAAAAGAAGCAGAAGTCTTTAAATCTTTTCGAAAGATGTTGAAACTTCAGGATATCCGGTGTCTGCAAAATCCAGATGAGAAAGCATATACCTGTATGTCTAAAAGTTTTTTATCTTTATCTAGGATTGATCTATTCATAGTAGCCGAGTTTTTTGTGAAACAAGATACCTTAGCTTAAAGGGACAGTCAAGTCCAAAAATAACTTTCATTTTTCAAATAGGGCATGGAATTTTAAAAAACTTTACAATTTACTTTTATCAACAATTTTGATTTGTTCTCTTGGTATTCTAGATGATAATTTCTAAGCCTTTGAAGGCAGACTCTATTTTATTTACTTTTCACAGCAGGGGAGAGCAAGCTCATGTAGGCCATATAGATAGCATTGTGATCACGCCCGTGGCTAGTGGCAGACACTGCACTAATTGGCTAAAATGCAAGTCAATAGATAATAACTAAAACTCATGTGATTAGGGGCGGTCAAAAGATGCTTAGATACAAGTTAGTCACAGAAGTAAAAAGTATTAATATAACAGTGTTGGTTTTGCAAAACTGGGGAATGGGTAATAAAGGGATTATCTATTTTTTTAAACAACAAAAATTCTGGTGCTGACTGTCCCTTTAAATTAAACATTTTACAATATCAGATCACGCCCCAATTGTATTAAAAGTTCCTCTTGCAGGGACGTTGACTGAAAAGAAACAATTTCTTTTTTCCTAAAAATATGAAAGATAATTCATCATTTATAGAGTGGCTTAAAAAACAAGGAATTAATTTCTATTAAATAATAAAGAATATAGCCAGAGAAAAGATATTTTGTGGGAGATAGCAAAGGCAGTATTAAGAGGAGAAATTATAAGTTATATAATTCAGTTCAAGAAGAAGCTTAAAGGGACAGGACATGAAACCCAAATTTTTTCTTTCATGATTTAGAAAGAGCATACAATTATAAACAACTTTCTAATTTACTTCTATTATCTATTTTGCTTCATTCTCTTGATATTCTTTGCTGAAAAGCATATCTAGATATGCTTAGTAGCTGCTGATTGGTAGCTGCACATAGATGCCTCCTGTGATTGGTTCACTGTGTGCATTTCTTCATTAAAGTATATCTAAAGAATAAAGCAAATTAGGTAATAGAAGTAAATTGGAATGTTGTTTAAAATTATATTCTCTACCTTAATCATGAAAGAAAATATTTGGGTATAGTGTCCCTTTAATGCAAGGAGCTACAAATGACTAATCAGCTGTCAAATAAATGTAATAAATATCTATTGGATTTGTCCAAAGCTAACTGGTCAGAATATATTAGTTCAAAACAGGAAAGAGATGCGTTTCTAATTCAAAACGCAAATAGAGAGGATCCAAAGAGTAGAGCAAGATTCATGAAATTTGGTAACAAAACAGGGAGATATCTGGCAAAAATTACCAAGTTAACTAAAAAATCAAATATAATAGGTGCTATTAAAAAAGAGGGGAAAATGGTGACTAATACTAAAGACCTATGTTCAATTTTTTTCGAGGTCTTCCAAAAGTTCTATAATGCTGATGAGATCTACCGGGACAATAAGACAGAATTCTGGGAGAATTTGACTATACCAAAATTAGATAATGAAAGTCTAGAGAAATTGAATGCTCCAATATCAAAGGAGGAAATAGAAATAGGAATCAAGAATGCTGCTTATAATAAAGCCCCTGGGCCGGACCAAATACCTTCTGAATTATATAAAATATTAGTTAAAGAGGTCACTCCTTTATTAACTGATCTGTTTAATCTTTATTATTCCGGTAATAGTCCAATGTCTAAAATATTTACGAAAGCAACTACCACCTTGATTTTTAAAAAAGGGAAAGATGCCAACCTGATTTATCCGTATAGGCCAATTTCGCTACTAAATACTGATTATAAAATATTGGCCACAATAGTAGCTAATAGACTTAAAGATGTCATGGATAATCTTATATCAGTAAATCAAACAGGTTTTATGAAGAATTGATCATCCACTTTAAATATCAGGAGAACATGTGCAATATTGGACTATTAGTGGAGTGATAGAGACCGGGAAAATAAAAGCAGAATGGATGATTTGGCCTTAATAACAATCGATGCGGAAAAAGCTTTTGATGCAGGTCAGTGGGACCATCTATTTTTAACCCTGAATAATATTGGTTTTGGGGGAAAATTTACTAACTACAAATTTTCTATCTATGACAGCCCCCGCTCTACTATCTCAATAAATGGGATGCTTACATCGGAAATTAGACTGGGTAGAGGTACGTGACAGGGATGTCTCCTGTCCCCGTTATTATTTAACTTAGTAATTGAACCATTAGCTATAAAATTAAATCAAGTTATACAGGGAATTGTATGTAACTCAGTAGAAACAAAGATCCTATTATATGAAGATGATGTTATTGTTTTTTTAAGAAATACAAAAAAATAATATTCCTATTCTTATGGATCTTCTTAATAAATTTGGGTCATTTACAGGATATAAAGTGAATAGGATTAAGTCGGAATTGATGTGGATTAGAAAAACTAAAAATTCTACCCAAAATATCGTATTTAAAGAAGTTGATAAAATATTATACTTAGGTATCTGGTTAAATAGGAACCCAGCTAAATGGTAAGAGGAAAACTATAATTCTATCTTTGGTGGATTAAATAGCTCTTTAGAATCATGGAAAAAGCTCCCCTTGTCTTTGTCTGGAAAAATTAACTTAGTGAAAATGGTTTTGTTTCCAAAACTTTTATATAAACTACAAAATTTGCCCCTATTAATTAAAAAGAAAGATATTAAGCTTTTTAATAAAGGTCTAACCAATTTCTTCTGGGGTAAAAAGAAAGTCAGATATTCTATAAATAGATTATGCCAACATAAGAATGTTGGGGGGTTCTCTCTTACGTCTTTAAAAGATTATAACATTGTCTGTTTAGTTAAGATAACAGCCGAATGGCTCCTTGGAGAAAACCATTTTACTTCTAAAGATCTGGAGTCGGCAATAGTGAGCCCATTTTCCTTAAAAGCATTATTACATTTAGATATAAAATCAATACCAAAAGAATGTAAGAACGTAAAAGTGATATACATTATAATAAGAGCTTGGCAGATCTTTTGTAAAAGAATTGGTCTAGACCCCAGGAAATCTAATTATCTTGAAATTATAGGAAATCCACTCTTCCCAGACGCAGTGAGAGCTGAAGTTGTTTTTTTAGGTGGAGATGAGCAGGACTGGTATTTGTTTCACAAACAATGATTAAAATAAATGGAAATGAGACAATAAAGCTTTATGAAGAATTAAGACAAGAATATAAATTGCCGCAGAAAGACTTCTTTGCATATCTCCATTTTAGACACTGGCTGGTTGAACTGAAGAGGGATCATGAAGGAAGTGGAAATTGGGAACAGATAGAATCATGGCTTAAAATCTGTAGAATAGGGAACTACTCAATTAATAAATGGTATAAGTGCTTAAGGAAGGAAGAGGATAACTTAAGTAAAAATATGATTCTAAAATGGCATATTAAAGGCTTAAAGTCAGTAGATGAAGAAATAATTAGGAATAGCCTAACCAATACTTGGAAGGCCACGGAAGCAACTAATTTCAGGGAAGGGCATTTGAATATGATACATCAGATCTATTTAACGCCTTCCCTCCTTCATAGATGGAGATCAGATCTTAGTGATACATGTATTAAATGTCAAAAGAGCTCAGCTGAATTGCTACATTATATATGGGACGATTCCAAGATAAACCAATTTTGGAAGAGGGTCAATTATTGGCTAGTCAAGATTCTTCAAGAGAATTATACTATACAACTTGAATTAGTGATTTTTCTTTTACCAAAACAAAACAGATATAGAAATAGAGATTTTATAAACTTTGCAATTCTAATAGGAAGGAACCTAATTACTAAAAAGTGGATTTAAAAAAAAAAGTCCTACTATTGTAGAGTTTGTGGAGAAAATGTATAATATGTTAATCTTAGAACAATGTGTGACAGATCCTGGAAAGGAGAATAAAATAAAATATTTTTTTAAGAAATGGGGAGACTTGATTAAATCTTATTCATTGGATTTAAAGAAATCAATAATCCGGCCCTTCTATCATTCTTTATTTGTACAAGAAGAAATGCTAAGAGGAGATCTCCCCCAATTTTGAGCTTGCTTAGGGGCTTAGCGTGATGGCTTGGGGATGGGGGGTGGAGATTGTGGGAGACAAGGAGAGGTATAGGAGTGGATCCTTTTTCCCTTCTTTCTCCTCATTTAGTTAAGCTACATGGTGACGATACTATAAACTGTTGGAAGGTTATAAAAGTTGGATTATTTTCACTGTTGAGCGTTTAGGTATCCTTATCCTTTAGAATTATTTTTGATGGGCTCTGTATGTACTGTATTAAAATAATAATAATAAAAAATTCAACAATATGTTATGAAGTGATATATTCTTGTTTTTCTATGTTTGCTATTGCTTTTTTTTAAATAAGTAGTAGCTTTGCAAGGCAAATAAGTGTATTGTGATTGCAGTGTTGAAACAATAAATAAATAAAAAAGAAAATATTATTTGTATTTATGTTTACATAAAGTATTATTTGTGTTCATATAAAGTATTATTTATGTTTGTATAAAGTATTATTTGTATTTATGTTTACATAAAGTATTATTTGTGTTCATATAAAGTATTATTTATGTTTGTATAAAGTATTATTTGTATTTATATACAGTATTATTTCCCTTATTGTAAAACTAGTTTCCCCACTAGTGGGCTGAACAGGGGAGTTCTTTGGGTGTAGCTGAAATTTCTCCACCAGGACTGACGTTTTCTGCAACCATTTCCCCTCTGCAGATCTTGCTGTTTTTTCTTGCAAACTAAAAGGTCTCAAGACTTTGTCAAAATATGCAAAACCCTTTTTACCCTAATGGAAAAAAACATACATACGAAAATAGATGCAATTGTAAGATACTATGGACTAAAAGTAATCTGATTTGTATTGACTGCAATGTTTAATATTAAAGGGACACTAACCCCAAAATTTAACTTTCATGATTCAGATAGGGCAGGCAATTTTAACCAACTTTCTAATTTACTCCTATTATCAATTTTGTTATCATTCTCTTGCTATCTTATTTAAAAAGCAGGAATGTGATGCATAGGAGCCGGCCCATTTTTGGTTGAGAACCTGGGTTATTCTTGCTTATTGGTGGGTAAATGTAAGCCTCCAATAGCAAGCACTATCCATGTTGCTGAACCTAAAATGGTCTGGCTGCTAAGATTTACATTCCTGCTTTTAAAATAAAGATAGCAAGAGAACGAAGAAAAATTTGATAATAGGAGTAAATTAGAAAGTTTAAAATTTCATACTCTATCTGAATCATGAAAGAAAACAATTAGGTTCAGTGTCCCTTTAAAAGGGGGCCTCTGCTAACTTCTCTCTCCCCAGCGAATCATGAAAGTTTAATTTTGATTAGACTGTGTCAGTCAAAGCTAACAGTGATGTGTAGTTTTAACCAATCCTGATTTCTGAGTAGGCAGGCATAACCCCCCATTTAAACCCATGCATGAGGCAGCTAACATCTATATCTAGTTTGAGCTTGGTGTACCTTGATGTGTTGAGTTTAGTTAGCAGTGAATTTACATTATATCATTGCTAGAGGAAGGGGCAAGGGGCAAGGAGACACAGAAAACAGGAAGGCAGTCTTGTTATGTGGTCTTGCAGTATTCACGTAATAAAGTGATTGCAGAAAAGCAGCCTGTGTCTGTCATCATCAGTTATAGATGACCTTGTTATGGAGAAATTTACATTTACTGCACTTATGAAATGAAACGTATGAACGTTTTGTGTTTAACTCAAGGGTACAGCAACCACATGAGACAGTAGAAGAGTTTGTTACTGACCTCAGATTAAAAAGTAGGTCTTGGAATTTTGCTGACAATTGGTTTTCTCCAATGTTATTTTAATTTTATTTTAGAAGATTTATTTAAATTTTATTTTGGGCTAAATTATGAGTGGAGCGCTATTTAGTACTTTCGCTAGAGAGCTATTTGCACTAGAAGTAAACTTTTTGTGCGCGTCGGGTTTTCCTCGTATTATGAGTTGAAAGTAAAAAGTTATCACTCTCATGCTAACCCGACCCATGCAAAAAAACAAACTTACAATATTGCACGTGATAACCTATGCACCCATAGAAGTGAATGGGGAAAAAAAGTGTAAAAAAACCTAATACCCCACTCTCATGCTAACCCAGTTGCATAGTCTCAAGTACACTAACCCGACATGAGAATATGAATATTTCACATTCCAATGTTCTTCATATTTATGAATATGCTCTATTTATTCATAAATACATATTTATCTCTCTCTCTATATATATATATATATGTATACAGAGAGAAGTGCACTCACAGCAACTAACAACTGGCTCAATACCATTGTTAGCCTGTTCTATGGCGATTTTCCACCTAGGTGCAGCTTTTTAGCCCAGTAATGCTTTTCACAGAGTAGAACTTTCCTGTAGTATATCAGTCTGATCCCGCCTATTACAGTCAGTCCAGCACCGAAATACCAGGCTATTCCTCTCTGAACAAGGAACACAGCAACCCCAGACGATCATTTTAGCCTTCATTGGGCCTCGTCAGTGAGGTGTAGCCATATTCCTCTAAGCACACTGAGCAAGGAGTCCATGTCTGGACTAAAAGAAGTTGCACCCAGGTGGTAAATCACCATAGAACAGGCTAACAATGTTATTGAGCTGGTTGTTCATTCCTGTAAATGTGCACTTCTCTCTATGTGTATTTAGTCTCCCTACAGGAAAAAAGGGGCAACCAGACATGGACTCGAATCCTTGCTCAGTGTGCTTAGAGGAATATGGCTACACCTCACTGACAGGGCCCAATGAAGGCCGAAACAATTGTCTGGGGTTGCTGTGTTCCTTGTTCAGAGAAGAATTGCCTGGTATTTTGGCGCTGAACTGACTGTAATAGGCAGAATAAAACTGATATACTACAGGAAAGTTCTACTCTGTGAAAAGCATTACTGGGCTAAAAGAAGTTGCTCCCAGGTGGTAAATTGCCATAGAACAGGCTAACAATGGTATTGAACTGGTTGTTCGTTCCTGTGAGTGCACTTCTCTCTATGTGTAGATATATATACATAAAAGTAAAAAATGTGGCACTTGCTGGTCCTTTTAATCCAGTGTATTTATTAGTGTAACATTTGGGGGAACACCCCTCTTCCACAGAAAGTGAATCATAACCAAACAAGTGAATATAAAGACATAACCCCGCCCCCAGGGATTCAAACATTGTGCCAAAAGTGTTGTAATGGTAACTTATAAAACTGTTACAAAGAAAATGCAAACCAAATACAAAACATGAACACAATGGTCCTTGTGTGGTTTGCTAAATTAATAATCAATTTGACCAAATACTTATTATGCTTATTATGTTGTGCATCTTTGTGAATAAAGATAATATAGTGTCATGTTAGAGACATCATAAACAATGGATAACACTTGAAAATACATAAAAGTTCATGAAATAAATAAACAATAGGAATTGAACTTAAACATACATGGGAGAGCCTTGGTGTTGAAAAGCAAGCACAGCTGATTATTACAGAGAAATTACTGAGATGATATAATATATCAAATGCCTCAAACTATCAGCTGTAACAAAACAATCCCAGTACTGTAGCCAAATCACACATATAAGCACCATTATTTAGGTATACTGTCAATATTGTAAACATGATGTGCCAAAAGTAACTGTAATAATAGTAATAACAGTTACAGGCTATGTAACGATAATAGGAGCGAAGAGCAGTTACTTACTGTGACGCTGAGTTACAGAGTGAAAATGAGCCAATCGTGTATAACATCACTGACACACCTACCTGTCATGTGACTAGGAGCTGCATGTCAGACTGTGTAAAAGGTCCGGCCAAACGTGTGTATTATGTCTGTTATTTCAGTGTAACAGAGGAATAATTGCTCAATCTAATGTCTAGCAAGTATAATTGCTGTTATAGGGGGCAAATGCATTACTCAAACAGACTATGTTATTACTCTCAATAAGGTATAAGGTTTTAGACATAATGGGGCCTATATAACAAAGGTCTGTCGGACCTGATCCAACAGTGCGGATCAGGTCCAACAGACCTCGCTGAATGCGGAGAGCAATACGCTCTCTGTATTCAGCATTGCACCGTTGAATTGTGGTGATGTCTGTCCGCCTGCTCAGAGCAGGCGGACAGGTTATGGAGCAGTGATCTTTAGACCGCTGCTTCATAACTGGTGTTTCTGGTGAGTCTGAAGGCTCGCCAGAAACACAGGGCTTCAAGCTCCATACGGAGCTTGATAGATATGCCCCATTATGTTAAGTCACCCTTTCAGAGCAGACCAAATGTAGGTGGTGGTGGTGTAGGGGGCGGCAGATTAGGGGTTAATAACATAATGTAGGTGGCGGTGGGCTCCGGGAGCGGCAGGATAGGGGTTAATAAGTTTATTAGAGTGAAGGTGGGCTCTGGGAGCGGCGGTTTAGGGGTTAATAACTTTATTCAGCTGTGGCGGGTCCAGGAGCGGCGGTATAGTGGTTAAACAGTTTAGTATAGTGTGGGTGCTTAGTGACAGTATACCAATAAAGCTGGGAAAAAGCTGAAGAGCAGCAAGATTGATGACTGTTAGTTATCATCAGTCCACTGCTCATCGCCCCGTACTTGGTGCGCGGCTTTTTGACAGCTTTTTTGGTAACTTTGGAGAGGGTATTCAGGTCCGCGGCAGCAATGTTAGGCGATGTTAGGCGAGTGTATTGATGCCGGCGAATGCAGCATCGTTGACGGCTTGATAAATAGGCCCCATAGTCTCATTTAGTGTATACAACCACACTTCTGGTATAGTTAACAACATCAAATCTACGTCAGGTATTGTGTGTTATTAACTGGGTGAGGTATTTAGAGCTAAACAGTATTGCTTCAGGCTGTTGCATAAGATCCTTCCTACCCTTGCCGGCTGAGGGAGAGAAGGAAAAGGAGCCCTGGCTCTATGATTCAAAAGGGGGAAGCAACGAATCCTACAATATCCCAATAAATGAGAAAACCCCTTCTAACTATTCAGAAGAGTGTGCAACAATATTTACTGCATGAAAGAGTACATAATACAGTTGCAACCCTTGCATGGAGCTTACATACCATAATGATACAATATATGGTGTCCTAGTGTAGAGCGGTCTCAGAAAGAGTACTAACTAGTACGTCACAAGTTAATATTGCGATTCATAAACTTTGATGCACAACATGTAAATGGTATAGGCTAACCCTCTGTAAATAACAAAACATATATATAAGACAGCACAAATTATCAACTAGCATACAAGAACTGGCTCAAACTATCCCCTATTGTAGGAAAATAGACTTGACAAGAAACTGGCCCATTAGCCACCACCCTACTGCAAAATAGGAATCAATAGTACAAAGTATGAGGTCTAGACCCCAATATATAGGTTTCTGCAAGCTACGGGAGGTGTGCATATATAAGCCCTGTTTAAGTAAGACAAGAGTCTTTACCTAATCATGGCATTAAGCTATGTTTATGTAATGTTACTGCAGATTTGCTATGCAATATGATTCTGAAAATCTTACTGTCTAGACATTGCTATCAAACCTGCCCAGCCCAGGTAAGTATTTAAATATAGCCCAAACATATAGCCTAACTATCATGTCTAGCCGGTAAACAGAACAACTTTACGTTCATATCCCAAAGTCAGCATGAAGGTTATATGGCTTAAGTCTATGCAAGTATAGACATCAAAGGGGCAAGCTTATAGCGCATTGAGACCCATTAAGAAACCTGGTGGTGACCGATATTAGTTATCATTATATAAAACATTAGACTAGCATAGCAAACAGAGCTGCATACTATCCAACTGCATTTATACTATTCAGGAGGAAGAACCAGTGCAGATGTATCTAACTAAATTGTGAGTAACCATGTAAATATAATTTAGGTACTTACTCTAGAGACCATAATCTCCTGGGCCCCAGACTATTTCATGGTGTAGAGGTATCCAAGTTAAGCGGGATTAGCTGATTAAAATTGTTGCAGCAAGCAAGTAGGGGAATGCAGTTTGAACTCATATTTGGCTTATATACAGGTAAGGATGTCTATCTTAGTGTTCATACATAATTTATAAGCCTTGGTAGTGAGAGCAAGAGCCTCAGTTATAGATTCCCCTCTATAGCAATAGCTTGGACACTAATCAATAAAATAGTCTCAACTATAATAAGGATAGTCTGATGGTCATAAGTGTAATTATAATATACAGGTCATTTAGCCAGATATGTATGTATATATATATATAGGCATAATTAGCTAGTGAAAGTTGCTGCAGCAAGCAAAAAAGAGAGTGGAGTTAATCTCATATATAGTGAGTGCATAGTTTAGAATATGTATATGGCTTAAAAACTCTAGCAGAGCTAAGACTACTGTAGTAGGCTCCCCTTCCTAGGAATGTCTGAAACACTAGAGTAAACAGTGAAACATACTTAGCCACAATAAACATTATAACTTCCACTATAGTACACTACTCATTTAGCATTACTCAAAAATAATATTATATATAGGTAAGCATTTCACCATTTCTGGTTTGTGCACATGAGGGAGTCAGTCCAAAACTCCTGTATCATTATGAGCTGTTGGTTAGGGCTCAAACTAAAATTGCAAATCGAGGGAGAGAGTTCAATTCCTATATGGAGCTAACCCATTACAGCAAGCTGAGAGATTTTAAGGCACACCATTGAGCATTTAGAGAAGGGAAGGGCCATGTCGAAAAGGAGCATTCCAGCCTATGGGAGTGCCAATCAAGGAGCATTCCATCCAGATTCCATATTAGTACCATTGTGGTTAGGGAAAGATGGGCCCTGCTCACAATGCCAGTAAAGTGTTATCAATGTTCAACCAATTCTGCTTCTGAGACAGCAAGAGTGCAGTGGCATGGCTAGAATATTGTTCTGCGAGTCAGTATTGAGCGTTTCAGTCAACCAGGTGAACGGGATGGTAGTCAGCTCCGGTGAGTGGGATGACGCCAAACTCATAGCGTAAGTCAGAGCTAAGGGCATGCCTGACCTTACATTGGAGACAAAGGGAGCTGTGCATATTGACTGAGATATCGGGGTCCCTACATTTTTGGAACTTGCTAATTTTATAGTGCATTCCATTGTAGACAGTGTCCCTGTAGCTGAGATAGCCGGCCCCAGACTTCCCACCGGGCGACTGGCTGTATCACACTGGGTGGCAGCCATAAGTTTCGGCCTTCCTGGGACATGGAGTGGAATTTGAGGTTGTCTCTCGCAGTGCTCCTTTGTTGCTTGTTCAGATGGGGACTTGTTCCATTCACCTTTTACACTGGTAATTGACAGGTCCTCACTAGGCCACGTAGCATAATCGCTACCCATAGCTCGGCATAATGTGGTGAGATCTTTAAAGGAACTATCCATCTTAATTTCAAGGTTTGTAAGCAGGGCCTGCACAGCGATGCAAAACTCCTCCATATTTAGGTTTTATGTAGTATAGGGATGTCAGAAGATCTCTTCTTTACATGCCTCTAGAGTCTCTGATCACAGCAGTAAGCGTGTCTTTTTGCTCCATAGGAATCACAAACCTTGAAGGTCCTATTTGTTTATTTTATGTAGTTCACTATGCATGTGCTTTTAACAGTGGCTTTTGTGTTTTACTTTGCTACTGTAGAAGTAGCTGTGGATTAAAAAGATTAAGCCGTTTTTCCCCAGTGGTCACCATATTGGATTTAGTCTGGTGTGTAATTGTAGCCTACCTGAAGTCCGGTTTGTCTATTGGGGACCCGGTAAGGAAGATTTCTTTTGGCACTAGTCGTGCGTTTTCCCTGTCGGTCCGTTACTGCTGGTTGGGAATCATTTCAGTTTAGAGCTCTTTCGTGAGGATCGCAAGGTTAGAATTTCAGGCCTCCGTGTCACATCCTAGCTTGTACAGTTCAGACGCTCACAATCTCTATCCAGTCCTGGCATCTAAGTTTTCCCTGCTCACGGAGTATTGAGCTGGTAGTACTTGTGATCCTCAGTTAAAGAGGTACTGGTTAGGTGCAGTTAGCAGGGTAAAAATAAACTCTTATGTTGGTGACTGTGTGGAGCCCGGGATTTACATCACTGAGCTCAGTCAGACCACGCCCCCACATGCCTGCTTCTTCAAATAAAGATACCAAGAGAACAAAGAAAAATGATAATAGGAGTAAATTAAAAAGTTGTTTAAAATTGCTGCTTTATCTTAGTCATTAAAGAAAAAAAAATGGGTTTAATGTCCCTTTAAGAATTGGTGAGAACAGGCTGAATCCCACCACTGAGTTAAGTATTAGTGCACTTAGATCAGATCTTTATTTTGTATTGAAATAGTGAAATTATGAATAAACTCTAGGTACACTTAGCTTACCCTGTACGTTGGCTGTTGTAGCATTAAAGGGACAGCTTAAAAAGATAGAAGATAATCCCTTTATTACCCATTCCCCAGTTTTGCATAACCAACACAATTATATTAATACAACCTTTACATTTGTGATTACCTTGTATCTAAACCTCTGCAGACTGCCCCTTATCTCACTGCTTTTTACACACTTGCATTTTAGGGAATTAGTGCTGCCTCACGCATAACTCCACAGGACAGAGCCCAATGTTATCTATATGTCACACATGAACTAGCACTCTCTGGCTGTGGAAAGCTAATAAAATGCACTGAAATAAGAGGCTGTCTGCGGGGGCTTAGACACAGGCAGAGATTAATGTTATAAAGTATATTAATATAACAATGTTGTTTGTGCAAAGTTATTTCTCTTTTTAAACAATAAAAAAATCAAGTAGACTGTCCCTTTAAGGGGTTAAACAGCAGGAATGAGGCATGAAGTAATAGCTCAGTCTTGTTGCTGTTTGTGACACTCAAGCTATTGCAGGGCTCAAAACCCCTTAAACATGTGATGTACAGGAAATGTCCCTATTGTTAAGGGGCTAAAAAATGTTATTGTACTGAAATAGTGATTTTTACTGCTATTTCAGTGGTTTACAAAACTTTAAAGTGATGGTAAACTTTAAATAATCAAATGCCAAAAATGTAATCTTTGCCATTAAAAAAGGTATATGTGTACCTTTTTTTTTTTTTAATCCATCTGTGTAAGGGTTACATTAGTGCATATAATAATGCTTCTATTACAATGTTATGCCGGCCCACATGGATGAACGCTTTTTTTTAATGACAATTCCAGTGAATATCCAATCAACATGAGTGTCAGTTGACAATCTTAAAGTCCAGCCCCTTTAAAGCCCTTAGAAAGCCTATGTAGAGAGTGGATGTGGCTACTCTATACATCACAGCCTATCCAAAAGAGGAAATAAAGGGGGGCGGAGGAACAGACAATACCAATTAGGATTATAAACCTTTTATTATAATATATATATAGTACAACAACGATGTAAAAGGCACTCACTGGTATAGGTGATAAAACATAACACTTAATTCAGTCCATTAAAAGCATAATGTTTCGAGAACATTGCGTTCCCTTTGTCAAATGCCAGATATAGCAAAAAAATAAATACAGAGCTATATAACAATACAATTAAACCGTCACCTTAAATACCTATTTGTGATGTCTCCAAACGCTGAACCGCAATTGCGGCCCGCGTGCGGTGTCTGAGAGTGATGGCGTAATCAGCGTGCGACACACGCTGATGCATACACTAAGGGAACGTAAAGAAACCTGTCAATCACACAGCCGAGTGCCTGTCTCCTGTCAAAACATAGGGAACGGCCATTGTAAGAAAGACATCAAATTAGGCTTGTGATCATATATATACGACTGGAAACTAAAGAGATAAACACTGCAGTGTTTACCTCTTTAGTTTCCAGTCATTTATATGATCACAAGCCTAATTTGATGTGTTTCTTAGTGTACGCATCAGCGTGTGTCGTACCTTTTATATCGTTGTTGTACTGGATATTTTCTCTGGAGTGCACCCTGGGAGTTGATTCTTTGGAATATGGAGTGCCTATTCTATTGACTTTGCTATATATATATATATATATATATACACACACTTTAAAAAAATAATTATGTGGTTTTACTTGAAAACTAATATATGTTTTATTGCAACATTCTTATAGACTGGAATTTACCATAACTTTGACATTCCTACTTTTTCAAATAAAGATACCAAGAGAACAAAGAAAAATTTATAATAGGAAAAAATTAGAAAGACGCTTAAAATTGCATGTTCTATCTGAATCGTGAAAGAAAATTTTTGGGTTTACTATCCCTTTAAGTTCCTTGCAGTAGAGTTACATTTAATTAGTTTAAAACTTTATTTTGTAAAGTTAATCCATTTAAACTTTGAGCAACCCAACTTAAAGTCCTAATTTACTAAATAGAAATGAACAAGAGGAAGCCTGTAAAGGCAACAAATTGAGAGAGATACGGGCAACACTCAACCCTCTACGGTCACAGCTGACCCTACTTCTGCTTCAGGCACTAATTCTTGCTGACTTTGTCAAATTACTTGGCTCACTTTTCTTAAAGTTATCATTTAATTCAGTGTAAACACCACCTTCATTACTGCTAGCCTGAGTGTTAATTCCTTGATAAACAAAAAGCTGCTCTGCGCAGGGGAGTGTTTTTTTTTCATATTATTATTATTAGTAATAATTAATTTTTAATTTTTGTTCTGATGCCTCCCCCTTAGGAACATATCTCTAAATCACCTGATGACATGGTAAATAATCTGTTCCTAAAAGGGAGCGTTGATTAGTTATTTCTTTTGATGCTGTAATGCTCGTGGGATATTCTACTATCAGATCAAACTTGGCCAGTAGTCTTCTTATACCGGCGTCAAGCTGGAATGATAGAGAATATCCCAGAGCAGAGAGAGTTTGCAAATGAGGTAAGTGGTACTCACAGTAGGCAGGGTCGTCTTTGGCGGCAACAGGTAGGGAATCCAGCGGTATGGCAGTTAAAGGGTAAACCAATAGGAGGACCGGAAACAGGCAGGAATCAGCAACACAGGGAATCCAGATATATAACAGTTCAGGGATAAACCAATAGAATGGTCAAACAGGCAGGGTTCGATAACAGTATAACAGTTCAGGGATAAACCAAAAGAATGGTCAGGCAGGCAGAGTTCGGTAACAGTATAGTAATCCAAAGATTCAAGGGTTAAGCAGGCAGAGTGGTCAGACAGGCAGAATTCAGCAACAGCATGGCAATCCAGCCTATACAAACAGTAGCACCCAGGAGCAAATACAAAAACACCTGCACTTGGGCAGTGATAGGTAAAAAGTGAGTAACTTACATAGGCGCATGATTCGCGCCTCAGGAGATCCAGACCGGCATCAGAGGACAGAGACGTGATATGATGAAGTCACCGCTGCATGCATACAGGAGTCGATTCTCCCCTAACAACGAGCAGAGAGCGCTGCGTCCCTGGCAACAGCCAGGAGCGGCGTGACAGATGCGTCCTCATTAGTTACATCATAGTTAGTCCTGATTGTTTACTAATGGACATGGATTTTAGCTATGATTGGTGATATACATATATTGTTATCCCTTAATCTTATTGGGATTATTATGTTTACTAGCACATAACTAATTTATCAGTGATTATAAAGAATCTATCTATAGTTATGTGACAAATAAGGCAATATTGTTGCAGACACTATTTATTAACATATCCTGTCGTGCCTTTTGATTGAACATATCATGTGTGCTTTGTGACTATATATATATATATATATATATATATATATACACACACAAACAAAAAGGTATTGGTGCACATCCATTTTCAAAAGCACAACATATTTTTGAACTGCTGCTAAAAAAAAAAAAATTTGGGATCTTAGTCACACAATATGGCCATATTTTGCTTAGCCAGTCATCACTTACAAGGTGCCCCAATATAGACTGGTCCTAACACTACAATCATTTTGCCACAGAAGGCTGAATCATTCCTGCTTTTACTCTTCATAATAGAATGAGACTCCCTAGCTTAATATTCCCAACTCCATTACACTGTCATGAGCACACCTGAGCTTGGGTGGGGTGCTTAAACCAATGGGAGATGGTCAGTCTCCCTGATTATTTTTAAATACAGATACAAAATTTGTTTTTTTTAGCACACCTTACAAAAAGTTTAGATATACAAATTTGGGAGTGCTGCCAATATGACCAGTAATTACACAAACAAAAAGGTATCGACGCACATCCATTTTCAAAAGCACAACATATTTTTTGAACTGCTGCCAAAAAATGCCTGCAAACAACATCAAGAGACAACTATTCTTTTTAAATAAAATTGGTATCTTAGTCACACAATTTGGCCATATTTTGCTTAGTCAGTCACCACTTACAAGGTGCCCCAATTCGACTGGTCCTAACACTACAATCCTTTTGCCACAGAGGGCTGAATCATTCTTGCATTTACTCTTCATAATAGAATGAGAGTGTTAGGACCAGTCTATATTGGGGCACCTTGTAAGTGGTGACTTTTGAAAATGGATGTGCGCCAATACCTTTTTGTTTGTGTAATTACTGGGTCAGATTGGCAGCACTCCCAAAGTTGTATATATAAACTTTTGTAAGGTGTGCTAAAAAAAACAAATTTTGTATCTGTATTTAAAAATAATCAGGGAGACTGACCATCTCCCATTGGTTTAAGCACCCCACCCAAGCTCAGGTGTGCTCATGACAATGTAATGGAGTTGGGAATATTAAGCTAGGGAGTTTCATTCTATTATGAAGAGTAAAAGCAGGAATGAATCAGCCCTCTGTGGCAAAAGGATTGTAGTGTTAGGACCAGTTTATATTGGGGCACCTTGTAAGTGGTGACTGGCTAAGCAAAATATGGCCATATTGTGTGACTAAGATCCCAATTTTATTTAAAAAGAATAGTTGTCTCTTGATGTTGTTTGTAGGCATTTTTTTGCAGCAGTTCAAAAAATATGTTGTGCTTTTGAAAATGGATGTGCGCCGATACCGTTTTGTTTGTGCAATTACTGGATCATATTGGCAGCACTCCCAAAGTTGTATATATAAACTTTTTGTAAGGTGTGCTAAAAAAAGAAAATTTGTATCTGTATTTATATATATATATATATATATATATATATATATATATATAAAACACCCTGTCTGGTGCATGGTATGTGTCCACAATTTTGCTATACAATCATTGTTCCATGGTATATTATTGGTTTAAAGGGACATTCCATTCAAAATTTAAACACACATAGGTGAATTACATCTTTGAATAGGAACATATTTACAATATACATGTATTGGCAGAAATGCTTCTAGTAAAAGTTAAGTTATTACTGTTTAAAGTGTTAACATTTTTCTCTGCATGTGAAGCATAGCTAGATATTCTCAGTGAACCAGCATTTTAAATACTGCAGCTGTTTGGAGCACCAGTGGGGCTTGTATCATGTCAACAATTAATAAATTGAGTCATTACAAGATGGTTCAAGCACCTTAGGCTCTATTACCAAGTGCTGGATTTAAAATGCTGGTGCATGGTGCATACTTAAATACACTTTTAAAACAGCTATAGCTTTTATTAGAGGCATTTTTGCTTATACATGTATATTACAAAAATGCTTCTATTCAAAACTGAAATGCATCCATGTGGATTTCAATTTTGGTTGGAATGTCCCTTTAACCCTTTGAGTGCTAATGACGGCTCTGAGCCATCACAGAGTTTCTCACTCTGGTGCTAATGACGGCTCAGAGCCGTCATGAACACGCTCCCACCTTGAGGGAGATCTGGGGGCTCCTAACTGCTTCTACCCCGGTGATCGTGCCCTTTAGAGTGACAGGCATCGCCGGGGCTTCATGTGATGTGCGGTGATGTTACGCGCAATTACGTGATGATGTCACCGTGCAATTTTATTTATACTTAACAATGTTAAGTATAGGAGGAGGGGTCATGCTGCTTAGAAGCCTGTATCTCAGGCATCTAAGCAGCTACAGACCCCCAAGACTCACCATTGGAAAGGTAATCACCTAACCTTTTCTGTAAAAAAAAAAAAAAAAAAGTTAAAAAAAAAATTAAAAAATTTCAAAAATAAAAAAATTTAAATAAAATATTAGCACCCAAGTGGGAAATGGTTTAGCAGCGAAAGGGTTAATTGTGGTTGTTCCTAAATGGTTATTATAAGATGACTTTGTCTTTATATTACACTAATGTAGTGGGCAGCTCCTACCTTTAAAAAACCGGTTGGCGAAATGCGTATCATATTTCAATCTGAATGATACCTACTAGCAGAGGCTAAATGGCAACACCCAACTTTTTAAAATAATTATTAGACTTAGACACAGCAGACTAGACAGTGTCCACACCATATCACCAATAGTGATTTGCATAGGGTTTTCTTTTTTATATTCATGTCTTGTATGATAATGTGGATAGGTGCCTAACTGTGTTTGCCTCAATACCTAGTTTAAATGTGTGTATTGGTGATAACCATGGCAGTGGTCATTATCTGTCTCATTCAGCACCAGGCAGGTTTTTAAAAAGACGCAGGGGCTTTTTCAGAGATATATGTTCCAAAAAAAAAAACACCTATCCTTGCTACTAGGCTTTCATCTAGTCTGGTTGTTAAAAAATGATAGGAATCCTACAAGAGGATAGGCACCTATATAAAAAAAATATAAAATTAAACATTATGTTAATTGTAGTACAGAACATGTGGTTTATCTTTTGGAATATTTAATTTGTCAGGAACAATATGTAGGACAAACCTCACATAGTCTGAGGTCCAGAATTGGAGAACATAAGAGAGACATTAAGAACTATTATAAAGACTTTTTTTACTGTTTTTTTTTTTTTTTTTTTTTAACTAATGAACCTAAGATTTGGGTTAAGATCATAGACATTGCCATAATGCCACCAAGGGGAGGAAACAGAAATAAGATATTGATGAGATAGGAATTATATTGGATTTATAAACTAAAAACCAAGACACCTCAGGGTTTAAATAGAGAAAGGGATACAAGCTTTTTTGTTGAATAGATCCTATTTATCTGTAATTTCTTTATTGGTCTCTATTGTGGTTGATGATTAACCCCTTAATGACCAATGCCGTATGCCGTACATCCTCACAAAAATACCCTTAATGACCGAGGACGTATGGCGTACGTCGCTGGTCTTGGAAAACAGTGGAATCGATTCTGATCGTTGTGGGAGGCGGGTGGGTGGCCATTGATGGCTTAGATCAGTAAGAGGGGGTGGGATCAGGGGTGGGGTCGCGGGGGGCGTGCACGGACGCGGGCGTGTGCACGAGGATAGAGCGGGTGGGAATCGATACATTACAGAAAATGTTTGGCAAAAGTGGGAGAGTGGGGGGAGGGAAGTGCAGTGAAACCATATAAAAACAGATCTGGGAGGGGGTGGGGGTTAGTCTTTGGGGGGGGAAGCTACACTACAAAAAAAATAAATTAAAAAAAACTAATTTTTTTTGTAAACTGGGTACTTACTGGCAGACAGCTGCCAGTACCCAAGATGGCTCCCAATAAGGTAGAGGGGGAGGGTTAGAGAGCTGTTTGGGGGGGGGCTAGGGAGGTTGGGGCTAAGGGGGGATCCTTCACAGCAGCATATGTAAATATGCTATAACAAAAAGCTACCTTTTATTTTAGTACTGGCAGACTTTCTGCCAGTACTTAAGAAGTTGGGGACATTTGTGGGGTGGGGGAGGGAAGAGAGCTGTTTGGGAGGGACCAGGGGGTATGATGTGTCAGGTCGGAGGCTGATCTCTACACTAAATTAACCATACAAGCTACCTAATTAACCTCTTCACTGCTAGACATAATACACATGTGATGCGCAGCGGCATTTAGCGGCCTTCTTATTACCAAAAAGCAATGCCAAAGCCATATATGTCTGCTATTTCTGAACAAAGGGTATCCCAGAGAAGCATTTACAACAATTTGTGCTATAATTGCACAAGCTGTTTGTAAATAATTTCAGTGAGAAACCTAAAATTGTGAAAAATGTAACTTTTCTTTAATTTGATCGCATTTGGCGGTGAAATGGTGACATGAAATATACCAAAATGGGCCTAGATCAATACTTGGGGTTGTCTACTACTCTAAACTAAAGCTAAAATTGACCCTAGAAGCTCCCTACATGCTCCCTAATTAACCCCTTCCCTGCTGGGAATAATACATGTGGTGCGCAGTGGCATTTAGCAGCCTTCTAATTACCAAAAACACCAAAGCCATATATGTCTGCTATTTCTGAACAAAGGGGATCCCAGAGAAGCATTTTCAACCATGTGTGCCATAATTGCACAAGTTGTTTGTAAATAATTTCAGTGAGAAACTTAAAGTTTGTGAAACAATTTGTGAAAAAGTGAATATTTTTTTTTTATTTGATCGCATTTGGCGGTGAAATGGTGGCATAAAATATACCAAAATGGGCCTAGATCAATACTTTGAGATGTCTTAAAAAAATAAATATATATACATGTCAAGGGATATTCAGGGATTCCTGACAGATATCAGTGTTCCAATGTAACTAGCGCTAATTTTGAAAAAAAGTGGTTTGGAAATAGCAAAGTTCGACTTGTATTTATTGCCCTATAACTTGCAAAAAGGTGGTTGTAGATGTGTAACAGATTTTGGGGGTCAAAGTTTGAAAAAGTGTGTTTTTTTCCATGTTTTCCTCATATTTTATATTTTTTTATAGTAAATTATAAGATACAATGAAAATAATGGTATCTTTAGAAAGTCCATTTAATGGCGAGAAAAACGGTATATAATATGTGTGGTTACAGTAAATGAGTAAGAGGAAAATTACAGCTAAACACAAACACCGCAGAAATGTAAAAATAGCCCTGGTCCCAAACGAACAGAAAATGGAAAAGTGCTGTGGTCATTAAAGGGACATGAAACCCACATTTTTTCTTTCATGATTCAGAAAGAGCATGCAATTTTAAACAACTTTCTAATTTACTTATATTATCTAATTTGCTTCTTTCTCTTGATATTCTTTGCTGGAAAAGCATATCTAGATATGCTTAGTAGCTGCTGATTGGTAGATGCACATAGATGCCTCGTGTTATTGGCTGACACATGTGCATTGTTGTTTCTTCAACAAAGGATATCTTAAGAATGAAGCAAATTAGATAATATATGTCAATTGGAATGTTATTTAAAATTGTATTCTCTATCTGAATCATGAAATAATTTTTTGGGGTTTAGTGTCCCTTTAAGGGGTTAAGAACTACTTTGTGGTTATCTCCTTGAGTGGTGATTTTTCATATAGGTAAACCTGTTGCCATTGTTTGCTAACTATGATTCATAAAATAAGTGAAGGAATAATAATAGCAATAATATTTGACACAGAGTATAAAAGTTGAAATACATCAATAGGGTTAATATAACAATAATATTAATGACAGCATATTTCAAAATGTAATATTATACATAAATATATATATATATATATATATACTGTATATATATATATATATATATATATATATATATATATATATATAATATAAAGAAAACTCTAAGAGACCTTGAAATATCAGGATTCTTAAGCTTATCTAGTGTCAAAAAAGATAAAGTTTCTATTCTCTGCATTGGTTTAAACACAGTATTATGTCAGTATATTTATAAAAATCTTAGCAGTATTCTCTAAACAATGTGTGAGTATATGGCAGGGAATATATTTAACAATTTTCTTTAGACTGAACCCACAATCAATATACTTCTACTAAGACAACAAAATTAATATAAATATCTGAATTCTTTATTATTAGTAAATAACTATGAACATGTTGATACATAAATATTTGTAATAATTAGAATATGAGTCAATATTATATGCGTTAAAACAAAAACTATTTAAAATATGCTATGCAAAGCTCATGCAAATTTACTTTAAAACCAGCCTTTCATTCAGAGCTGCATTTAAAATATTACAATGAGACCTAAAATACAGTTTAATTTTACCCTGTTAATATAATGAGGTTCCAAAATCTTTAACAGCTCAATACCCCAGCAACACAATTCTAACAGTGTTAATTCAAACAATAGGACAATCTATACTTCTATTAAAACATCAGAAATTGTATATATTATTTATGTAAAAACCCAATTCTGAGTTATCACTCTATAGTTGTATAGATAAAACAATTTAGCATCAAGGATATGTATTTAACAATATACAGACTGAATATAAACTACAATATGAAACTGCTCCCCTTAAGTTTTTCCACTATACTTTAAACTACAGCTATTATGCATATATCTGTGTTAAAATATTAATTGCAACCCTCTTTCTTTTTATATATATACGTTACCGAAATTGATAGTTCAGTTACCAAGGATTTCTGGTTTCATCTCAGAAAATATATAAGTAGATTTTTGCAATCACTGAGAAAAAGGTAGATCAGCTTGCTCAGAATGAATGTATTTTGGATGCCCAGCAGTCGATCATTCAATTCAGCAAAATCTGTCTGTCCTTTCCTCTTTCCTGCATTCACTTAAATACGTTTTTCACTCATTTATGAAACCATGGGAGTGGCCCTACGAGATCTGACCATCCCATTGGTTAGGTGGGATGTCTATTTGGATTGGCCCTCGGTCACCATGGAAACATATCCTTTTTTTTTAACAGCTAAATCCTTTAACTGCTATACCGGTATCCGCCCTTCGGTAGCAGCAGGCATACAACATAGCAATGCATTTAAACACATCTCTGAACATTTTAATTTTTTTTTTTTAAATGTGTAATAATTGCCATAATTCCCTCATATTAATAAGTTCGCAATATCAATCACAGACGGGTAAGATCACATTACCTCTCTGGTCATTTTGATATGAAACATGTGTCTAACATTATTTATATTGAATAATTTATATTGCTAACTATTCAATTTTTCGTATTAAACATATTATATTTTACTGCATTAGTAAATTTCTTTTGTTAACATTTATATTTTATTTAGCCTAACAGAACATTTTTATTTCAATATCAGATGTCAATATTTCATAGTCATATCACATCAAAGTATCTTCCATATATCCATCTCACTATATTTCAAGAGATGTACTTAAAACTTTATAAACATTTATTGCACATTCATATGATATGATTTATTTCATCCCATGTATCGTCCTGTGTGTGTCATCTCTTAGTTCCACCTGGAAAACAGGAAAGCATGTCATATATACATATATGGGTTATTTTAATTATTTTAAACATACATGGAAAACTGGCATTGTTCCCTTTGCAAAATGTACTTAATTCTATTTGAGTCACCTTCCCCCCCAGCCGTATGTCTGCAATACGTCTTCCTTTGAAATCACAAAGATTTAGGTGACAAATTCCAGAGGGCCCTTGAACACATTTCTTTCTCTCATCACCAAATGTCTTGGAGTTATAGTTCCTTTAGGAAAAAAGTGTTTGTGTGCTTTACACAGCAGGAGGGTGTGCTTCAAAGCTTTGCTAACTTTCAATCATAATAAATGTGTATCCAGCTAACACTATTTGGTAAAGTTTTTTTTTTATAGTAAATAGAATTGTTGTTATCCCAAAACTTATGAGACACGAAATACAGATGGTTTTAGGGTAGATATAGGGGTCAGGGATCATCTGATAGAGATTATAAGTTCACACCTCAGTGGGACATCTCTAGAGAACAGTCTTTGTTCTCAGATGTGGAATACATAGAGTGTAATAAATGAGCAAGTTCAGACTCACTATTTGATAGATTTCATAATTATTATCTTATATTATATATATATATATATATATATATATATATATATATGTATTTTCCACTGACATTTACAGATGCCCTGACATAATTCCCCCTTTCAAATTCAAATATATGTAGGACACATGTATTTGAATTGGACCAAAGTCAGTGGTATTCTGTGAGCGTCAACTGTATGCCTCATAGACCAGTCTTCTATGGAGCGAGTTCGTCATTTTTTGAGCCCTTATCCTCATCATTTAGGCATCTTTAACTACAGTATGTCTTTATATGCATTTGGGGATATGACATTTTATTCTCCCTCTATGACTTGTAGTTGGGACCTAGGATGACATGCCCGCAGCTGATTGATATGGACCCATTTATCTATGAAACTTTCATTTTTGGAGATCCGTATCTTATAGGCCACTGGAGATATTTTGTCAGTAATGACAAAAGGACCTTTCCATGAGGGAAGAAATTTCTTCTCCTTAACCTGATCTCTTCCAAAGTTATAAAGATAAACTGTATCATTTATTTCATATTCCTTTTTGGATGTTTTGAGATCATAATAGGTTTTAGTGGCAGTTGCGGATCTTTCTAAATTCCTTTGAGCAAATGCAAAGGCATATTGCAGGTGCTTTCTTAGCTTCTCCACATATTGATGTGTATTGGCAGTGTTTATCAAGTTTTGGTCTGATGTACGGTACAGCAGATGCTGAGGTAGAACCATTCTTCTACCAGTCATCAGTTCAAAAGGTGACATCTTGGTCGCACTACTTGGAGTTGCTCTTAATGCCATTAAGACTAGAGGTAGTTTACATCCCAGTCTTTACCCGTTTCACTCACAAACTTTTTGAGGATTTTAACAATGGACTGGTTGTAACGCTCTACACCACCACTTGAGGCAACTCTATAAGCAATATGGAGCTTTCTTTTAACCCCTAGTATCTTCCACATTTTGGTCATCACTTCGCTAGTGAAGTGGGTCCCCCGATCTGACTCGATTCTTTGGGGCAAACCAAATCTGGAAAATACATGGTTGATGAGCAACGCTGCACATGTTTCAGCACTATTGTTAGGTGCACTAATGCACTCTACCCATTTAGTGAACAGGCATGTCACTGTTAACATGTATTTGTTACCTCTTGATGACATTGTTACTGGACCAATAAAATCAATTTGTATATCTGACCATGGCATTACCTTCCCCCTCTTCTGCAATGGCGCTCTATGCGTTGGCGCAGTGGGTTGGAACTGTGGACAGATTAAACAACCTTGACAGTAGGTTTGAACATCTTTCAACATGTGTGGCCAAAAAGCATAGTCACGCAATATTTCGTCCGTGAGTTTGGCACCACGATGACCAAATGTGGGAGCATCATGGGCATGTTGAAGCATTAGACCTCTGAACTTGGTGGGCACTACCCATTGCTGAATGCCAGTTTTGGAGGTCCTAATTAACAAACCATCCTGTAACTTGAATTCTGATTTAGATTTTATTAAGATTCTAAGATCTTCTTTGCCAATACAATCCTCTTTTGAGATGGGGTTGCTTTCAGGATCTTCTATATGTTTATAGAAAATGCCTACAATGGGGTCTTCTTTTTGACTAGTGATCAGGTCCTCACTAGGGGAATCCTGACTCCATTGTACCAGGTTAGGCTCACTCTGTTGTTTGGTCTGGTTTCTGGTAATGGCTTCTACCTGAATTTCACCCATTAAATGGTCAATATTAAGGAGTTCTCCAGTTATGGCTCCTTGTTTGGCTAATAAATCTGCAAGGTCATTGCCTTCCTTATCTGGACCTAGAACCCTGGAATGACCCTTGGTCTTTTTCCAGTATATGGTTAAATCATTGGATACCACTGGGTTATCAATCTTGCAGAGCAACTTGCCATGCTTGACTGGCTTGTTATTGCTTTTCTGCATGCCATTTCTTTTCCAAGTTGGTAGGTATTCAATAAAACTGTCACGCACATAATTTGAGTCAGTTATGATCACAAATTCACGAATACCATGTTCAATAGCCATTTCAATGGTTTTTAGAATAGCAGTTAGTTCTGCAACTTGACTGGATCTTGGTCCAATGTTAAAACCTACAGATATATTTGGGAATCCATTTGCCCAAATTATACCAATGCCAGCGACTAATCTGCGCTCATTATCAATAGTGGCATGGTAAGAACAACCATCAACATATACCCAAGGTAATGTTTGACAATGGTCCTCATTGTACATTTTATATGGGGAAAGCAATTGTTCCTCCAGAATATCATTTTCTTATAATTCTTCCCCAGGATCTCTGGCAGCACAGTTGTGGAGCTCAGCAAGCCCCTGTGCGATTGGATTCTTTTTATTCTGCTTGTAGCGCATTTCTAGTGGCCAGCCTTGTAAGGAAAGAGTCCATGCTGTTATGCAGCTATTTGACAAATTCCCATCTCTTATTCTTTCACTTTGCAAATATAGCAAAGGCTGGTGGGCCATTTCTACAATAATTTTCTCGCCCTGTATATAGCTGAAGAAATTTTGTAGAGCCCATACAGTAGATAAGAGGGCTTTTTCGCAATCGTTAAACTTTATTTCTACTGGGGATAGAGTTTTGCTCGCATAAGCAATAGCTTTGTTCAAATTATCATGCTTTTGGTATAAAACAGCATTAATGCTTACATCTGTGTACCCTGTTTCTAAGTAGAAAGGTTTACCACCTTCAGGGTAAGCTAAGCAAGGTGCTTGAGTGAGTTTTCTCTTCAGCTCTCTGATGGCTGTCTCTTGAGACTCACTCCAGTGCCATTTCACATCCTTCTTTAGAAGAAGTAGTAGTGGTTTAGCTAACTCTGCATAATTATCAATGAATTTGTGAGAATAATTCGTCATACCCAGGAAGGATCTCAATTCCTTTAAGTTAGTGGGGGTTTTAGAATTCACTATAGCTTCCACCTTTTTCTTCTGAGGATTTAGCCCTTCAGAAGTAACTTCATGTCCCAAGACGTTTACACGGGTGTGGCACCATTGAGCTTTTTGTAGGGATAATTTGACACCTGCCCTTTTAAGTTGGCTGAGGACGTGTTTAAGCTCTGCAATGTGTTTTTCAAAGTCTGTGCTTTTGATTAAAACATCATCAACATAAGATAAGTTCCCTCTTTCCAGTGCATCAGGCATAGCCTTATGCATGAATACAGCAAATTCATGCCCAGAATTTATGTATCCAAATGGAAGTCTCTGGAATGCATATTAAACCTTTTGGAAGGAGAATGCCAGCTTATACTGGTCCTCCTCATGTACCTTGATGGTCCAGTATCCCTGTGCACAATCAATGGCAGTGAATATTTTGGATCCCTGCATTTGTGCTAGGCATTGGTCAATATATGGCACAGGCCAGCCAGACATGTACACTCGTTTGTTTAGCTGTCTTAAATAAGCACACAAACGCCATTGTCCATTGGGCTTGAGAACACTTAGAATAGGATTATTATATGAGCTGTGCACCTGTCTGATAATACCTCTTTCTTCAAAATTCCTTATGATCTCTGCAAGAGAATCATATGAGGCTAAGGGAAGTCTGTATTGTTTGACAAATACAGGTGGTGCATCGGGATCTGTTTGTATCCTTCCAATGTTGCAAGTCTGTAGTACCACAGTCATAAGAATCCCTAGCGAAAATATCCTTGTACTCCATCAGGAGTTCTCGCAGCAGTTGGCGTTCATCCTCGTTGGAACAGCCATTAGCTAAGGATATTTGTTCCTCGACTATTTGCTGAAATCCTGGAAAGATTTCCGGCTGTCCTATTTCATAGGCTTCTTCCAACCTAGAGGTGAGATCCCCTTGATTATAATTTACATTGCTCCCATGACTCTGGGTATTGGGTAATCTTGCTGTTTGATTGGCTGATCAAACACTAGAGAGGCTTCTTCAATTTTACAGATGTCTTCCTCTGAGCTGAAGGGATAAATAGACTGAATATTAAATAGACCCTCTGGCATAGATGCAAAGGATTGTTCTATTAATTGTTCTTCAGTTAAGTATCCTTCAGGTATTAGCCCAATTACATTATTCTGTAATTCAAAAGTGTAATAACTTGATTCCAGTGCGTATCCTATGGTAGTTCCCTTGGATAATGTTATATCCTGTGGGGTCATGTTATGCACAATAATCTGTATTGGAACAGTTCCAATATTCACCATAGGAGTGTAGGTTACTGTGACACCCATATTTTGTATTCTATGGGAGAGGCAAATTAGCATTTCAGAAGTTTTTAATTTCTGACCTCTCTTTACCTGTAAGGGTAAAAGAAATTTATCAGCCCCAGCAGGAATTATAACATCGCTAGATACCTGCATATTCACAGCATATGTCAATTGCTGGTTTGACTTCAGGGCTGCATTTTCATCCTGAAATACTTCAGGGTCCCCCTTTAACCTGCTCCAGAGGCAAGAGTTAATCAAATCTATTTGTATGGCATATCTATGTAAGATATAATTTCCAATGTATATTTGTTTATGGGGAGTATTTAAAACTAAAAACAGGTGCTTCGCTGACTTATTACCAATAGAGATAGATAATAAGCACTTAGCCGTGATGTTATAGCTTTCAGACCTGTTATACAGGTTGTGGACACAGTGGTCTTGGGGAGAAAGATATTTAATCACTTTAGGTTCAGCTATCTGCGCTAATAAACCTTCGCTTATATAGCTAGCTTCCTGTTTTAAGTTTATTTTAGCATACTTGGTTTTACCAAGGTCATGCACTTGTATAGGGATAAATAGATCCTCTTTAACTCTCTCAATCCCTGTGAGGTATTGAGCGTGGCCTCCCCCCTTAGGGATTTTATGATCCCCCTTGTGGTGTGATATGGTTAATACATCGCCATCTAGGGAAATATTCGCTATCTTTACAGGCGAAATTTTAAAAGTATTACCATCAGAGCCACTTAAAGGAGTCTGATCATCTATTTGTAGAATAGTGATTTCAGGTACAGAGTTATTCCTGAAATGAATCTCCACAGCATCTGGTTTCTCTTCCACCACGTGACAGCTATGTCGGGTGCGAGATATACCAGATTTTTCATAATTTATAGACCTTTTAACTTGTGACCAAATTACATTATTGATCACTACCAATAATTAAACGATCAGTTGGCAGATCCACTATAATGACAGGGTGTCTTATGACCCTGTTCCCCAATTTAAAATTTAACCAGGTAGTACCGTAAACTTTTAGGGAGTCACCCCAACACCTATTAGAGAACCGTCAAATTCTCTTATTTTAGGTTTGTGGGGTGTTAGCTCATTTAGCTGTGTGTAGTATTTGTGGGATAAGATAGTTGCCTGAGAACCAGTGTCAATTAATCCCATGATAGGGTTGGAGACTGAATCTTGTAGTTCAGCCAATACATAATATCTCCCTGCAGTTTCTACCATTTCACACATAAAATTGGCATTCTCATACATCTGTGGACTTCGCCACGTGTTACCTGAATTTGCCACATTTTCCCGTGCAGAGGAAACTTCATATCTACCTGTTTCCTCTATGACAGGGTCGGCTGGATTCTTTTGTACTGCATCTGTGGAAATAAGGTTAAGAGAGTGCTGCAAAGGAAGGGATTTGTTAATTTTTCCCTTATGAGGTTGCTTGTCATCACGGCTAAATCGTCCGTTTCCGGTCTGTGGGGAGAGAACATGATTGGTATCATTGATATTTATTATTACATTTTGTATATCTCCCCCTCCCTTTCAGGTGACACCGCAGTGTTTATGATTGTGCCTGTGGTCCACTGCTGACCACTGGCTGTACCCCTAAAAAAGTATTGTTTGGTTGCTGAGCCGTAAGTTTTTGACTCATATTAGCGACTTGTTCGCTCAACCGAATTAGCTGGGTACTAAGCTGATATACTTGATTGTACAAGTTACCCTTACCCCTACTCCTGGGCCTATCTCTTGATGCCCCATAATAATGGTTCTTGGACCATTGGTTCCCCTCAGAATTAGAGCTTCTATTTCTATCCTGGTGTGGTTGCCCCTGGGGTTCAATTTGTTCTGCACTATTATTTTGGGGAGCATTATTTACTTGGGGTGTCTGGTTATCCTGAGAATACCTTCGCTGTCTATTGTATCTACCTTTGCGGGGGTACCCATTATTCTGTGGGTATTCTCTTTGGGCGTAATTATTCGCCTGAGTATGTCCCCCGCTTTGCTATAGTCTCTCTGCGCCTCATCCCGTGTTGGGGGAGGGGTAGAGTTAAACCTCTGTGGAGATGGCCCGTTTTCTCTGGCCACTTCCACATGGGTTTTCTTTTTAGACTCAAAATTTAGGGGTTCAGGTGACACCCTAGTTTCGGCCACTATTTTAGGATTGGGCTTCTTCTCCCTTTTATCCCCCTGTTCACTGGACTGCTGAATAGAGTATAATTTCGTACTCTCTTTGATCAGCCATTCCATTGAACAGTTCTCCTCAAAATCTCTAGCTAAGTTGATTTTGATGGGTGTGGGTAGCGCTTCAAAAAATATATTCACAAACTCTGAACCTTCAAATACGGGATCATCTTCAGCCATGCTGTACGCATTCTTCAATATAGAAAGGAATTCGATTGGACTTTGATTCGCACTACATTTTAAACCATATACAGCTATTCTCGCTGCCGTTTTACTGCGATGTTGTCCGAATTCTTTTCTGCATTGTTTTTTTGTTTCACTCCAGGAATGAATATTCATATCCTTTAGTGAAGCAAAGAATTTGTGATGCTTACTTTCAAATACCCAGGGTAGAAATTCAATTTTTAATTGCTCACTTGTAACACTCATTATAGATAATGCGTTTTCAAAGGCCTCTAAGTGGTCAATTATGGAAGTGGCCCCCGCTTTAGAAAATGGGCGTACTGTATTTTTTAGGAATTTAAATATTGTGGGGGTGTCATACACTTTATTTGGTACATCACTGGATCTTACTGGGGACTTATTGTTTGAGCTAGAGTGCCTTTCATCTGAAGCTTAATAATTTTCTGGTCCCCCAGAGTTATGTAGTTGCCTAGGGGAAAAAGTTACCTCTGGGCCTGAATTAGGGCTATAGTTTGGGCATCTTTGTCTATCCTCCCGCCTGGGATCTTGACTCTCATTTCTGTCCCAGTCCTTATAGCTGCTAATTTGTCTCTGTAATTTATTTATTGCCTGTTCGTATGCTTTTTCAGCCTCATGATATCTAGCTTTTAAAGTTTTATTTTCATCTTGGCACTTTTTATATTCTTCTTCGAAAGCTTTAAAATCAGCCATTAATTCCTAATTATATTTATCTAAGTCAGAAGCCTTTTGGCTAGCATGGAAAACCTCTGTTTTTGCCTGAATAAAGGCATCTTGAAATTCTCGTAATGAATTATTTTCATCTCTTAGCCCCCCTAATTGTCTGTTCTGTCCTGCCATTTGGTTAGACATCTCACAGCTCAAATACATTAGGATCGGCCAAGTTTCGAAAATTAATTAATCACGCCCCCTAAGTTCCGTGCATCTATTAAGTTGCAGTAACATTTGGTATAATTCCCCATCTTCAAACCACATATCTTTAACTAAATCTTTGGCCTTATCTTTACACTCAGTAATATACCTGGAGACATCGTCCCCAATATCAAGTCTAGTCATGATGTGATTCATGGCGTCTAATTTGAGTGTTTTTTTCTGAATCACTTCATTGACGGAGAACCTTGGGGAGGACACAATTTCATCTTGCACAGAAACGCTAGCATTACTTTTTGCTGAAGACATCGTTATTTGAGTGTTGTACTTAATAAGATAAAACGTTAATACAATTTTGACCAATAAGAGAGAGAAACAAAAATTTTTTTTTTAAATATGACAAAATTAATATTTTTATTAATCTTGAAATATGAAAAATCAATATTTTTATGAATTTTGAAATATGAAAAATTAATATTTTTGCTTAATTTTGAAATATGAAAAATTAATATTTTTATGAATTTTGAAATATGAAAAATTAATATTTTTTATGAATTTTGAAATATGAAAAATGTATATTTTTGATACATTTTTTTAATATGAAAAATTAATATTTGTATTAATTTTTAAAAAAATTAATTTTTAATATTTAAAAATATTAACATTAATCTTGAACACGAAAATCAATATTTCAATTTAAAAAAAAAAAAACTTCTATATTTTCAAAATATCAATTCGAAATATGAAAAAAAAAATTCTCTCTTCTATAATAATTTCTATTTACCATAAATATACTATATCAATATGATAATTATTTATAATATCTCGCGCAATGCCTCCAAATAATATGTCAGTATATTTATAAAAATCTTAGCAGTATTCTCTAAACAATGTGTGAGTATATGGCAGGGAATATATTTAACAATCTTTATTTAGACTGAACCCACAATCAATATACTTCTACTAAGACAACAAAATTAATATAAATATCTGAATTCTTTATTATTAGTAAATAACTATGAACATGTTGATACATAAATATTTGTAATAATTAGAATATGAGTCAATATTATATGCGTTAAAACAAAAACTATTTAAAATATGCTATGCAAAGCTCATGCAAATTTACTTTAAAACCAGCCTTTCATTCAGAGCTGCATTTAAAATATTACAATGAGACCTAAAATACAGTTTAATTTTACCCTGTTAATATAATGAGGTTCCAAAATCTTTAACAGCTCAATACCCCAGCAACACAATTCTAACAGTGTTAATTCAAACAATAGGACAATCTATACTTCTATTAAAACATCAGAAATTGTATATATTATTTATGTAAAAACCCAATTCTGAGTTATCTATAGTTGTATAGATAAAACAATTTAGCATCAAGGATATGTATTTAACAATATACAGACTGAATATAAACTACAATATGAAACTGCTCCCCTTAAGTTTTTCCATTATACTTTAAACTACAGCTATTATGCATATATCTGTGTTAAAATATTAATTGCAACCCTCTTTCTTTTTATATATATACGTTACCGAAATTGATAGTTCAGTTACCAAGGATTCCTGGTTTCATCTCAGAAAATATACAAGTACATTTTTGCAATCACTGAGAAAAAGGTAGATCAGCTTGCTCAGAATGAATGTATTTTGGACGCCCAGCAGTGGATCATTCAAGTCAGCAAAATCTGTCTGTCCTTTCCTCTTTCCTGCATTCACTTAAATAAGTTTTTCACTCATTTATGAAACCATGGGAGTGGCCCTACGAGATCTGACCATCCCATTGGTTAGGTGGGATGTCTATTTGGATTGGCCCTCAGTCACCATGGAAACATATCCTTTTTTTTTTTTTTGAACAGCTAAATCCTTTAACTGCTATACTGGTATCGGCCCTTCGGTGGCAGCAGACATAAAACATAGCAATGCATTTAAACACATCTCTGAACATTTTAAAAAAATGTTTTAAAATGTGTAATAATTGCCATAATTCCCTCATATTAATAAGTTTGCAATACCAATCACAGACGGGTAAGATCACATTACCTCTCTGGTCATTTTGATATGAAACATGTGTCTAACATTATTTATATTGAATAATTTATATTGCTAACTATTCAAATTTTCATATTAAACATATTATATTTTACTGCATTAGTAAATTTCTTTTGTTAACATTTATATTTTATTTAGCCTAACAGAAAATTTATATTTCAATATCAGATGTCAATATTTCATAGTCATATCACATCAAAGTAACTTCCATATATCCATCTCACTATATTTCAAGAGATGTACTTAAAACTTTATAAACATTTATTACACATTCATATGATATGATATATTTCATCCCATGTATTGTGTTGTGTGTGTCATCTCTTAGTTCCACCTGGAAAACAGGAAAGCATGTTATATATACATGTATGGGTTATTTGAATTATTTTAAACATACATGGAAAGCTGGCATTGTTCCCTTTGCAAAATGTATTTAATTCTATTTGAGTCACCTTCCCCCCAGCCGTATGTCTGCAATACGTCTTCCTTTGAAATCACAAAGATTTAGGTGACAAATTCCAGAGGGCCATTGAACACATTCCTTTCTCTCATCATCTAATGTCTTGGAGTTATAGTTCCTTTAGGAAAAAAAGTGTTTGTGTGCTTTACACAGCAGGAGGGTGTACTTCAAAGCTTTGCTAACTTTCAATCATAATAAATGTGTATCCAGCTAACACTATTTGGCAAAGGTTTTTTTTTTAATAGTAAATAGAATTGTTGTTATCCCAAAACTTAAGAGACACAAAATACAGATGGTTTTAGGGTAGATATAGGGGTCAGGGATCATCTGATAGAGATTTTAAGTTCACACCTCAGTGGGACATCTCTAGAGAACAGTCTTTGTTCTCAGATGTGGAATACATAGAGTGTAATGAATGAGCAAGTTCAGACTCACTATTTGATAGATTTCATAATTATTATCTTATATATATATATATATATATATATATATATATATATATATATATATATATATATATATATATATATATATATGTATTTTCCACTGACATTTACAGATGCCCTGACAATAATAATTAGTTATTAACTATGTGAGACGTTGTTGCCTTGTGATGTTTACAATGTTGGCATTTATTTTATACATTTATACATTCATACTATCAGGAGTTTCCAAATGATGTATAAACAGTTGAACGTTTTTATTATAAGAATATCTAAGAATTAATTGTTTTTATATAGCATTAATTATGCTGTATTTGTAGTTTTAATTTAAATTAAGTCCCTTCTGATGTGAATTCCGTATCAGCACAGCTTTTATTGATTGATTACGATTACTTTAAAAGGGAGTTGAATACCTGAGATATCCTATGATTAAGTGCAGAGTGTCACGAAACGTGTAAGGTATTTTTCTCTGTTTTCCGATGTTGATGTGATCTTTTAATTGATGGAATAAAGATTTTGATTTTATATAACTTTTTTTTAAACCCCTAGAGTGTTGCCTCATTTTTTTGTATGCTGCTTATTCATGGCTTGCTCAGCCGTTCAGCGTGCACACCGCTATAGTGTTTCTGTGTAATACACGCTGTGTCGGTTGTACCTCCCCTAGCACACCTGTTTTTAAATAAAGACCATGTCTGAACCTGGAGCGGGGTTGTTGGGTGATATGCTTTTTCAGAGACATTATCTCCCCCCATAAAGCACACAGTGAGACCACCAGTTTGGAGAGAGGGGAGTACCTTTCCCTTTTAGAGTTCTCTTTCGTTTAAATGAGACCCTTAGTGTCCATATAAAGTAAACTGATGTGTAAATGTAATAAATGCAAAAAACTAAGAGTGGCTCAGCAGTGAAAGAGTTAATAGGTTGACATTTACAATCATGTTGGTTTGCGTTGCTAGGTTAGATTTCGGTTTACACAACAAGAGGTACTGTGTACACTGCCTGACACCTACGCTCTAGAGAGCCAAGAGAAAACATAGACATCTGTATTAAATAGTCTCCCCACAATCATAGAAAATAAAGAACTATGTAGAGAACAGGTACTGAATTCAGCAAAGCACTCATCATTATAGCCACAACAAATGGTAACAGCTGAATGTGAGATAAAGGGGTACTCAATACTTTGTATAATATATAGTGTTTAATTATGCACAATAACAAAACCCATTCCAGTATATTTACATTATTAATTGTGACCCATTTTCTTGCAATTAAACCCTTTAAACCCTTTAAAGCCAATTTATATTTTCTTTTTCAGCAAACCCAGTAGATAGATATATCAGAATATAACTTTATTAAAAATCTACATCAGTTTGTGAGTAAATAAACCCTGGGCGCAATCCAATTTACGGCGCAGGTTTCGGCGCAAGGGTGGAAACCTGTGCCGCCCGTAGTTTCAGCTCGCAACTCGAGCTATCCCATATACGGCGCCGAAAGATGCTAAAGTGCCGTAAGTCTGACAAACTAGCCATGTCCAGAAATCTGTGTAAGTACAAATTTCTGGAGTCACCAGGGACTTACGGCACATTAGAAACTGCCGGCGAGCCCCTTACTCCGGCGCCACCTACATTACCTACCCCCTAATGTGAGCCCCTTACACCGCCGCCACCTATATTAACTACCCCCTAATGTGAGCCCCTTACTCCGCCGCCACCTACATTACCTACCCCCTAATGTGATCTCCTTACACTGCTGCCACCTATATTAACTACTCCCTAATGTAAGCCCCTTACTCCGCCGCCACCTACATTACCTACCCCCTAATGTGATCTGCTTACACCGCCGCCACCTACATTACCTACCCCCTAATGTGAGCTCCTACCCAGCCGCCAGCTATATTAAAATTATTAACCCCTAATCTAATCCCCCTACCCCGCCACCAGCTATATTAAAATTATTAACCCCTAATTTAATCCCCCTACACCGCCGCCAGCTATATTAAATTAATTAACCCCTAAAATACTAAAATATTCCTACCACTAAACCTAAGTCTAACCCTACAAAGGGCTTTTTGAGTGGCATTACCCCAAAGTAAACAGCTCTATTGCCAGCCCTTAAAAGGGCTTTTTGTGGGGCATTGTCACAAAGTAATCGGCTCTTTTGCCTGTAATCTAAATCCCCCTACACCGCCGCCACATATAATAAATGTATTACCCCCTAATCTAATCCCCCTACACCGCAGCCACCTATATTAAAATTATTAACCCCTAATCTAATCCCCCTACACCACCGCCACCTATATTAACTATATTAACCCTAATTATATTAGGGTTAATATAGTTAATATAGTTATTATATTATATGTATTAAGTATATTAACCCTAATTATATTAGGGTTAATATAGTTAATATAGTTATTATATGATATATATATTAACTATATTAACCCTATCTAACTCTAACACCCCTAACTTAATTATTATTAAAATAAATCTAAATAATATTAATAATATTAACTAAATTATTCCTATTTAAATCTAAATACTTACCTATAAAATAAACCCTAAGATAGCTACAATATAATCAATAATTACATTGTAGCTATTTTATGGTTTATACTTATTTTACAGGTAACTTGGTATTTATTTTAACTAGGTACAATAGCTATTAAATAGTTAAAAACTATTTAATAGCTACCTAGTTAAAATAATTACCAATTTACCTGTAAAATAAATCCTAACCTAAGTTACAAATACACCTACACTATCAATAAATTAAACTACAAATATCTAAACTAAAATACAATTAAATACACTAAACTAAATAACAAAAACAAACACTAAATTACAAAAAATAAAAAAAGATTACAAGAATTTTAAGCTACTTACACCTAATCTAAGACCCCTAATAAAATAATAAAGCCTCCCAAAATAAAAAAATGCCCTACCCTATTCTAAATTAAAAAGTAACCAGATCTTTTACCAGCCCTTAAAAGGGCTTTTTGCGAGGCATTTCCCCAAAGTTATCAGCTCTTTTGCCTGTAAAAAAAACACAATACCACCCCCAACATTACAACCCACCACCCACATACCCCTACTCTAAACCCACCCTAACCCCCCTTAAAAAAACCTAACACTAACCCCCAGAAGATCTCCCTACCTTGAGTCGTCTTCACCCAGTCGGACCAAACTCTTCATCCAGATGTGGTCCTCCATCCCAGCGATGTCTTCATCCAAGCGGCAAAGAAGAGGTCTTCCATCCCGGCGATGTCTTCATCCAAGCGGCAAAGAAGAGGTCTTCCATCGGGGCGAAGTCTTCCATCCCGGCGATGTCTTTAGGGGTTAATAATTTTAATATAGCTGGCGGCGGGGTAGGGGGATTAGATTAGGGGTTAATAATTTTAATATAGCTGGCGGCTTGGTAGGAGCTCACATTAGGGGGTAGTTAATGTAGGTGGCGGCGGGGTCCGAGAGCGGCGGTTTAGGGTTTAAATACTTTATTAGGGATTGCAGCAGGTAGTTTAGGGAGTTACGGGGCTCCAATACACAGTGTAAGGCTTACTACGCCTGCAATTTGTGGCGAGGTGAAAAGGGAGTAAGATTTCTCCATTTTCACCACGTAAGTCCTTACGCTGTATATTGGATACCAAACTGCGCTGGTTTGGTATACCTGTCTATGGGCCAAAAAACTACGGCCGAAGGCAGAAATATATGAGCGTAACTTCTATGTTACGCCGTATATGTGATACCAAACCAGTGCAAAATTTGACGTCGCCGGCTTTTGTGGGCAATGCTGCATATCAGATCGAGGCCATCGTTGTTAACAATATTTGTGCTAAACTGTATTATTTATCTCTAAAACACAAGCTCTAAACCCTAATGATTTCAGTAAGCGCACCAGATATGCAGATACTGCTGTATTATTACATAGATGCCAACAGTCCCTGGATTTTGTTGTATGTCCCTGGATTTTTTTTGGTCCCTGGAAATCTCTTTTGCACAACATTTGTTGTTTTTGTATATATATATATATATATATATATATATATATATATATATATATATATATATACATATACATATACATACACACACCTACATATATACAGATAGATAGATGATAAATAGATATAGTGTATTATTTAAATATAATTCATTCCTAATGGAATATTGTAATTATTATTGAATGGGTTAACATATTTGTCTTTCTAATTTTGATGCTGTGTTGTAAAAATAACCATATGCCCAGAATGTGTTCCAGAGACTGGGTAGGTGTAAGAGCTTGGTGATGTAATCCGTATAATAAACTATGGATAAGTCTAAATTATACTATTACTTTCAAATGGGTGTGTTTTGATTGCAGAACTGAGTGGGCGGAGCAGTTGAACAGTAGGTCGTCAATACTCCAGTAACCCGCTTGCTTGCTCTGCTGCAAAGTGTCCCTGGAATTTTTTTTTAAATGTTGGCAACTATGTTATTAGTTTAAAGGGACACTGGAATAAATGTACCATAATTCTGCACTATGTTTTTTTTACAAAAAGGCATCACTTGGTCTCATTCTTATCACATCATGCCCTTAACTAAATGCTACACGCTCTGGCGCAAGGTAATGCCTTAGTGTGCTTTATCCAGTGAGGGATCACATTACATTTAGCTGATTGGCACGATCAGGTGAGCTGTGATTAAACAGCTGTGATTATGATCTTGTGCGGTGTAACAAACCACGTTATCCTGTCACCCAGTGTATGTAAATAGTGCTGCTCAGTGTTTGGTTCTGTATCCCCTCCCCCCTTATTGTGTTTTGCTTATTATCTCTAGCTTTGCATTTTACATTCGCTTCCTCTCACTTCCTCTAACAGGAAACAAATTCATTGTGACCAAACCACATTCTCAGAAGCTGCTTAAAGAGACATTGTACACTAGATTTTTCTTTGCATAAATGTTTTGTAGATGATCCATTTATATAGCCTATACAGGGTTGTTGTTTTTTTTATGTATAGTTTTGCTTATTTTTTAATAACATTGCTGATTTTGAGACTACTGACCAGGCCAAAGTATTAGATGTATACTGATGTCTACAGACTCCTGCAGCTCCTGTTTGTTTAATTTGTATTTTCATATGCAGGGGAGGGGGGAGAGTCTACCCTTCCTGTTTTATCAGCCCCTTTCATTGGGTGTCCCGGCCTAACTTCATCAACAGTGCTAAACTGGGAGCTTCTACGTACGTTTTTTATTTTACTGGATTTTAGATCAGTATCTATGCATAGTCTTCTTTATAGTGGTGTCTTTTACATGCACTTATATAAAAATTGGTGTATACTGTCCCTTTAAAGTACAAAACAATTTTTTTTCTCTTTCATGATTCAGAAAAATCACAAAATTAAAACACTTTCCAATTTACTTAGATTATAATATTGTCTTAATTTTCATGGTATTCTTTGTTGAAGAGAATACCTAAGTATGTAGCGTGCACTTAGGGCTGCCAGCTGTCTACCTCAAAAATACTGGAAAATCTTTTGGTGCCTGCACGCAATGATAAGTGCGATCCCCCTAAAAGCTTTACCTTACACCCCTTCTTGATCCCACAATGCATATTTTCCACAACTGTGCAGTAATTTTACCACTTTTCTGCTAAGTCACATACAAATAAATCATTTTACCTCTTTTGCTGCCAGTAACATACAAATAAATAATTTTACCTCTTTTACTGCCAGTAATATACAAATAAATCATTTTACCTCTTTTACTGCCAGTAATATACAAATAATTAATTTTACCTCTTTTACTGCCAGTAATATACAAATAAATAATTTTACCTCTTTTACTGCCAGTAATATACAAATAAATCATTTTACCTCTTTTGCTGCCAGTAACATACAAATAAATCATTTTACCTCTTTTACTGCCAGTAATATACAAATAAATCATTTTACCTCTTTTACTGCCAGTAATATACAAATAATTAATTTTACCTCTTTTACTGCCAGTAATATACAAATAAATAATTTTACCTCTTTTACTGCCAGTAATATACAAATAAATAATTTTACCTCTTTCGCTGCCAGTAACATACAAATAAATCATTTTACCTCTTTTGCTGCCAGTAACATACAAATAAATCATTTTACCTCTTTTACTGCCAGTAATATACAAATAAATAATTTTACCTCTTTTGCTGCCAGTAACATACAAATAAATCATTTTACCTCTTTTACTGCCAGTAATATACAAATAAATCATTTTACCTCTTTTGCTGCCAGTAACATAAAAATAAATAATTTTACCTCTTTTGCTGCCAGTAACATACAAATAAATCATTTACCTCTTTTACTGCCAGTAATATACAAATAAATAATTTTACCCCTTTTGCTGCCAGTAATATACAAATAAACCATTTTACCTCTTTTGCTGCCAGTAACATACAAATAAATCATTTTACCTCTTTTGCTGCCAGTAACATACAAAAAAATTATTTTACCTCTTTTACTGCCAGTAATATACAAATAAATAATTTTACCTCTTTTGCTGCAGTAATATACAAATAAATCATTTTACCCCTTTTGGTGCCAGTAACATACAAATAAATAATATTACCTCTTTTACTGCCAGTAATATACAAATAAATCATTTTACCTCTTTTGCTGCCAGTAACATACAAATAAATCATTTTACCTCTTTTACTGCCAGTAATATACAAATAAATCATTTTACCTCTTTTGCTGCCAGTAACCTACAAATAAATCATTTTACCTCTTTTACTGCCAGTAATATACAAATAAATCATTTTACCCATTTTGCTGCCAGTAATATACAAATAAATCATTTTACCTCTTTTGCTGCCAGTAACATACAAATAAATAATTTTACCCATTTTACTGCCAGTAATATACAAATAAATCATTTTACCCCTTTTGCTGCCAGTAATATACAAATAAATAATTTTACCTCTTTTGCTGCCAGTAATATACAAATAAATAATTTTATCCCTTTTGCTGCCAGTAATATACAAATAAATCATTTTACCACTTTGCTGCCAGTAATATACAAATAAATTATTTTACCCCTTTTGCTGCCAGTAATATACAAATAAATTATTTTACCACTTTGCTGCCAGTAATATACAAATAAATCATTTTACCCCTTTTGCTGCCAGTAATATACAAATAAATCATTTTACCACTTTGCTGCCAGTAATATACAAATAAATCATTTTACCACTTTGCTGCCAGTAATATACAAATAAATCATTTTACCACTTTGCTGCCAGTAATATACAAATAAATTATTTTACCCCTTTTGCTGCCAGTAATATACAAATAAATTATTTTACCACTTTGCTGCCAGTAATATACAAATAAATCATTTTACCCCTTTGCTGCCAGTAATATACAAATAAATCATTTTACCACTTTGCTGCCAATAATATATATATAAACAGTAGTGATTTGACCCCCTTGACTGCACTTCACTTCTTTCTGCTCCATATTTGAAATGTAGGAGACTTTTATATTTAGCAAACACTCAGGGACCAGTATGTTTGTGAAGATTCTACAGGACTGTTTGCTAAAATACTGGACTGTCTGGTTGAACACTGGGCCCTGGAAACCCTACGTGCACGTGTCTGGGAACTATATGGCTGCAGCTTTGCAAGAATGCTTATGAGCACTAGATGGCAGCAATGGCTGCACAGCTGTAAACGTATTTTTACAAAACTGCTGCTCTGTAGTGCTCTGTACACGTGCACACTCTTGAGCCTTCCTACCCACCCAGAAGGACAGGAGACCAGGAGTACAGACTGCAGTTACTGTGTGATTATCTGTGTATAGGGGAATGCTACAGTCAGTCTCACATGACAATGCAATTAAAACAGTGGATAGGAGCGCCCTCAAGCTAAAGTATGACATACAGCAATATATTAAACTAGTAGATTTAATAAATATAGGGATAAACACAAAATGACATAAAAGCAAGTCAAAAAGAAGTTAAAAACATATGTTTACACACTATTTCTTCTGAGGATCACATATAGAATTAACTAAACGTTCTCCTAAACTAATCAGGATCATTCTGACTAATTAACAGAATTATTCCATCCATTCTATGTTTTTAACTTCTTTTTGACTTGCTTCTATGTCATTTTATGTTTAGCCCTATATTTATTAAATGTACTAGTTTGATATATTGCCTTATGTATACTTACCATCATTTTTAGAGGTGAAACTGGGTCCACCTGGTGCGGTGCCAGTGGGGACGTGGTCAGGGAGCGTGGCGATTTCTGACCAAAACTAATTTTCCAGTTAGAGATAAATACATCCCAACTTATTAAACATGCATATAATATGTTCCAAAACATAAACACAATGCATGTGCAAATGGGTAAACCTTTTCTGATACACAGGTCAAACAAACCGATCCGTTCATGAAAATGAGAACAGGGAGGCAAACTAAAATAATGTGACTTAACGGACCGCAGCGCAAATAACCACAATGATAACAGACAGAATACAATTGTTCACTCTATGAGAAAAGTGGACGTTTATTTCACACATAGGTATCTTAGAGTGTAGAACTTCAAAACTTTGAGCAATTCTGTACAAGTTACTGAACTAGAGTGACAGCTGTCGTCTGTATTTTAGTTACCGACCACACCCATCTTACTAAAGTAGTACAGATGTACAGGTACAATTAAAGGAAATTTGATAATAGGAGTAAATTAGACAGTTGTTTAAAATTGCATGCTCTATCTGAATCACAAAAGTAAAAAAATTGGGTTCAGTGACCCTTTTAGGCTGTCAAAAATAGAGAGAATTGTCCCTTCCCTTGAGACTATAACATCTAATTAACTGAGCTGCACATTTAGCACCTGTCTCTCTCCTTAGTTCAGTAGTGTTACTTTGTTTAATTTATATTCTAGACTGATCAGTGCTTTCTTGAAGCATGAGAGTGAATTAGCTTTATACAGAACAGTAGTAAATAAGCATATGGAGTGACTATGACAGGAGGGCATACGGGATGGGCTCCTAGCTGGAATAGCTGGAGGAGAAAGGGGGGTAGGAAGTTAGAGGAAGAATAGGGAGAGAGATAGATAAGGAATAGAGGAGGGACTGGCAGAGATAACAGGTAGGGGGTAGGAAAGAGGTATATAGGGACAGGAAAACAGGAAGTGCATCATTACTAACCTTTTTTGCTTCCCTCCCGCCCTCCCTAGATTCGAATGAGCAAGTAGAGGCAACTACCCGGAGAGGTCACAGCAAGAGATGTGGAAAGAATTTGGCACGGTTATGGGCAGGATGTCAGCTACTTAGTTGGATTGCAGTAAGACCGCCCGTGCTCCCTAATAAAGGGATGAAAGAAGCTGCAGCCGGACGCTAGTAGGTGACTCGAGTGGTCTACGCTAGCTGATGGCGATGGGATAAAACAGGCAGATATAAATATGCCATAAATATGAGATAAAATGTTGTAGGTTTTGCGGTGAAATTGAAATCTGGCACGTAGGCAGGGCATGCGAGGGGTGGAGGTGATCCGGTATCATACCCAGCCTGGGTCGTGATTCGGTGGTCTAGCTAATGGTTGGTATATGCTGCAGGTTCTCTCCTCCCCCTCCTGCTCTGCCACAGGGGGGGTTTTGTGGTCTCCCCCCTGACACGTGGGATCCAAGTTCATGTTTCAAATGCTGGTGCATTTTGTGTCGTTGAATTTGATTTGGGGTATGTTATTACCTAATAAGAAATTTAATTAAATTATTAAACGTGACCTTTCCATATTTAGCCAAACTCTGGTGTCAGTGTATTTATTTCAGGTAGCCATAATGGCAAGGTTGGTGTAACGTTTGGTTGTCAAATGACAGGTTGAAGGTTAAGGGTATATGAAAGGGAAATGGAGCCTCTAAGACCTTAACGTTTTACTGTACTCTGCCTACAAAAATCAGCATTGTATGTATGAAATAAATACAGCGCTCAACAGAGAATTACACTACACTAAGTAAAGTGTGGTTTATATGACAAACATTTTCACTAAATGTAATTAGTTTTTTGCAACTGGTGTCCTCTAGAGTTTTCAAACAATAATTTAGGAGGAGGTATTTAGGATACTCACATTAAACATTTTAAAATGACTTTCTTTTTAGCCTTGACATGCATACATCCAAATGAGTTATTTAATTACGCCCTCCTAAGTTCATAATTCACAGCCTTCACTTATCTCTGATATCCAGAGTTTAAAAATAAAGATTTGAAGGAAACCAGGTGTTATAATCACTTTTTTAACGGCTTAAACTAAACGACTTAAAACATAACACTTAATTGCTGTAGGTATTGTATATCTGTAATTACTGTGAACAGAGAGAATGTTGCTTCAGTTACTTGCTGAGATTGGATAGTGGGCGCTGACCTGAGATTTCACCATGTATTTTTAGGAAGCAGGGTGTATCTGCAGCTCATATCTGTGCATTCTTGCCTGCAGTTAAACACAGTTTAAAACTTCACAATGTTAGTGTAGGAAAGTGTAATGTGAATTAAATGTAGCAGTAAATGTTTAGATAATTCTATGTATAGTCATCTGTGAAAGTTTGTTTCTTCGCAACTCGGTTGGCAGCGAGTCTGGCAGATTGTGTGCTGATGTAAGTTGTGTGTCTGTGGTCTGCATGCTGCGCCTCCCTGTGGCAACTAGTGGTACTACAGCAAGTTTAAATGTATTTTATTTATTTCAGTGTAGTCATTGTGAAACTGAAAGGATCTATAGCTACAAACATAATCAGAAATAGTAGCATAAAACAAAAGGAAGATGGCTGCAAGAAATGAGAGAGACTTAGAGCCTGAATATCTAAACTTCACTGGATGAATCTGCCCTCAGCTAATCCTCTAAAAAGAGTCAATTTCTGCTTTTAAAATAAAGATACCAAGAGAACAAAGACATATTGATAATAGGAGTAAATTAGAAAGTTGCTTAAAATTGCTGCTCTATCTGAATCATTAAAGAAAAAGTTTTGGTTTAGTGTCCCTTTAAGTATGAAAAAGGCTAAATTCCCCAGCTTTGGGTAATAACCACTTTAGCCCTTAAAGGGTGTAATTGTTCTACATGTGCTATAGAAATATAACATTTACAGAAGTCTAGAGTCCAAGATATGAAAAGAGACTTAAGCAAACAGTAATATAAAATCACTAGGGGTGCTTATTCTATGGGGCCAATCCATCAAGCTCCGAATGGAGCTTGAGGTCCCGTGTTTCTGGCGAGCCTGCAGACTCGCCAGAAACAGCAGTTATAAAGCAGCGGTCTAAAGACCACTGCTCCATAACCGTGTCCACCTGTTCTGAGCAGACGGACAGACATCGACTGAATTCAACATGATTGAGTATGATTGGGTTGATTGACACCCCCCCAAAAAGAGCTGCTGGTGCAATGCTGAATACGAAGAGTGTATTGCTCTCCGCATTCAGCGATGTCTGTCGGACCTGATCCGCACTGTCAGATCAGGTCCAACAGACATTTGATAAATAAGCCTCTATGTATAAATAATACAATCAGGCATATAATCCTTAAAAAAAAAGAGCAAAAACTTCTTAAATCAGGTGATGATCACCACATTAAGGGCTAGCTTATAAGTGAAGCGCTACTTAGTGCTCCCACTTGTGTGTTAACACCACTAGTAGGAGCATTTTGTGCGCATTGGGTTGCGCTCACATTATGAATTGAAAGTAAAAAGTTGGCACAGGAGCGAAAACCCACACGCGTAGAAATGTGAACTTTGAATTTCACAAATGCATTAACATATTCTCCCATAGACTTCAATGGAGCATAAAAACTGTAGGAAAAAAACTAACACCTATACTCACGTGCTAATCCGATCATGTTTATTCAAGTGCGCTAAACCCAACATGAATTATTAAAATTTTACATCCCAATGTTCTTCACATAGTAGAATATGTTTTTTTATATATATATTTTTTCTCTTGTAAGGTGTATCCAGTCCACGGATTCATCCATTACTTGTGGGATATTCTCCTTCCCAACAGGAAGCTGCAAGAGGCCACAGCAGAGCTGTCTATATAGCTCCTCCCCTAACTGCCACCTCCCAGTCATTCTCTTGCAGCTCTCGACAAGGGAAGCAGCTAGAGAGATGTGGTGCATTAATGTAGTTTATCTTCAATCAAAAGTTTGTTATTTTTAAACGGGGCCAGCATGTACTGTTTTTTAACCTCTGGCAGAAATTAGAAGAAGAATTTGCCTGAGGTTTTTGATGATCTTAGCAGGTTGTAACTAAGGTCCACTGCTGTTCTCACACATAACTGAAGAGTATGGGAAAACTTCAGGTGGGGGAACGGCCTGCAGAATTAACTGCCCTGAGGTATGTTCAGTATATTTTTTTCTAGAGGATGATAAGAAATAGAAAATGCTGACAGTGCCTGATATAGTTAAGGTAAGCCTGATTGCAGTGATTTAATAACGACTGGCATCATGCTTGCAGTAAAGGGTAATTTTCATATTACTTTCTTGGCTTAGTATGTAAAACGTTATATATATAAAGGAACGTTTTTTACTGAGGTGATAAATCTTTATTTGGGGCCTAGTTTTCCACATGGCTGTTATTTTACTCCTAGGAATAGTTTTAAGGCCCTCTGATTTTGAGTAATGGTGGGAGGGGCCTATTTTCGCGCTCTAATTGCGCAGTTGTTTTTTTACATTCTGAGACATCCAGCTTCCTTGAAGGAGTCCCCTGTCATATTGGACCTCTATAAAGGGTTTTTGTGCCTATAAAAGTCATTTTATGGGAAGGTAGGAGCCACAGTAGAGCTGTGGCAGTTTGCTTGTGACTGTTATAACGGTTTTTACCGTTTTTTTGCTTCGTTTTTTAACCTGAGGGGTTAATCATCCATTTGCAAGTGGGTGCAATGCTATTTTAGTCTATTATATACACTGTAAACATTTCATAGAGTTAACTGCTTTTTTCACTGTTTTGCAGTTTTTGTGTTTGTTTTTTTCCCTTAAAGGCACAGTACCGTTTTTTATATTCTGCTTTTTCACATTAATTAAAGTGTTTTCAAAGCTTGCTGGTCTCATTACTAGCCTGTTAAACATGTCTGACATAGAGGAAATTCCTTGTTCATTATGTTTAGAAGCCATTGGGGAACCCCCTCTTAGAATGTGTACCAAATGCACTGATCTTACTATAAGTTATAAAGACCATATTCTGGCTTTAAAAGATTTATCACCAGAGGAAATTGACAAGGGGGAAGTTATGCCGACTAACTCTCCCCACGTGTCAGAGCCTTTAAGTCCCGCTCAAGAGGCGCCAAGTACATCTAGCGCGCCCATTGCGTATACTTTACAAGACATGGCGGCAGTTATGAATCATACTCTTACAGAAGTATTGTCCAAACTGCCAGGGTTACAAGGAAAGCGAGACAGCTCTGGGGCTAGAAAAAATACAGAGCTCTCTGACGCTTTAGTAGCTATGTCCGATATACCCTCACAATGTGCAGAAGCCGAAGAAGGAGAGCTTCTATCTGTGGGTGATTTTTCTGACTCAGGGAAGACACTTCAACCTGATTCTGATATGTCTACATTTAAATTTAAGCTTGAACACCTCCGCATGTTGCTCAGGGAGGTTTTAGCAACTCTGGATGACTGGGACGCCATTGTAGTCCCAGAGAAATTGTGTAATTTGGATAAATACTACGCAGTACCTGTTTACACTGATGTTTTTCCAATACCTAAGAGGTTTTCAGAAATTATTACTAAGGAATGGGATAGACCAGGTGTACCGTTCTCACCCCCTCCTGTTTTTAAAAAGATGTTTCCCATAGATGCCGCTACACTGGACTTGTCCCTAAGGTGGAGGGAGCAGTCTCTACTCTAGCGAAGCATACAACTATCCCTGTCGAGGACAGTTGTGCTTTTCTAGATCCAATGGACAAAAAATTAGAGGGTTACCTTAAGAAAATTTTTATTCAACAAGGTTTTATTCTCCAGCCCCTTGCATGCATTGCCCCTGTCACTGCTGCTGCGGCCTTCTGGTTTGAGTCTTTAGAAGAGGCTCTACAGGTAGAAACCCCATTGGATGATATCCTTGACAAGCTTAAAGCTCTTAAGCTAGCCAATTCATTTGTTTCTGACGCCGTTGTTCATTTAACCAAACTAAAGGCTAAGAACTCAGGTTTTGCTATTCAGGCGCGTAGGGCGCTATGGCTCAAATCCTGGTCAGCTGACGTTACTTCAAAGTCTAAGCTTCTCAACATTCCCTTCAAGGGGCAGACCCTATTCGGGCCTGGACTGAAGGAGATCATTTCTGATATTACTGGAGGAAAAGGTCACGCCCTTCCTCAGGATAGGTCCAACAAATTAAGGACCAAACAGCCTAATTTTTGTGCCTTTCGAAACTTCAAGTGTGGCGCAGCTTCAATTTCCTCTATTACAAAACATGAGGGAAATTTTGCCCAGTCCAAGACGGTCTGGAGATCTAACCAGGCTTGGAACAAAGGAAAGCAGGCCAAAAAACCTGCTGCTGCCTCTAAGACAGCATGAAAGATCAGCCCCCGATCCGGTAATGGATCTTGTAGGGGGCAGACTTTCTCTCTTCGCCCAGGCTTGGGCAAGAGATGTCCAGGATCCCTGGGCGTTGGAAATTGTGTCCCAGGCATATCTTCTGGACTTCAAAGCTTCTTCCCCAAAAGGAAGATTTCATCCCTCACAATTATCTGCAAACCAGATAAAGAGAGAGGCATTATTACATTGTGTTCAAGACCTCCTAGTTATGGGAGTGATCCACTCAGTTCCAAAGGAGGAACAGGGGCAAGGCTTCTATTCAAATCTGTTTGTGGTTCCCAAGAAAGAGGGAACCTTCAGACCAATCTTAGATCTCAAGATCCTAAAAAAAGTTCTCAGGGTCCCATCCTTCAAGATGGAGACTATTCAAACCATCCTACCTATGATCCAGGAGGGTCAATATATGACTACCGTGGACTTAAAGGATGCTTATCTGCACATTCCGATACACAGAGATCATGATCGGTTTCTCAGGTTCGCCTTCCTAGACAGGCATTACCAGTTTGTGGCTCTTCCCTTTGGTTAGCTACAGCACCAAGAATCTTTACAAAGGTTCTGGGGTCACTCCTAGTGGTCCTAAGGCCGCGGGGTATAGCAGTAGCCCCTTACCTAGACGACATTCTAATACAGGCGTCAAATTTTCAAATCGCCAGGTCCCATACAGACAGTGTTCTGGCATTTCTGAGGTCGCATGGGTGGAAAGTAAATGAAGAAAAAAGTTCTCTATCCCCTCTCACAAGAGTTTCCTTCCTAGGAACTCTGATAGATTTTGTAGAAAGGAAGATTTACCTGACAGAGGCCAGGTTGTCAAAACTTCTAAATTCCTGCCGTGTTCTTTATTCTACTTCTCGCCTTCAGTGGCTCAGTGTATGGAAGTAATTGGCTTAATGATAGCGGTAATGGACATAGTGCCGTTTGCCCGTCTACATCTCAGACCACTGCAACTCTGCATGCTCAGTCAGTGGAATGGGGATTACACAGATTTGTCCCCTCTACTAAATCTGGATCAAGAGACCAGGGATTCTCTTCTCTGGTGGTTATTTTGGGTCCATATGTCCAAGGGTATGACCTTCCGCAGGCCAGATTGGACAATAGTAACGACAGATGCCAGCCTTCTGGGCTGGGGTGCAGTCTGGAACTCCCTGAAGGCTCAGGGCTTGTGGACTCAGGAGGAGACACTCCTTCCGATAAACATTCTGGAACTAAGAGCGATATTCAATGCTCTTCAGGCTTGGCCTCTGCTAGCTGCGGTCAGGTTCATCAGATTTCAGTCGGACAACATCACGACTGTAGCCTACATCAACCATCAAGGGGGAACAAGGAGTTCCCTAGCAATGTTGGAGGTTTCAAAAATAATTCTATGGGCAGAGGTTCACTCTTGCCATCTATCAGCTATCCATATCCCAGGAGTAGAGAACTGGGAGGCCGGATTTTCTAAGTCGACAGACTTTTCATCCGGGGGAGTGGGAACTCCATCCGGAGGTGTTTGCACAGTTCGTTCCACTTTGGGGCAAACCAGAACTGGATCTCATGGCGTCTCGTCAGTACGCCAAGCTTCCTTGTTACGGATCCAGGTCCAGGGATCCCAAGGCAGCGCTGATAGATGCTCTAGCAGCGCCTTGGTCTTTCAACCTGGCTTATGTGTTTCCACCATTTCCTCTGTTCCCTTGTCTGATTGCCAAGATCAAGCAGGAGAGAGCTTCAGTGATTTTGATAGCACCTGCGTGGCCACACAGGACTTGGTATGCAGATCTGGTGGACATGTCATCCCTTCCACCATTGACTCTTCCGCTAAGGCAGGACCTTCTACTTCAGGGTCCTTTCAACCATCCAAATCTAATTTCTCTGCATCTGACTGCTTGGAGATTGAACGCTTGATTTTATCAAAACGTGGTTTCTCTGAATCGGTCATTGATACCTTAATTCAGGCTCGAAAACCTGTCACCAGGAAAATCTATCATAAGATATGGTGTAAATATCTTCATTGGTGTGAATCCAAGGGTTACTCATGGAGTAAAGTCAGGATTCCCAGGATATTATCTTTTCTCCAAGAAGGATTGGAGAAGGGATTGTCAGCTAGTTCCTTAAAGGGACAGATTTCTGCTCCGTCTATTCTTTTGCACAAGCGTCTGGCAGATGTTCCAGACATTCAGGCATTTTGTCAGGCTTTAGTTAGAATCAACCCTGTGTTTAAACCTGTTGCTCTGCCATGGAGTTTAAATTTAGTTCTTAAAGTTCTTCAAGGGGTTCAGTTTGAACCTCTGCATTCCATAGATATTAAGCTTTTATCTTGGAAAGTTCTGTTTTTGGTAGCTATCTCTTCGGCTCGAAGAGTTTCCGAGTTATCTGCCTTGCAGTGTGATTCCCCTTATCTGATCTTCCATGCAGATAAGGTAGTTTTGCGTACCAAACCTGGGTTTCTTCCTAAGGTGGTATCTAATAAGAATATCAATCAGGAGATTGTTGTTCCGCCACTGTGTCCTAATCCTTCTTCAAAGAAGGAACGTCTATTACACAATCTTGACGTGGTTTGTGCTTTAAAGTTTTATTTACAAGCTACTAAAGATTTTCGTCAAACATCTGCATTGTTTGTTGTCTACTCTGGACAGAGGAGAGGCCAAAAGGCTTCAGCAACTTCTCTTTCCTTTTGGTTAAGAAGTATAATCCGCTTAGCTTATGAGACTGCTGGCCAGCAGCCTCCTGAAAAAATTACAGCTCATTCCACTAGAGCGGTGGCTTCCACATGGGCTTTTAAAAATGAGGCTTCTGTTGAACAGATTTGTAAGGCGGCGACTTGGTCCTCGCTTCATACTTTTTCTAAATTCTATAAATTTGATACTTTTGCTTCTTCGGAGGCTATTTTTGGGAGAAAGGTCTTACAGGCAGTGGTGTCTTCCGTTTAAGCCTCAAAGAAAAGTGTGGAAAACAGCACCAAGAGATATGTGGCTTGTGGGACACGGAACCCAGGATCTGCCTTATCCTGCAAACACTCCAAGCAATGAAATAATTTGTTCCAGCCACCAATAATTAAAAGAACTTTATTTCTTCATCAACTGGGGTCTTAGACAAACATACAACGTTTCAGACCTGCTATAGGTCCTTAGTCATGTATACTAAACATACACTGATTCATCACTTAAATACTTTACACCTGGTCAATTATTCACCTGTTACCATGTGACCATTCAATGTTACATCACTGCCATCTTGTGGATAGCTAACATATATATTCCTGTTTCAGATAAGCATTCTAAATAGTCACATTGGAAAGGTTTAAATATCAAACAATGTTAAAAGATAAAACCATATGTACAAAATTAAAATAGAAGAAATATTGCACATAATATGCAGATGCTGTTTACTTATTTCATAAATACTGATTTCAAACCCTTTCATTTTAGAGTTGATCTTATAAGTTTAAAAAAATTGCTATTGAAGATTATACAGATTACTGTCAATTAATTACTATAGGCCTGCCTTAAAAAATTCTCTCATTTCCCTTTTTATTTTTTTATATATACAGGTAATTTTCAGACATTTCATTATATTTACTCAGCCCATTAGAAAGGGTTATTGTAGGAAAAATACTTTAAAGTAAAAAATGCAGGTATCATAATACTCAGCCCATTAGAAGGGGAAGATTTACCCATCTCCAGAGATGTTTTGGAAGGACAAATATTCAGTAGAATAGACTCCAATCGAAGTCTTTATTCATACCCTTAGGTATTAAGCTTTCCAATTTGTATATCCAAAACATCTCTCTTGTTTTTAATATATGTTCTCTATTACCTCCCCTTTTTGGTCTATCAATTTGTTCAATTATTTGGAATCTAAGCTGGCTGATGTTATGACCCATAGAGAGGAAGTGAGAGGAAACGGGAGCCTCTTTGTTCTTACATCTAATATTAGACTTATGTTCTGTTATCCTCTCCCTTACCTCTCTACAGGTCTCGCCCAAATAGATCATGTGGCACTGCGCGTGCAATCGTGGCCGGACTTTTAGCCGACGGACATTTGGCAGATGGACATTTGGCCGACGGACATTTGGCCAAAACACAAGTGGCTGTCAAAAAACAGTCCGGCCACGAGATAGATAGATTTGATAGATAGATAGATAGATACATAGATTAGATAGATAGATACATAGATTAGATAGATAGATCAATAGATGCAATAGATACATTTGATAGATTCGATCGATAGATAGATAGATTTGATAGATAAATAGATAGATTTGATAGATAGATAATTTCCCAGACAGAGAATTACAAGACGTGCGGTCTGGGACCCATGGTAAGGTTCCCAGAGGCAGTTGCGATGCCAGGGGATGTGTATATGACATGGATTTTAGGAACCGAGAGATGGAAAAAGATGCTTGGTCGGTCCTCCTACTTCAAATTTGGGGCACTGTGCGTACAATCTACTGTGCCACCAGATATGAGTGGTGTGTTAAGTAGTACTATTCTGATCAGTTTAATCCCTGTTACGCCCCCTATCAGGGGACGTGTATATGGCATAGATTTTAGGAACCGGGAGATGGAAAAAGATGCTTGGTCGGTCCTCCTACTTCAAATTTGGTGCACTGCGTGTGCAATCGTGGCCGGACTTTTAGCCGACGGACATTTGGCAGATGGACATTTGGCCGACGGACATTTGGCCGAAACACAAGTGGCTGTCACAAAACAGTCCGGCCACGAGATAGATAGATTTGATAGATAGATAGATACATAGATTAGATAGATCAATAGATGCAATAGATACATTTGATAGATACAATAGATAGATAGATTTGATAGATAGATAATTTCCCAGACAGAGAATTACAAGACGTGCGGTCTGGGACCCATGGTAAGGTTCCAAGAGGCAGTTGCGGCGCCAGGGGACGTGTATATGGCATGGATTTTAGGAACCGGGAGATGGAAAAAGATGCTTGGTCGGTCCTCCTACTTCAAATTTGGGGCACTGCGCGTGCAATCTACTGTGCCACCAGATATGAGTGGTGTGTTAAGTAGAACTATTCTGATCAGTTTAATCCCTATTACGTCCCCTATCAGGAGGCGTGTATATGGCATGGATTTTAGGAACCGGGAGATGGAAAAAGATGCTTGGTCGGTCCTCCTACTTCAAATTTGGGGCACTGCGCGTGCAATCTACTGTGCCACCAGATATGAGTAGTGTGTTAAGTAGTACTATTCTGATCAGTTTAATCCCTGTTACGTCCCCTATCAGGGGACGTGTATATGGCATGGATTTTAGGAACCGGGAGATGGAAAAAGATGCTTGGTCGGTCCTCCTACTTCAAATTTGGGGCACTGCACGTGCAATCTACTGTGCCACCAGATATGAGTGGTGTGTTAAGTAGTACTATTCTGATCAGTTTAATCCCTGTTACGTCCCCTATCAGGGGATGTGTATATGGCATGGATTTTAGGAACCGGGAGATGGAAAAAGATGCTTGGTGGGTCCTCCTACTTCAAATTTGGGGCACTGCGTGCAATCGTGGCCGGACTTTTAGCCGAAGGACATTTGGCCGAAACACAAGTGGCTGTCACAAAACAGTCCGGCCATGAGATGGATAGATTTGATAGATAGATAGATACATAGATTAGATAGATAGATCAATAGATGCAATAGATACATTTTGATAGATACGATAGATAAATAGACATTTGGCCGACGGACATTTGGCCAAAACACAAGTGGCTGTCAAAAAACAGTCCGGCCACGAGATAGATAGATTTGATAGATAGATAGATAGATACATAGATTAGATAGATAGATCAATAGATGCAATAGATACATTTGATAGATACGATCGATAGATAGATTTGATAGATAAATAGATAGATTTGATAGATAGATAATTTCCCAGACAGAGAATTACAAGACGTGCGGTCTGGGACCCATGGTAAGGTTCCCAGAGGCAGTTGCGGCGCCAGGGGACGTGTATATGGCATGGATTTTAGGACCCGGGAGATGGAAAAAGATGCTTGGTCAGTCCTCCTACTTCAAATTTGGGGCACTGCGCGTGCAATCTAATGTGCCACCAGATAGGAGTGGTGTGTTAAGTAGTACTATTCCTATCAGTTTAATCCCTGTTACTTGCTTTTTTTTTGGTTTGGTTTTTGAAGCCACAGTGCAGCACCAGAAAAATTTGGCATGTACACATGCCTGAAAAATTAGATATTGTTGCAGCTGCTGCTGTAGCAGCGGCCAGAAAAATTGATGTTTGTTTCCCAGGCAGAAAGTGCCCGAAAACATTGCGGCTTGAACCGTAGTTGGTGGCGGATAAGTCACGCAAGTCATCCGGCATTCGAAGATAAAATACAGCAGCGTGTGGACCATTTTTAGCCCAAGGCAGCTCATCTCATCAGGCCTTTTTTACTCAAATGTATCGCCCAAAGTCAGTCCCTTCGGGATCCATCCCTCATTCATCTTAATAAAGGTGAGGTAATCTAGACTTTTTTGACCTAGGCGACTTCTCTTCTCAGTGACAATACCTCCTGCTGCACTGAAGGTCCTTTCTGACAGGACACTTGAAGCGGGGCAGGCCAGAAGTTCTATTGCAAATTGGGATAGCTCAGGCCACAGGTCAAGCCTGCACATCCAGTAGTCAAGGGGTTCATCGCTCCTCAGAGTGTCAAGATCTGCAGTTAAGGCGAAGTAGTCTGCTACCTGATGGTCGAGTCGTTCTCTGAGGGTGGACCCCAAAGGGCTGTGGCGATGCATAGGACTTTAAAAGCTCCACATATCCTCCATCAACAACACGTCTGTAAAGCGTCCTGTCCTTGCCGGCGTGGTCGTGGGAGTCGGAGGATTACTTTCACCTCTTCCCCTGTTAGATTCCTGTTGTGCTGTGACATCACCCTTATACGCTGTGTAAAGCATACTTTTTAATTTATTTTGGAACTGCTGCATCCTTTCTGACTTGCGGTAATTCGGTAACATTTCAGGCACTTTATGCTTATACCGGGGGTCTAGTAGCGTGGACACCCAGTACAGGTCATTCTCCTTCAGCTTTTTTATACGAGGGTCCCTCAACAGGCACGACAGCATGAAAGACCCCATTTGCACAAGGTTGGATGCCGAGCTACTCATGTCCCGTTCCTCATCCTCAGTGATCTCACTGAAGGTATCTTCTTCCCCCCAGCCACGTACAACACCATGGGTACCAGATAGGTGACAACGAGCACCCTGGGATGCCTGTTGTGGTTGGTCTTCCTCCTCCTCCTCCTCAAAGCCACATTCCTCCTCTGCCTCTTCTTCCTCACAATCCTCTTCCAGCGTTGCTGCTGGTCCAGCAAGCAATGCTGATAAGGCTGTTTCTGGTGGTGATGGTGACCACAACTCTTCCTCTTCCTCTTCACGCTCATCTACGGCCTGATCCAGCACTCTTCGCAGGGCACGCTGCAGGAAGAAAACAAATGGTATGATGTCACTGATGGTGCCTTCAGTGCGACTGACTAGGTTTGTCACCTCCTCAAAAGGGCGCATGAGCCTACAGGCATTGCACATGAGTGTCCAGTAATGTGGCAAAAAAATCCCCAGCTCCGCAGAGGCTGTCCTAGCACCCTGGTCATACAAATACTTGTTAATGGCTTTTTCTTGTTGGAGCAGGCGGTCGAACATTAGGAGTGTTGAATTCCAACGTGTCGGGCTGTCGCAAATCAAGCGCCTCACTGGCATGATGTTTCGCCGCTGGATATCTGAAAAGTGCGCCATGGCCGTGTAGGAACGCCTGAAATGGCCACACACCTTCCTGGCTTGCTTCAGGACGTCTTGTAAGCCTGGGTACTTATGCACAAAGCGTTGTATGATCTGATTACACACATGTGCCATGCATGGCACATGTGTCAACTTGCCCAATTCCAATGCCGCCACCAAATTACTTCCGTTGTTAGAAACCACTTTGCCGATCTCCAGTTGGTGCGTAGTCAGCCACTGATCCACTGAGTGCTGGTGCGGTGTGACTCTCTGCTTTCAGGCAAGTCAACCCCAAGACGGCGTGACACTGCCGTATCCGGGATGTGGAAAAGTACCTGGGGAGCTGGGGGGGGGGTGCCGTTGATGTGGAGCAAGATGGAGCAGCAGAAGAGGACTCAGCCGAGGAGGTTATGGAAGAGGATGGAGTAGGAGGAGTAGAGGAGGTGGCAAGTTATGGCGGTGTCTCCAACTCCTCTGCAGAGCCACGCATTCCATGCTTGGCAGCCGTCAGCAGGTTTACCCAATGCGCAGTGTAGGTGATATACCTGCCCTGACCATGCTTTGCAGACCAGCTATTAGTGGTCAGATGGACCCTTGCCCCAACACTGTGTGCCAGACATGCCATTACTTCCTTTCGCACAATCGAGTACAGGTTGGGGATTGCCTTTTGTGCAAAGAAATTTTGGCCGGGTACCTTCCACTGCGGTGTCCCAATAGCTACACATTTTTGGAACGCCTCAGACTCCACCAGCTTGTATGGTAAAAGAGTTCAGACAAGCCAGCTGTCAGACGCCGGGCAAGGGGGTGACTTTGCGTCATTGGCTTCTTACGCTCAAACATGTCCTTGACAGACACCTGACTGTGGGCAGATGACCAGGAACTGCTACTTAAGAGAGACTCAGTGGAGGATGGTTGAGAGGGGGCAAGGAGGACAGCAGTGGTTGACGTGGCTGAAGATGCTGGAGCAGGAGGAGGAGGGCGGCTTTGAGTTTGTGTGCTGCTTCTACTCATGTGATCTTCCCATCGGCATTTGTTATGTGAGACCATGTGCCTTTGCAAAGCAGTTGTACCTAGGTGGGTGTTGGACTTCCCACGACTCAGTTTCTTTTGGCCCAGGTTGCAAATGGCATCACTGCTGTCAGAGGCAGACACACAAAAAAAATGCCCCACTGCTGAGCTCTGTGATGACGGCATTCTGGTGGTGGCAACAGCATGTGTTGATTGGCGTGCTGTCTGGCTGACCCCGGGTGCCGATGCATGCTGTCTGACTGTGCCACTAGCTCCTTGCGACGACCTCCCCTTGCTTCCAACTCGTCTCTAACTCCTCCTCTCTGTCTCCCCATCTGAACTTTCCCCCTGTTCTTCTTCTCTTCTAGCGGGCACCCACGTGATATCCATGGACGCATCGTCATCATCAACCACTTCACTTGTATCTGACAAATCAACAAAGGAAGCAGCAGAGGGTACAACATCATCATCATCACACCGTACGTCCATGTCTGTAATGCTGCCTGACTGAGACATATCACTGTTATCTACATCCTCTGTCAATGATGGTTGCGCATCACTCATTTCTTCCAACTGATGTGTAAATAACTCCTCTGACAGATCAAGTGAAGCAGCTGTGGTGCCAGTCTTGGTGGTGGCGGCAGGCGGGCGAGTGGTAACTTGAGAGGTGCCCGAAGATAAGCTGGAGGAGGATGGTGCGTCAAGGTTCGGAGCGGAAGCTATAGAAGATTGGGTGTCCTGTGTTAAAAAGTCAACTATGTCCTCAGAACTTTTCGAGTTCATGGTACGTGGCCTCTGAACACTGGGCATTATTCTAGGGCCAAAGGGAATCACAGCACCACGACCACGACGGCACCTGCGGGGTGGCCTGCCTCTGCCTGTCATTTTTTTTTAAATGTACACTTACACTACTATTAAACAAGATATGAGTTGTGCCACTGGGCAAGTGGGCACAGTATACGCTGTGAGCCTGACACAAAAAAGCAGACTGATGTTTCACAGTCCAAAATTTTTTTTTGTTTTAAATATACACTTACACTACTATTAAACAAGATATGAGTGGTGGCACTGGGCAAGTGGGCACAGTATACGCTGTGAGTCTGACACAAAAAAGCAGACTGATGTTTCACAGTCTAAATTTTTTTATTTTTTTTAAATGTACACTTACACTACTATTAAACAAGATATGAGTGGTGGCACTGGGCAAGTGGGCACAGTATATGCTGTGATTCTGACACAAAAAAGCAGACTGATGTTTCACAGTCAAAAAAGTTTTTTTTTTTTCTAAATGTACACTTACACTACTATTAAACAAGATATGAGTGGTTGCACTGGGCAAGTGGGCAAAGTATACGCTGTGAGCCTGGCACACACTCTGGCAGGCAGGCAACTGCAATTAGATTACACAAGCAGACTGATGTTTCACAGTCAAAAAAGTTTTTTTTTAAATTTACACAACTGTTACACCAGATATGAGTGGTGGCACTGGGCAAGTGGGCACAGTATACGCTGTGAGCCTGGCACACACGCTGGCAGGCAGGCAACTGCAATTAGATTACACAAGCAGACTGATGTTTCACAGTCAAAAAAGTTTTTTTTTAATAAATTTAAACTACTGTTACACCAGATATGAGTGGTGGCACTGGGCAAGTGGGCCTGGCACACACGCTGGCAGGCAGGCAACTGCAATTAGATAACACAAGCAGACTGATGTTTCACAGTCAAAAACGATTTTTTTTTTTAAATTTACACTACTGTTACACCAGATATGAGTGGTGGCACTGGGCAAGTGGGCCTGGCACACACGCTGGCAGGCAGGCAACTGCAATTAGATTACACAAGCAGACTGATGTTTCACAGTCAAAAAAGTTTTTTTTTTTAATTTACACTACTGTTACACCAGATATGAGTGGTGGCACTGGGCAAGTGGGCCTGGCACTCACGCTGGCAGGCAGGCAACTGCAATTAGATTACACAAGCAGACTGATGTTTCACAGTCAAAAAAGTTTTTTTTAAAAAATTTACACTACTGTTACACTAGATATGAGTGGTGGCATTGGGCAAGTGGGCCTGGCACACACGCTGGCAGGTAGGCAACTGCAATTAGATTACACAAGCAGACTGATGTTTCACAGTCAAAAAAGTTTTTTTTTTTAAATTTACACTACTGTTACACTAGATATGAGTGGTGGCACTGGGCAAGTGGGCCTGGCACACACGCTGGCAGGCAGGCAACTGCAATTAGATTATACAAGCAGACTGATGTTTTACAGTCAAAAAAGTTTTTTTTTTTAAATTTACACTACTGTTTCACTAGATATGAGTGGTGGCACTGGGCAAGTGGGCCTGGCACACACGCTTGCAGGCAGGCAACTGCAATTAGATTACACAAGCAGACTGATGTTTCACAGTCAAAAAAGTTTTTTTCTCTTGTAAGGTGTATCCAGTCCACGGATTCATCCATTACTTGTGGGATATTCTCCTTCCCAACAGGAAGCTGCAAGAGGATCACCCACAGCAGAGCTGTTTATATAGCTCCTCCCCTAACTGCCACTACCAGTCATTCTCTTGCAGCTCTCGACAAGAAAGGAAGTATCAAGAGAGATGTGGTGAATTAGTGTAGTTTATCTTCAATCAAAAGTTTGTTATTTTTAAACGGTACCGACGTTGTACTGTTTTTACTTCAGGCAGAAATTAGAAGAAGAGTTTTGCCTGAGGTTTTTGATGATCTTAGCAGGTTGTAACTAAGGTCCACTGCTGTTCTCACACATAACTGAAGAGTATGGGATAACTTCAGCTGGGGGAACGGCCTGCAGAATTAACTGCTCTGAGGTATGTTCAGTATATTTTTTTCTAGAGAGATGATAAGGTCTAGAAAATGCTGACAGTGCCTGATATATTTAAGGTAAGCCTGATTACAGTGATTTAACAAACGACTGGCATCATGCTTGCAGTAAAGGGTAATATTCATGTTACTTGCTCTTATTACTTAGTATGTAAAATGTTTGCATGATATATAAAAAACGCTTTTTACTGAGGGTGATAAATCTTTATTTGGGGCCTAGTTTTCCACATGGCTGACTAGATTTCTCCTAGGAGTAGTTATTTATGGCCCTTTCACTTTGAGTGCATGGTGGGAGGGGCCTATTTTCGCGCTCTAATTGCACATTAGTTTTTACATTCTGAGACATCCAGCTTCCCTGAAGGAGTCCCTTGACATATTGGACCTCTGTAAAGGGTTTTTGTGCCTACAAAAGTCATTTTAAGGGAAGGTAGGAGCCACAGTAGAGCTGTGGCAGTTTGCTTGTGACTGTTATAATGATTTTACCGTTTTTCTGCTTCGTTTTTGAGCCTGAGGGGTTAATCATCCATTTGCAAGTGGGTGCAATGCTATTTTAGTCTATTATACACACTGTAAAAAATTCGTAGAGTTAACTGCTTTTTTTCACTTTTTTGCAGTTTTTGTTTTTGTTTTTTTCCCTTAAAGGCACAGTACTGTTTTTTATATTCTGCTTTTTCACATTAATTAAAGTGTTTTCCAAGCTTGCTGGTCTCATTACTAGTCTGTTAAACATGTCTGACATAGAGGAAACTCCTTGTTCATTATGTTTAGAAGCCATTGTGGAACCCCCTCTTAGAATGTGTACCAAATGCACTGATCTTACTATAAATTTTAAAGACCATATTCTGGCTTTAAAAGATTTATCACCAGAGGAAATTGACAAGGGGGAAGTTATGCCGACTAACTCTCCCCACGTGTCAGAGCCTATAACTCCCGCTCAAGGGACGCCAAGTACATCTAGCGCGCCCATTGCGTATACTTTACAAGACATGGCGGCAGTTATGAATCATACCCTTACAGAGGTATTGTCCAAACTGCCAGGGTTACAAGGAAAGCATAACAGCTCTGGCGCTAGAACAAATACAGAGCTCTCTGATGCTTTAGTAGCTATTTCTGATATACCCTCACAATGTGCAGAAGCCGAAGAAGGAGAGCCTCTATCTGTGGGTGATTTTTCTGACTCAGGGAAGACACTTCAACCTGATTCTGATATGTCTACATTTAAATTTAAGCTTGAACACCTCCGCGTGTTGCTCAGGGAGGTTTTAGCAACTCTGGATGACTGTGACGCCATTATAGTCCCAGAGAAATTGTGTAAATTGGATAAATACTATGCACTGCCTGTTTACACTGATGTTTTTCCAATACCTAAGAGGTTTTCAGAAATTATTACTAAGGAATGGGATAGACCAGGTGTACCGTTCTCTCCCCCTCCTGTTTTTAAAAAGATGTTTCCTATAGATGCCGCTACACGGGACTTGTGGCAAACGGTCCCTAAGGTGGAGGGAGCAGTCTCTACAGTTGTGCTTTTCTAGATCCAATGGACAAAAAATTAGAGGGTTACCTTAAGAAAATTTTTATTCAACAAGGTTTTATTCTTCAGCTCCTTGCATGCATTGCCCCTGTCACTGCTGCTGCGGCCTTCTGGTTTGAGTCTCTAGAAGAGGCTCTACAGGTAGAAACCCCATTGGATGATATCCTTGACAAGCTTAAAGCTCTTAAGCTAGCCAATTCATTTGTTTCTGATGCCGTTGTTCATTTAACCAAGCTAACGGCTAAAAACTCAGGTTTTGCTATTCAGGTGCGTAGGGCGCTATGGCTCAAATCCTGGTCAGCTGACGTTACTTCAAAGTCTAAGCTTCTCAACATTCCCTTCAAGGGGCAGACCCTATTTGGGCCTGGACTGAAGGAGATCATTTCTGATATTACTGGAGGAAAAGGTCACGCCCTTCCTCAGGATAGGTCCAACAAATTAAGGACCAAACAGACTAATTTTCGTTCCTTTCGAAACTTCAAGAGTGGTGCAGCTTCAACTTCCTCTAATACAAAACAAGAGGGAAATTTTGCCCAGTCCAAGCCGGTCTGGAGACCTAAACAGGCTTGGAACAAAGGAAAGCAGGCCAAAAACCTGCTGCTGCCTCTAAAACAGCATGAAGGGTCAGCCCCCGATCCGGAAATGGATCTAGTAGGGGGCAGACTTTCTCTCTTTGCCCAGACTTGGGCAAGAGATGTCCAGGATCCCTGGGCGTTGGAAATTGTGTGCCAGGGATATCTTCTGGAGTTCAAAGCTTCTTCCCCAAAAGGGAGATTTCATCTCTCACAATTATCTGCAAACCAGATAAAGAGAGAGGCATTCTTACATTGTGTTCAAGATCTCCTAGTTATGGGAGTGATCCACCCAGTTCCAAAGGAGGAACAGGGGCAAGGCTTCTATTCAAATCTGTTTGTAGTTCCCAAGAAAGAGGGAACTTTCAGACCAATCTTAGATCTCAAGATCCTAAACAAATTTCTCAGGGTCCCATCCTTCAAGATGGAGACTATTGGAACCATCCTACCTATGATCCAGGAGGGTCAATATATGACTACCGTGGACTTAAAGGACGCTTATCTTCACATTCCGATACACAGAGATCATCATCGGTTTCTCAGGTTCGCCTTCCTAGACAGGCATTACCAGTTTGTGGCTCTTCCCTTTGGGTTAGCTACGGCACCAAGAATCTTTACGAAGGTTCTAGGGTCACTCCTAGTGGTCCTAAGGCCACGGGGTATAGCAGTAGCCCCTTACCTAGACAACATTCTGATACAGGCGTCGAATTTTCAAATCGCCAGGTCCCATACGAACATTGTTCTGGCATTCCTGAGGTCTCATGGGTGGAAAGTCAATGAAGAAAAGAGTTCTCTATCCCCTCTCACAAGAATTTCCTTCCTAGGAACTCTGATAGATTCTGTAGAAATGAAGATTTACCTGACAGAGGCCAGGTTGTCAAAACTTCTAAATTCCTGCCGTGTTCTTTATTCTACTTCTCGCCCTTCAGTGGCTCAGTGTATGGAAGTAATCGGCTTAATGGTAGCGGCAATGGACATAGTGCCGTTTGTCCGCCTACATCTCAGACCGCTGCAACTCTGCATGCTCAGTCAGTGGAATGGGGATTACACAGATTTGTCCCCTCTACTAAATCTGGATCAAGAGACCAGGGATTCTCTTCTCTGGTGGCTATCTCGGGTCCATCTGTCCAAGGGTATGACCTTCCGCAGGCCAGTTTGGACAATAGTAATGGCAGATGCCAGCCTTCTGGGCTGGGGTGCAGTCTGAAACTCCCTGAATGCTCAGGGCTCGTGGACTCAGGAGGAGGCACTTCTTCCGATAAACATTCTGGAACTAAGAGCGATATTCAATGCTCTTCAGGCTTGGCCTCAGCTTGCTGCGGTCAGGTTCATCAATATGACGACTGTAGCCTACATCAACCATCAAGGGGGAACAAGGAGTTCCCTAGCAATGTTGGAGGTTTCAAAAATAATTCTATGGGCAGAGGTTCACTCTTGCCATCTATCAGCTATCCATATCCCAGGAGTAGAGAACTGGGAGGCGGATTTTCTAAGTCGGCAGACTTTTCATCCAGGGGAGTGGGAACTCCATCCGGAGGTGTTTGCACAGTTGATTCAACTTTGGGGCAAACCAGAACTGGATCTCATGGCGTCTTGTCAAAACGCCAAGCTTCCTTGTTACGGATCCAAGTCCAGGGATCCCAAGGCAGCGCTGAGAGATGCTCTAGCAGTGCCTTGGTCCTTCAAACGGGCTTATGTGTTTCCACCGTTTCCTCTGCTCCCTCGTCTGATTGCCAAGATCAAGCAGGAGAGAGCTTCGGTGATTTTGATAGCACCTGCGTGGCCACGCAGGACTTGGTATGCAGATCTGGTGGACATGTCATCCCTTCCACCATGGACTCTGCCGCTGAGGCAGGACCTTTTACTTCAGGGTCCTTTCAACCATCTAAATCTATCATAAAATATGGTGTAAATATCTTCATCGGTGTGAATCCAAGGGTTACTCATGGAGTAAAGAAAGGATTCCTAGGATATTATCTTTTCTCCAAGAAGGATTGGAGAAGGGATTGTCAGCTAGTTCCTTAAAGGGACAGATTTCTGCTCTGTCTATTCTTTTGCACAAGCGTCTGGCGGATGTTCCAGACGTTCAGGCGTTTTGTCAGGCTTTAGTTAGAATCAAGCCTGTGTTTAAACCTGTTGCTCCGCCATGGAGTTTAAATGTAGTTCTTTAAGTTCTTACAGTGTGATTCCCCTTATCTGATCTTCCATGCAGATAAGGTAGTTTTGCGTACCAAACCTGGGTTTCTTCCTAAGGTGGTATCTAATAAGAATATCAATCAGGAGATTGTTGTTCCTTACTGTGTCCTAATCCTTCTTCAAAGAAGGAACGTCTATTACACAATCTTGACGTGGTTCGTGCTTTAAAGTTTTATTTACAAGCTACTAAGGATTTTTGTCAAACATCTGCATTGTTTGTTGTCTACTCTGGACAGAGGAGAGGCCAAAAGGCTTCAGCAACTTCTCTTTCTTTTTGGTTAAGAAGTTTAATCCGCTTAGCTTATGAGACTGCTGGCCAGCAGCCTCCTGAAAAAATTACAGCTCATTCCACTAGAGCGGTGGCTTCCACATGGGCTTTTAAAAATGAGGCTTCTGTTGAACAGATTTGTAAGGCGGCGACTTGGTCTTCGCTTCATACTTTTTCTAAATTCTACAAATTTGATACTTTTGCTTCTTCGGAGGCTATTTTTGGGAGAAAGGTCTTACAGGCAGTGGTGCCTTCCGTTTAAGCGCCTGCCTTGTCCCTCCCTTCATCCGTGTCCTATAGCTTTGGTATTGGTATCCCACAAGTAATGGATTAATCCGTGGACTGGATACACCTTACAAGAGAAAACAAAATTTATGCTTACCTGATAAATTTATTTCTCTTGTGGTGTATCCAGTCCACGGCCCGCCCTGTCATTTTAAGGCCGTTTATTTTTATTTTTAAACTACAGTCACCACTGCACCCTATAGTTTCTCCTTTCTCTTGCTTGTCTTCGGTCAAATGACTGGTAGTGGCAGTTAGGGGAGGAGCTATATAGACAGCTCTGCTGTGGGTGATCCTCTTGCAGCTTCCTGTTGGGAAGGAGAATATCCCACAAGTAATGGATGATTCCGTGGACTGGATACACCACAAGAGAAATAAATTTATCAGGTAAGCATAATTTTTTTTTTTTAAATTTACACTACTGTTACACCAGATATGAGTGGTGGCACTGGGCAAGTGGGCCTGGCACACACGCTGGCAGGCAGGCAACTGCAATTAGATTACACAAGCAGATTGATGTTTCACAGTCAAAAAAGTTGTTTTTTTTAAATTTACACTACTGTTACACCAGATATGAGTGGTGGCACTGGGCAAGTGGGCACAGTATATGTTGTGAGCCTGGCTCACACGCTGCCAGGCAGGCAACTGCAATTAGATTACTCTAGCAGACTGATGTTTCACAGTCAAAAAAGTTTGTTTTTTTTAAATTTACACTACTGTTACACCAGATATGAGTGGTGGCATTGGGCAAGTGGGCCTGGCACACACGCTGGCAGGCAGGCAACTGCAATTAGATTACACAAGCAGACTGATGTTTCACAGTCAAAAATTTTTTTTTTTTAAATTTACACTATTGTTACACCAGATATGAGTAGTGGCACTGGGCAAGTGGGCCTGGCAAACACACTGGCAGGCAGGCAACTGCAATTACATTACACAAGCAGTCTGATGTTTCACAGTCAAAAAAGTTTTTTTTTTTTTAAATGTACACTAATGTTACACCAGATATGAGTGGTGGCACTTGGATTACACTAGCAGACTGATGTTTCACAGTCAAAAAAGTTTTTTTTTTTAAATTTACACTACTGTTACAACAGATATGAGTGGTAGCACTAGGCAAGTGGGCACAGTATACGCTGTGAGCCTGGCACACACACTGGCAGGCAGGCAACTGCAATTAGATTACACAAGCAGACTGATGTTTCAGTCAAAATTTTTTTTTTTTATAAATTTACACTACTTTTACACCAGATATGAGTGGTGGCACTGGGCAAGTGGGCACAGTATATGCTTTGAGCCTGGCACACATGCTGGCAGGCAGGCAACTGCAATTAGATTACACTAGCAGACTGATGTTTCACAGTCAAATTTTTTTTTTTTTAAATTTACACTACTGTTACACCAGATATGAGTGGTGGCACTGGGTAAGTGGGCCTGGCACACACGCTGGCAGGCAGGCAACTGCAGTTAGATTACATAAGCAGACTGATGTTTCACAGTCAAAAAAGTTTTTTTTTTTAAATTTACACTACTGTTACACGAGATATGAGTGGTGGCACTGGGTAAGTGGGCCTGGCACACACGCTGGCAGGCAGGCAACTGCAATTAGATTACACTAGCAGACTGATGTTTCACAGTCAAAAAAGTTTTTTTTTTTTTAAATTTACACTACTGTTATACCAGATATGAGTGGTGGCACTGGGCAAGTGGCTTGGCAGGCAGGCAACTGCAATTAGATTACAAAGGAAAAAAAAACACTGATGTTCTAGCCCTAAAAAGGGCTTTTTGAGGTGCTGTCCTTACACCAGAGATCAGATGAGTCCTTCAGGACTGTAGTGGACACTAAATACACTAGCCTAGCTATCAATTTCCCTATTAAATCAGCAGCAGCTACACTGTCCCTCCTCTCACTAAGAATGCAGCTTCCGAATGAATCTAAAATGGCTGCTGTCCAGGAGCTTGGAGGGTCTGGGAGGGAGGGTCTGCTGCTGATTGGCTGGAATGTGTCTGCAGACTGTGAGATACAGGGTCAAAGTTTACTCAATGATGACGAAGAGGGGACGGATCGAACATTGCATATGTTCGCCCGCCGTTGCGAATGCGAACAAGCTATGTTCGCCGGGAACTATTCGCCGGCGAACAATTCGCAACATCACTAATCATGACCAGCCGTAGCTGTAAGGAGACCCTAACACGTTTCAAAGGCTAAACAATACTTCCTTCTTCCTCAGAGAGATAACATCAATAGAATCGATCAGCTGTGAGTTCCGTTTAAAAAGGGTAAGCGGCGGCATTCCCCCTCTCCAATTTGACTAAACAGCAGTCACGTATATTTCTGCTTTGTGGAGTGTTAAACTTGTGTGCACGTAGAACTTCAATCAGGGCTTCGCTGAAAGAGATATAAGAGGTTTTTGTCTGTTCATATACTTATATTCTAGACACAGTCTCAGTTCAGTACACATAATGAATGAATACTCGTATGCATTTCTATCATGCTCAGTTATATACCATACGCAATAAGACTGAAATTTAGAAATAACTGAAAACAGTGAAAGTTTCTAAATATATCTATATACATAAGATCTAAACATTAATACATGTGATCAAAAGAAATTCCACAGTAAGCGGCAAAACATATATATTAAATGAATAGTAGCAAGTTAAAGATGTGATAATTAACCCCACCACATCCTCATCGGGTGTTTAACCAGCATATTTGAATATGGAAACAAACCCTTATTGTTACATATGGATGCTTAAATTAGATTAAGATTCAAGACAATGGCCTCTAGTTATCAAAGTCTGGCGGACCTGATCCGACAGTGCGGATCAGGTCCGCCAGACTTCGCTGAATACGGCGAGCAATACGCTCACCGTATTCAGCATTGCACCAGCAGCTCACAAGAGCTGTTGGTGCAATGCCGCCCCCTGCTGACTCGCGGCCAATCAGCCGCCAGCAGGGGGGTGTCAATCAACCCGATCGTACTAGATCGGGTTGATTTGCGGCAATGTCTGTCCGCCTGCTCTGAGCAGGCGGACAGGTTATGGAGCAACGGTCTTTGTGACCACTGCTTCATAACTGCTGTTTCTGGCGAGCTTGCAGGCTCGCCAGAAATACGGGGCATCAAGCTCCATACGGAGCTTGATACATATGCCCCAATGAATAAAAGGCTAAAAACTATGCATAGAATGATCAATAAAAGGATATTCTTTAAAACAATAAGAATATAAGAAAAACTCTTTAAAATGTCTCTTTTAAAAACATCTAATTATTCTTAAAAATAGAATAAAAATAGAATATGTTTCATTTATTTTTTTAGAATAAAAAGATCGTTATATTATGGATGACCCAAGATCCTATTTCCAATAAATGATATTAGTTTTTAATTGAATTTGTTATGTCTCTAAATCAAAAATGCAGCCAGATCAATATCTATGTTAAGGCTTTTCAGGGTCATAGTGCCAATTTTATGAATTCATAATGTTTCTGTTTTCCTTCTGTGTAGTTACCTATCTGTACCGGTGGAAGCTATCTTAATATATTCCAAAATTGTCCCTTTAAGGCTACTCGGATCTTGATTATGGTGTTAGTGATGTTGCAAATAGTTCGCCGGCGAATAGTTCCCGGCGAACATAGCTTGTTCTCGTTTGCCGAGGCGGCCAAACATATGCGATGTTTGATCCACCCCCTATTTGTCATCATTGAGTAAACCTTGACCCTGTACTTCACAGTCAGCAGACACATTCCAGCCAATCAGCAGCAGACCCTCCCTCCCTCTCAGACCCTCCCACCTCCTGGACAGCATCCATTTTAGATTCATTCGGAAGCTGCATTCCTAGTGAGAGGAGGGACAGTGTAGCTGCTGCTGATTTAATAGGGAAATTGATAGCTAGGCTAGTGTATTCAGTGTCCACTACAGTCCTGAAGGACTCATCTGACCTCTGCTGTAAGGACAGCACCCCAAAAAGCCCTTTTTAGGGCTAGATTCCTGTGTAATCTAATTGCAGTTGCCTGCCTGCCTGCCAGCGTGTGTGTCAGGCTCACAGCGTATACTGTGCCCACTTGCCCAATGCCAGCACTCATATCTGTAGTGTACATTTAAAAAAAATAACTTTTTTGACTGTGAAATAATAGCAGTCAGTTTCCTTCACACGTGGGCGTTTCAGTGCCTGCCAGGGCACAGTGTCACACCAGTGCAACACATATCTGGTGTAACAGTAGTGTACATTAACCCCTTAATGACCACAGCACTTTTCCATTTTCTGTCCGTTTGGGACCAGGGCTATTTTTACATTTCTGCTGTGTTTGTGTTTAGCTGTAATTTTCCTCTTACTCGTTTACTGTACCCACACATATTATATACCGTTTTTCTCGCCATTAAATGGACTTTCTAAAGATACCATTATTTTCATCATATCCTATAATTTACTATAAAAAAATTATAACATATGAGTAAAAAATGGAAAAAAACACACTTTTTCTAACTTCTAACCCCTAAAATCTTTTACTCATCTACAACCACCAAAAAACACCCATGCTAAATAGTTTATAAATTTTGTCCTGAGTTGAGAAATACCCAATGTTTACATGTTCTTTGCTTTTTTTGCAAGTTATAGGGCCATAAATACAAGTAGCACTTTGCTATTTCCAAACCATTTTTTTTTCAAAATGAGCGCTAGTTACATTGGAACACTGATATCTGTCAAGAATCCCTGAATAGCCATTGACATGTATATATGTTTTTTTTAGAAGACATCCCAAAGTATTGATCTAGGCCCATTTTGGTATATTTCATGCCACCATTTCACCACCAAATGCGATCAAATAAAAAAAATTGTTCACTTTTTCACAAATTTTTTCACAAACTTTAGGTTTCTCACTGAAATTATTTACAAATAGCGTGTGCAATTATGGCATAAATGGTTGTACATTTTTCTCTGGGATCCCCTTTGTTCAGAAATAGCAGACATATATGGCTTTGACGTTTCTTTTTGATAATTAGAAGGCCGCTAAATGCCACTGCGCACCACACGTGTATTATGTCCAGCAGTGAAAGGGGTTAATTAGGGAGCATGTAGGGAGCTTTTTTGGGGTAATTTTAGCTTTAGTGTAGTGTAGTAGACAACCCAAAGTATTGATCTAGGCCCATCTTGGTATATTTCATGCCACCATTTCACCGCCAAATGCAATCAAATAAAAAAAACTTACATTTTTCCAAATTTTAGGTTTCTCACTGAAATCATTTACAAACATTTTGTGCAATTATGGCACAAATGGTTGTAAATGCTTCTCTGGGATCCCCTTTTTTCAAAAATAGCAGACATATATGGCTTTGGCATTGCTTTTTGGTAATTAGAAGGCCGCTAAATGCTGCTGCGCACCACACGTGTATTATGCTCAGCAATGCAGGGGTTAATTAGGGAGCTTGTAGGGTTAATTTTAGCTTTAGTGTAGTGTAGTAGACAACCCCAAGTATTGATCTAGGCCCATTTTGGTATATTTCATGCCACCATTTCACCGCCAAATGCGATCAAATTAAAAAAGATAGTCAACTTTTTCACAAACTTTAGGTTTCTCACTGAAATTATTTACAAACAGCTTGTGCAATTATGGCACAAATGGTTGTAAATGCTTCTCTGGGATCCCCTTTGTTCAGAAATAGCAGATATATATGGCTTTGGCGTTGGTTTTTGGTAGTTAGAAGGCCACTAAATGCAACTGCGCACAACACATGAATTATGCCCAGCAGTGAAGGGGTTAATTAGGTAGCTTGTAGGGAGCTTGCAGGGTTAATTTTAGCTTTAGTGTAGAGATCAGCTTCCCACCTGACACATCAGACCCCCTGATCCCTCCCAAAGAGCTCTCTTCCCTCCCCCACCCCACAATTGTCCCCGCCATCTTAAGTACTGGCAGAAAGTCTGCCAGTACTAAAATAAAAGGTATCTTTTTTTATATATATATATATATATATATATATATATTTATTTTTTTTAGCATATTTACATATGCTGTTGTGTAGGATCCCCCCTTAGCCCCCAACCTCCCTGATCCCCCCAAAACAGCTTCCTGACCCTCTCCCTCTGCCTTATTGGGGGCCATATTGGGTACTGGCAGCTGTCTGCCAGTGCCCAGTTTGCAAATAAAATGTTTTTTTTTATTTTTATTTAATTTTTCTGTAGTGTAGCTTCCCCCCCCCCCCAAGACCAATCCCCCACCCGCTCCCAGTCCACTTATAAAAACATTTTTTTCTGTAGTGTAGCGGTTCCCACCTGCTCCCTCCCCGTGCACCCGCCCGCCTCCTCCCATGCACGCGCGCGCGCCCCCGGCGATCCCGCCCCCGATCCCGCCCCCCTCTCTGACAAGGACCGCATCGATGGCCACCCACCCGCCTCCCACTTCAGCTCCCACCCACCAACGAATGCGGCCAATGATGCCTGGTGCAGAGAGGGCAACAGAGTGGCTCTCTCTGCACCGGAGGGGTAAAATTTGTTATTGCAGGATGCCTCGATATCGAGGCATTCTGCAATAACCGGAAAGCAGCTGGAAGCGATCAGGATCGCTTCCAGCTGCTTTCCAAACCGAGGACGTACGCCATACGTCCTCAGGCGTTAACTGTATTTTTTCTGAGGACGTATGGCGTACATCCTCGGTCATTAAGGGGTTAAAAAAAAACTAGAAATTTGACTGTGAAATAATAGCAGTCAGTTTCCTTCACATGTGTGCGTTTCAGGGTCTGCCAGGGCACAGTGTCACACCAGTGCAACCCATATCTGGTGTAACAGTAGTGTACATTTAAAAAAAATAATTTTTTTTTGACTGTAATAGATTGAATAGCAGTTAGTTGTCTGCAAGCGTGTGTGTCAGGCCTACAGCGTCTACTCTGCCAACTTCTGCCAGTGCACAGTGCCACTCATATATGTTGTCACAGTAGCTTGCACGCATAGTACCACTAATCGAAAAAAAAAATGACAGGCAGAGGCAGGCCACCCCGCAGGGGCCGTCGTGGTCGTGGTGCTGTGATTCCCTTTGGCCCTAGAATAATGCAGTGCGGTGCGTTAAATGGGGAGTTTGGTCTGTCACTGTGAAGCAGGCGTAACCCTTACACTACCTGATCGATACAACATCATACCTGATGTTTTAAAGCATGTTATTCCAAACAATTTAGGAATGTTAGGGGATTTATGCCCTTTATGGATTAAAACCAGACTCTGCATCAACTATGTAATTTTCCATGGGAGTTTTGCCATGGATCCCCCTCCGGCATGCCACAGTCCAGGTGTTAGTCCCCTTGAAACAACTTTTCCATCACTATTGTGGCCAGAAAGAGTCCCTGTGGGTTTTAAAATTCGCCTGCCTATTGAAGTCTATGGCGGTTCGCCCGGTTCGCCCGTTCACGAACATTTGCGGAAGTTCGCATTCGCCGTTCGCAAAACCAAATTTTTAGGTTTGTGACATCACTATATGGTGTGTTCTAAAATGATTGAATACACTATCGGCTAGATTACGAGTTTTGAGGTAAGCCTAAGGTGGTCCTAACGCTGCTTTTAAACGCCCGCTGGTATTACGAGTCTTGCAGATTCAGGCTCCCAGCTCACTTTTTTGGCCAGACTTGGAAATACCGCAAATCCACTTACGTCAATTGCGTATCCTCTTTTTTCAATGGGAGTTGCATAAAGCCGGTATTACGAGTCTGCCAAAAAGTGAACGGTATACCCTCTCCTGTCAAGACTGGCACCGCATTTTAAAGTCAGTAGTTAAGAGTTTTACACTACAAAGTCGTAGCATAAAACTCTTAACTAAAGTGCAAAAAAGTACACTAACACCCATAAACTACCTATTAACCCCTAAACCGAGACCCTCCCGCATCGCAAACACTATAATAAACATTTTAACCCCTAATCTGCCGAACCGGACATCGCCGCCACTATAATAAATATATTAACCCCTAAACCGCTGCAATCCCGCCTCACAAACATTAGTTAAATATTACTAACCCCTAAACTGCCATCCCTAACATCACCGCCACCTACCTACAGTTATTAACCCCTAATCTGCCACCCCCAACATCCCTAACATCACCGCCACTATATTAAAGTTATTAACCCCTAAATCTAAGTCTAACCCTAACCCTAACACCCCCTAACTTAAATATAATTACAAGAAATCTAAATAAAATTACTATCATTAACTAAATTATTCCTATTTAAAACTAAATACTTACCTGTAAAATAAACCCTAAGCTAGCTACAATATAACTAATAGTTACATTTGTATCTACCTTAGGGTTTATTTTTATTTTACAGGCAAGTTTGTATTTATTTTAACTAGGTAGAATAGTTATTAAATAGGTATTAACTATTTAATAACTACCTAGATAAAATAAATACAAAAGTCCCTGTAAAATAAACCCTAACCTAAGTTACACTAACACCTAACACTAAACTATAATTAAATAAATTAACTAAATTAAATACAATTACCTAAATTAAATCAAATTAGCTAAAGTACAAAAAAATACTAAATTACAGAAAATAATAAACAAATTACAAGAATTTTAAACTAATTACACCTATTCTAATCCCCCTAACAAAATAAAAAAGACCCCCCAAAATAAAAAAGCCCTACCCTACACTAAATTACAAATAGCCCTTAAAAGGGCCTTTTGCGGAGCATTGCCCCAAAGAAATCAGCTCTTTTAACTGTAAAATTTTTTATAAATCCCCCCCCCCAATATTAAAACTCACCACCCACACAACCAACCCTACTCTAAAACCCACCCAATACCCCCTTAAAAAACCTAACACTAACCCCTTGAAGATCACCTTACCGGGAGAAGTCTTCGCCCAACCGGGCCAAAGTCCTCAACAAAGCCGGGAGAAGTCTTTATCCAAGCCGGGCGAAGTGGTCCTCCAGACGAGCAGAAGTCTTCTTCCAGACGGCATCTTCTATCTTCATCCATCCGGTGCGGAGCGGGTCCATCTTCAAGACATCTGACGCGAAACATCCTCTTCTTCCGACAACTAAAGCTGAACGAAGGTACCTTTAAATGACGTCATCCAAGATGGCGTCCCTTCAATTCCGATTTGCTGATAGAATTCTATCAGCCAATCGGAATTAAGGTAGAAAAAATCCTATTGGCTGATACAATACAAGTTAGAACAGCCAATAGAATGCGAGCTCAATCCTATTGGCTGATTGGATCAGCCAATAGGATTGAACTTCAATCCTATTGGCTGATCCAATCAGCCAATAGGATTTTTTCTACCTTAATTCCGATTGGCTGATAGAATTCTATCAGCCAATAAGAATTGAAGGGACACCATCTTGGATGACGTCATTTAAAGGAACCTTCATTCGGGAAGAAGACGTAGTTTGAAGAGGATGCTCCACGTTAGATGTCTTGAAGATGGACCTCCTCCGCACTGGATGGATGAAGATAGAGGATGCCGTCTGGAAGAAGACTTCTGCCCGTCTGGAGGACCACTTCGCCCGGCTTGGATGAAGACTTCTCCCGGCTTCGTTGAGGACTTTGGCCTGGTTGGGTGAAGACTTCTCCCGGTAAGGTGATCTTCAAGGGGTTAGTGTTAGCTTTTTTTAAGGGGGTATTGGGTGGGTTTAAGAGTAGGGTTGGTTGTGTGGGTGGTGGGTTTTAATGTTGGGTGGGATTTGTAATGCTTTTTACATGTAAAAGAGCTGATTTCTTTAGGGAAATGTCCCACAAAAGCCCTTTTAAGGACTATTTGTAATTTAGTGTAGGGTAGGGCTTTTTTATTTGGGGGGGGGGGCTTTTTTATTTTGTTAGGGGGATTAGATTAAGTGTAATTAGTTTAAAAATCTTGTAATTTGTTTATTATTTTCTGTAATTTAGTGTTTTTGTTTGTTCTTTAGCTAATTTGATTTAATTTAGGTAATTGTATTTAATTTAGTTAATTTATTTAATTATAGTGTAGTGTTAGGTGTTAGTGTAACTTCGTTTAGGGTTTATTTTACAGGTACTTTTGTATTTATTTGATCTAGGTAGTTATTAAATAGTTAATAACTATTTAATAACTATTCTACCTAATTAAAATAAATACAAACTTGCCTGTAAAATAAAAATAAACCCTAAGATAGATACATATGTAACTATTAGTTATATTGTAGCTAGCTTAGGGTTTATTTTATAGGTAAGTATTTAGTTTTAAATAGTAATAATTTAGTTAATGGTAGGAATTTTATTTAGATTTACTTAAATTATATTTAAGTTAGGGGGGGTTAGGGTTAGACTTAGGTTTAGGTGTTAATACATTTAAAATAGTGGCGGCGACATTGGGGGTGGAAGATTAGGGGTTAATAAATATAATGTAGGTGTCGGCGATGTTGGGGGTAGCAGATTAGGGGTTCATAAGTATAATGTAGGTTGGCGGCGGTGTTCGGAGCGGCAGATTAGTGGTTAATCAATATAATGTAGGTGTCGGCGATGTCGGGGTCGGCAGATTAGGGGTTAATAAGTGTAAGATTAGGGGTGTTTAGACTCGGGGTTCATGTTAGGGTGTTAGGTGTAGACATAAATGTATTTTCCTTATAGGAATCAATGGGGCTGCGTTAGGAGCTAAACGCTGCTTTTTTGCAGGTGTTAGGTTTTTTTCAGCCGGCTCTCCCCCATTGACTCCTATGGGAAATCGTGCACGAGCACGTTCAGCCAGCTCACCACTAACATAAGCAGCGCTGGTATTGAGGTGAGATGTGGAGCAAAATTTTGCTCTACGGTCACTTTTTTGCGGTTAACGCCGGGTTTCTAAAAACCCGTAATACCAGCGCTGCATGTAAGTGAGCGATGAGCATGAACTGCTCATCAGACCCGCAGCCCTGTTAACGCAAAACTTGCAATCTGGCCGTATGTTTCTTAAATCCTGTCTCAATGTTCTGTATATGTTCCAATAATCTGGTCTTATATGATCTAATCGTGCCGCCTATGTATTGCAGTTTGCAATCGCATTCTAACATGTAGATAACATGATCAGTTTTACAGTTAACCAGAGATTTAATCTCAAATGTTTTATCATTGGAGCTTGAAGTTATTGATCTAGTTGTTCTATTCTTATTGTAGTGATGTTTACAAGCTTCACAATTTAGACGGTTACATTTAAAGAAAACTTTTGTGCCTGTATTTAACCAAGTGCTAGGCTTCTCCTTAGTAACTATCTTCTTGCGTTTAAGTTTACTTGGAGCTAAGATGGTTTTTAAATTCCTTCCTTTCCTAAAAATGAGTTGAGGTCTTTTGTCTGTGACTTCTTTTAATAAGTCATTTTTTCTTTATACATGCCAGTGTTTATTCAGGATGGCTTTAATATCATTAGCTTCTCTTAGTTTTTCTCTCGTTATTTCTTTTTTTTGTATCTTCGTTGTAAGGAGATCTCGTTTGTCCATCTTGTCCACTTTTAGAAAAGCTTTTTTTACATTGTCTTTATTATAACCTTTATTTAATAATTTTTGTTCAAGGATTTTTGATTCTCGTAGATGAACTTAATTTTTTGATCAGTTTCTTTTAATTCTTTGAAACTGACCATATGGAAAATACTATGTATCCATGCCGGATAATGGCTACTATAAAGAGAGAAAAACTATCCCATCAATGATTACCACCTATAAACTGACAGCTCATCAAGTTCGAGATCAGGGTTATCATGAGAGTGGTCTGAAACCTATTTATACCAGTGGCTAGAAGCAGATCACCATTGCAGGGGTAAATTCTACTGTCCTGTAGATCACGCAGCTCATCTTGCCAAGCAGAGAATCCCTAAGGCAGAAGATGGACAAGAATCTATGCTGGGAATAATCTGTAAATACTATTCTAACAATCAGAATCATTTATTAGAAAGTCAGTAGAAGTCTGTAATTCACTATGAGGTGCTGATAAAATATTATTGATTTTCCTCAAAATTAGATCAATACAAATTGTCTATGCGCATATGTTATTTCAGCACACACTGTAAAAATCCCCAGATAGTATAAGGGAAATAGATATAATATTTTGTCGGATATAAAACAAATGTATCCACTCTGTAATGAGATTCACTTGTAAAATATTTGTTTGTATAGTTGCCGTAACTAACAAGCACACTATGATCGGTATCTGTAACCTACCACCACCTACCAATTTTATTTATTTCTAATGGTTTATAAAGTCCACTACTTTACTTTTAGCAAATACTTCACCTGGCCAGCAGCAGGAGGCAAAGACCCCACACCAAAGCTTTAAGTATCCCTCCTACTTCCCTCTCTCTTCCAGTAGTTATTTGCCTCTTCAAGGAGAGGGCAAGGATAGAAGTGTTATGGATTAATCATCTCATTTGCTAGTGACACAAGGGATTGGGAGATGGAATACAATTTACTTATTCTCCCTTGGGCTTTGCATGCATTATGGGCATGGCTAGAGGGTTTTTTGGAACTACAAGGAATCGGTTAGTCTGCTCTGGAGGGCTCTAAGATACAGGGGATTCATTGAAAACATAGCTCTAGCCACAGGTCTAGACTTCTCCATCATCAGTGGAAGCTGTACAAATGGTGGAACCGGCGGTTCAGTCAGCGCAGCGCTCCAGTGTTAGAGTGAAACACTGCATCGCTGGCAGCAGGATGGTTTGCAGTACAGGCAGAGTATGTGGCCATAGTTTGCTCTAGTGGTAGGGCAGAGTTTAAGATGGCTTCCTGCCATGAATGAGCAGTTTACCATGAATTCCTGCTCCCAGCCTATCTCTTACTTCGGGTGTGGATCAGCCAATCAGATTGAACTTGAATCTGTTGGCTGATTCCATCAGCCAATCAGAATTTTCCTACCTTAATTCCGATTGGCTGATAGAATCCTATCAGCCAATCGGAATTCGAGGGATGCCCTCTTGGATGACGTCCCTTAAAGGAACCGTCATTCGTCGGGAAGTCGTCGGCCAGGATGGATGTTCCGCGTCGGCGGGATGAAGATGGAGCCGGAAGAAAGAAGATTGAAGATGCCGCTTGATAGAAGACTTCAGCCGGATGATGGACCTCTTCAGCCCCCGCTTGGATCAAGACTTTAGCCAGATGATGGACCTCTTCAGCCCCCGCTTGGATCAAGACTTCAGCCGGATGATGGACCTCTTCAGCCCCCGCTTAGGCTTGGATGAAGACTTCGGACCTCTTCTGGACCGATCGGTGATACCCGGCGTGGTGAAGACAAGGTAGGGAGATCTTCAGGGGCTTAGTGTTAGGTTTATTTAAGGGGGGTTTGGGTTAGATTAGGGGCATGTGGGTGGTGGGTTGTAATGTTGGGGGGTATTGTATGTTTTTTTTTTACAGGCAAAGAGCAGAATTTTTTGGGGCATGCCCGGCAAAAGGCCCTTTTAAGGGCTGGTAAGGTAAAAGAGCTTATCAATTTTATTTTAGAATAGGGTAGGGCATTTTTTAATTTTGGGGGGCTTTGTTATTTTATTAGGGGGCTTAGAGTAGGTGTAATTAGCTTAAAATTGTTGTAATATTTTTATAATGTCTGTAAATTATTTTTTTATTTTTTGTAACTTAGTTCTATTTTTATTTTTTGTACTTTAGTTAGTTTATTTAATTGTATTTATTTGTAGGTATTTGTATGTAATTAATTTATTGATAGTGTAGTGTTAGGTTTAATTGTAGATAATTGTAGGTATTTTATTTAATTAATTTATTGATAGTATAGTGTTAGGTTTAATTGTAACTTAGGTTAGGATTTATTTTACAGGTAATTTTGTAATTATTTTAACTAGGTAGCTATTAAATAGTTATTAACTATTTAATAGCTATTGTACCTGGCTAAAATAAATACAAAGATGCCTGTAAAATAAATATTAATCCTAAAATAGCTACAATATAATTATAATTTATATTGTAGCTATATTAGGGTTTATTTTACAGGTAAGTATTTAGCTTTAAATAGGAATAATTTATTTAATAAGAAATAATTTATTTCGTTAGATAAAAATTATATTTAACTTAGGGGGTTTTAGGTTTAGACTTAGCTTTAGGGGTTAATACATTTATTATAGTAGCGGTGAGGTCCGGTCGGCAGATTAGGGGTTAATACTTGAAGTTAGGTGTCGGTGATGTTAGGGAGGGCAGATTAGGGGTTAATACAATTTATTATAGGGTTTTTGAGGTGGGAGTGAGGCGGATTAGGGGTTAATAACTTTATTATAGTAGTGGTGAGGTCCGGTCGGCAGATTAGGGGTTAATAAGTATAGGTAGGTGGCGGCGACGTTGGGGGCGACAGATTAGGGGTTAATAAATATAATATAGGGGTCGGCGGTGTTAGGGGCAGCAGATTAGGGGTACATAGGGATAACGTAGGTTGCGGCGGTGTACGGAGCGGCAGATTAGGGGTTAATAATAATATGCAGGGGTCAGCGATAGCGGGGTTGGCAGATTGGGGGTTAATAAGTGTAAACCTAGGGGTGTTTAGACTCGGGTACATGTTAGGGTGTTAGGTGCAGACTTAGTAAGTGTTTCCCCATAGGAAACAATGGGGCTGCGTTAGGAGCTGAATGCTGCTTTTTTGTAGGTGTTAGGTTTTTTTTCAGCTCAAACTGCCCCATTGTTTCCTATGGGGGAATCGTGCACGAGCACGTTTTTGAAGCTGGCCGCGTCCGTAAGCACCGCTGGTATTTAGAGTTGCAGTGGCGGTAAATTATGCTCTACGCTCCTTTTTTGGAGCCTAACGCAGCCATTCTGTGAACTTTAAATATCAGCAGTATTTAAAAGGTGCGGGGGGAAAAAGCATGCGTAGCTAACGCACACCTTTGGCCGCAGAACTCTAAATCTAGGCGTAAGGATGTTTATGCACTATTATTTAAAGATGAATTAATATGACCATATATATATATATACACACACACATATCTAAAACTGTAGTCAAACATAACTGCTTAAAAGAGAGAACCTATGTGTCTAATTTTAGCAACGTCAAACGTCAAAAGCAAACAAACTTAATGGTAAGTTGACTAACTGCCGAGCTCTGGAAGGATATGTGTCAACTTGAGATCTTCCATTAAGTTGCAAGGGCAGCATCTCTGTCTTGGGTCATACTGATAGCCAGGGCCGGACTGGGACCAAAAATAGGCCCGGGCATTTTATGACAAAGCAGCCCACTCCCCCCCCCCTTTCTTATTTAACGGTATACTAGAATAGGTTGGTATAAAAAACAATATAAAGTGATCATTTGTAAACACACGACATATTCAATAAACTATCCATTTCAAGCTCAGAGACTTGGCGGTGGTGTGTGTTGTGTCTGTAAAGACTTAATAAGTGTCAGAGACCATACTGACTCTCTGAGATGGTGTGGGGTTTGAAAATTGGTTAACAGGCCCTCAAAGCATATGTGCGTATGCTGCTAAAGACCAGTAATAACTCTTACTAGAAGCATTTTTGCTAATGGCATTATATTGCAAAATGCTGCTATTTAAAATTGAAATGCACCTGTGCACATATAAATGTTGACCTTTCTATCCCTTTAAGGCAAGGATGGGGAGCCTTGGCCCTCCAGATGTTTCAGAACTACATTTCCCATGATGCTCAACTGGACTTCAGAGTGCCTAAACATCATGGGTAATGTAGTTCTGAAACATCAGGAGTTCCAAGATTCCCCATCCCTGCTTTAAGGTAACTTTGGATAAAGCAGTTACTTTTCTATCATGATTATCGCATACAATAAAGTGCAGGCACTGCAGGCTTCCATCTACATATAAGGTAGAAACAGTCATCTTTATAAAAAAAAAAGTTAAAGAGGAAAATCACACCTTTTCATGTGGGTGAAATAATCATTCCTGTCACTTAAAGGTACAGTCTACACCAGATTTTTTATTGATTAAAGAGATAGATTATCCCTTTATTACCAATTCCCCAGTTTTGCATAACCAACAGTTATATTAAAGGGACAGTCAAGATCTATAATAAACTTTCATGATTTAAACAGGGCATGTCATTTTAAACAACTTTCCAATTTACTTTTATCACCAATTGTGCTTTGTTCTTTTGGTATTCTTAGTTGAAAGCTAAACCTAGGTAGGCTCATATGCGACTTTCTTAGACAAGTCCAGGTTTAAGAAGTGTATAAGAAGATCTTTAAACAATGGCTAGTTACAATCTCATTTTGGGACAAAGACATTCTGTGAACATTTTTAAAACATGCCTGTCTGTAAATTGCAAACAGTTAAAGGGACATTCCAGTCAAAATATAAATGCACATAGATTTATTGCATCTTTGAATTGAAACATATTTGCAGTATACATGTATTGGCAAAAATGCTTCTATTAAGAGTTATCACTGTTTTAGTGTTAACATTTTTCTCTGCATGTGCATGTGAAACATAGCTAGATGTTTTCATTGCACCCACATTTTAAATAATGCAGCTTCTTAGATCATCAGTGGGGCTTGTATCATGTCAGCAATTAACAAATTGAGTCATTACCAGATGGTACAATCACTTTAGGCTCTCTGAACAAGTGTTGTGTTTAAAATGCTGGTGCACGGTGCATACTTAAATACACTTTTGAAACAGCTATAGCTTTTATTAGAAGCATTTTTGATAATGCATGTAGATTACAAAATTGCTTCTGTTCAATACCGAAATGCACCCATGTGGTTTCCAATTTTGGCTGGAACATCCCTTTAACCCAATATTACAGGTTACAATGCAAAATAGGACTGAAATGTCTAAGCAGTTAACTTCAACACATGCAGATTTCTTCTCAAAAACCATTTCAGCTTTGCTAACATTTAATCATGGGAAATCACCAAATCTTCCTAAAAGCCAGATGCTACATAACATATTCCATTGGCAAATCAGTCTTAAAGCCTACACGAGTGCAGATATTATAAAAACTATACACTGGTTAATGCAGAAACCATTTAAACTTTAGTGTTTAGTGATATTCCTGTATGAATTTATTGTACTTTATAAATAGTAAAAGGACATATTGGTGCTGCTGTGGCAATTTACATCTCAGTTTTACATCTCCAGCCCTAAGAGAACATATAGACATTTATAAAACAAAAAAATCCAAATTATAAATAAAACAACAAAATGATATTTCATTCACTAGCCATTAAAATAAAGAGGGGAAATATGCAATGGATGCACTAAATTTGATGTTTTCTTGTTTGTTTGTTTTTGTTCTATTGATCACATAATACACTAGTATAAAACATTTACTACACATAAACAGTGAGGCATGGAGGGAGAATAAAAAGAGGGGAAATGGAGAGTTAAGGGGAAGGAGATAGGGATTATAAATAGTAATATTGCTTACTATGCTTTTTAAATATACCTTGGCTTTGCTGCAGGGGGGGGGGGGGGTTGGCAGCCAAGAGGTTAAATCCAATAGAGCAGAAGGGGAAGGGAAGTTGGGGCTTCACCTCAGAAGCTAAATAACAATTTGATAAAAATCCAAAAAGGTGCAAAGAAACACCAGAGGGCACTAATGGGTCCTAAAATGACCATATGATATATAACATAAAAAAATACTTAAAAAGATAAGAATGAAAAATGGCACCTCATTAAATGTTAAGTGTCACAATATATAAGTCCACTATGTGTGAGCTAGAACAAACAGTCTGTTGGATCAATCGTAAAGTTCAATACACTTTCAGCCGACAGCAGTAGGCTCTCACTGGTCGCAAAATTGACTCCCTTCTTCAAACGGCAACAGGCCAATCTGTGTGGGTTAAAAACAAACAAGGGCAACCATTGTGTGTATCCACAGCCACAATACCCCACACACAGCAATATTCTGTTCCCAGGGTACTCACACTTTGGCCGAGCACACCAATGCGCTTGTAGATATGGACTGGTTGTCAGAGCAAACCAGCTTGCTCTCTCCGGTGTACTTCTCCTTACAGCCGTCAGATGATAGCAGACTCACTGGCTCTTCACAGCGGTTTGGTAATGACATCCTCACTTGTCAAGGAATTGCAGGCAATGATTATAAAATAAAAACCTTTCATCATTGATAAAACAAGAGTCCTTAAAATACAAGTAGGTGAACAATGTGTAACAGTAGTATTTGCTACGCGTTTCTCGGCTCACTCGGCCGTTTCCTCAGGCATAATACAACAAACTTTTGAACCAGCTATATAATTCCGCTCATTACCAAACCTGTAATTACTCCCTCCCCTTTCCTTTACTTGGGGGTGTGTACAATCTAACCAATGAGTGCCTATCATCCTCAGATCGCCACCATATTAATACTGTCTCCCTCCTAATAAATATATATAATATCATATGTCCATAGTAATATCCCTATGTTAACTTCACACATCAATACATACATATCATATTAAAATCAGATGATACGATTGCTGCGGTCGCTTGCCGACCCTGCTATCACACAGCAAATTTTGTTGGAATTAGCTTATATTGACCATACCTCTATACAAATGTCTAGAGCAGCTGATTTTATTTAGCCTCTATTGTGATCTCTATAGTTCATACTAATGACAAGGATAGTTCATACAAATAACAAGGATAGCCAACCATTGATATGCCTCGGCAGTGAAACCTGTTCGTCTCCAAAGCTCAACCAGATAGATATTTTACCAGTCGCCCTTTGAGTAAACTACATATATATATATATATAAAAACAGGAAGCGATCCAGTTAAATATTTGCAAGTATAGTAATACAAAATTGTTAAAAATATTAAAAATATATATGTCACCACCTTAATAGTCTATATCCAATATAGAACTGTTATTAAACACATAGATATTGTAGTGATCCAAGATGGCGGCGCGTGCACAACGCGAGGCTCTGTGTCTAGCTAATCCTACTACACAGGTTGCTACTTTGCTGGTTGTCTTAAGCCTGCTAACTGTGATCAGTACCGCACATATTAGGTACAGCAGGCTGGAACTTTTGGATATCAGAATTCAATACTCGCAAACTGTTTCTACTAACCTCCGGAGCATCTATGTGCCTGTCAGTTTGCCGTGGACTGCTGGGGAGCCTCCGGTGTCTGCATTGTCAGGGCGAGGAGCGCGCAGACGGCGGAGGGATCGCAAACAGAGGCGTGGCAAGCGTGGAGGCATCCGCAATAGACTGTCAGCGTCCCCCCATCGAGTCCCCTTGCCCAGTATTGTTCTTGCTAATGTGAGATCCCTCACTAACAAGATTGATGAACTAAAATTAAGGATGCATGCATGCAAAAACATCAGAGACAGTAATATATTACTTTTCACAGAAACATGGTTAAATGATGATATTCCAAACAATGTTATTAAACTTGAGGGTTACGATATTTTCAGAGCAGACAGGAGTAGTATTGAATCTGGAAAGTCCAAAGGTGGTGGGCTATGTATTTATATAAATCACCACTGGTGCACTAATTCTACAATCACTGAAAGCTACTGTTCTGTTAATTCAGAATATTTGATGCTAAAGTGCAGGCCCTTTTATTTACCTAGGGAATTCACTTCTGTTATTGTTATGGCAGCATATATTCCACCTGATGCTAATGCAAAAATTGCAATGAAAGAACTTCAAAAAGCGACAAATAAGCAACAAATTGCTCAACCAGACGGAGCCTACATTGTAGCAGGAGATTTTAATCATGCAAATTTAAAAACTGTGTTACCAAAATTTTATCAAAATGTTACCTGTGCTACAAGAGAGAATAAAATATTAGATCATGTTTATACAAATATTGTTGATGCTTATAAAGCACTATCTCTTCCACATTTGGGCAAATCTGATCACCTTGCACTTTTTTTATACCCCAGGTATTCTCCACTAATTAAAAGTGAAAAATCTTCTGTAAGAATAGTTAAAGTTTGGCCGGAGGACGCGACTCAAAAACTCCAAGCACAGTTTCAATCTACTGACTGGACTACATTTGCTGTAAGAGACAAGAGTGACTCTCAAGTTGATGTAGACTTGTATGCATTATCTGTCCTAGATCATATTCGCTATTGTATCAGCAAGGAAACCACCTATAAGAGGATCAAAACCTTTCCTAACCAAAAACCTTGGATGAACAAAGAGGTTCGCCTCTTATTGCAAGCCCGTAACATGGCATTTAGAACTGGTAATGCTGAGGCTTATAGTTTGGCACGATCCAATTTAAAGAAAGGAATAAAAAGAGCTAAATTTGACTTGAAAACACGCATAGAAGAGCACTTTAATAACAATTCTGATTCTAGAAGAATGTGGCAAGGTATACAGTCCATTACTGACTATAAAACCACAAGCACAGTCCCCATAATTAATGATGCTTCCTTTCCAGACGAACTTAACTATTTTTTTTTTTTTAAATTCTTTTTATTGTAAGAGACAGACAGGACATAACATAGAATCAGGTATTACAGCATGAAGCATACACAATGTAAATTTCCACCATGCGTCATTTTCATCATACACAGAGTGTTTAAGCAGATTGTCCATATCAGTCCATACAGAAAATGGTAGGAACATAGGTTATAGTCGCTGTGTACTGCGACTCGATATTTGTAGTAAGATGTGTCCATGAAGTTTGGCATGCCATATCCGTCTCCATTTTAAAATATAACATATAACAGTTCAAACACAAACATAACATATAACATTATAACATTATAACAACATGTTCTAAGGAGGAGTGGAAAGGGCTGGGGGTCGAGAGGGGAAGAGAGGAGAAAAGACAAAGAGAGAGAGAAAAAAAAAAAAAAAAGGGGGGGTGTGGGCCCTGCTATCTAGAAGAGCATTTCCTCAGTTGGGTATCGAATCCCATTATGAATTTCCCCTTGATCTCTGAGAGATTGTTCAGTCACGTTATAGTTAAGTTGAGGCATTACTTCGGAGTGACAGAATGGGTTCATGATTTGGCTTTTTAAGTTAATGTTGAAAGTATTGATAAGGGGGGACCACTTCCTCCAGAAGGGTCGCAGTCTTCGGGTCACATCTAGCCTTACGTCATATTGTTCTATGTATAGTTGCTTTATCAGTAACTGTTTAAATTGTGCTATTGTTGGTGGATGTCTGGAGACCCATCTTGCTAGGATACATTGTCGTGCTAGTATAGTGCATATCGTGAGTAATCGCTGCTGCCGCTTGTATGTGTCTCCCCACTTAAAAAGATATATTTCAGCTGCAGTGAACTCTATTTCAATGTCAAGTGTGATTTTTACCCAGTGTTGGAATTGGCCCCAGAAGCGCCTAATGATCGGGCAAGCGAAAAAATAATGTAGAAGAGAGGGGGCAGCACTACTGCACTTGATACACTGGTTGGGGTGTAGGTTGCTCCATTTTGCTAATCTATTGGGTGTGATGTAGTCTCTGTGTAACAGTCGAACCTGGGCCTCTCTGTGAGCGACTGCAAGTGTAGCTTGTCTCGTGCTGTCTAAACTGTCTTTCAGGTCTTGTACTGAAATCGTGACGGGAATATCTGCAGCCAACCTTGCCAACATGTTAGCTTGTATACGGGACTCGGGCTGTTTCATTAGTTGTATATAAAAGTACGACAAGAAGAATCGCCCCACAAGGAACAGCGTCTGAGCAATGGCAAAGGGTGATTTGTCCCAGAAGCCTACATTTAATGATTGCAAAGACGTTATGTAGTGTCACAGTTGAAGGTAGGCGTAAAAGTGTTGGTTCGGGATATTATACTTCGCTTTGAGCTCCTGGAAGGAGCGTGTTGTATGAAGTAATGGGTCTAAGACATGTCCCACCGTCTGAACACCGAGGGTTTCCCAAATGCGGAATGGCTCATACTCATTTCCTGCTGGAAAGTCGGCATTCCCGCGAATGGGTATGTGTCTCGGTGGAGGACTGTCCACTTTCATGAATTTGTGGATCAGATGCCACGCTTTCAGTGGATCGCGATATAATACACTGTTAGTGATTAGTGGTGGTAGGGTCGAAAATTTTGCATAGGGGAGGTAGGCCAGTGCCAGGGGTGCAACTTTTGCTTCTTCAAGTGACGCATCACAAAAATGCTTCGTGTTTAGTTGCCAGTCAGTGACTATTCTGGCCAGAGCAGCCCAGTTATATAGTTTAAGATTTGGCAGACCCAATCCTCCCTCCGAGTATGGGAGATGCAGCTTAACCGCCGCTATTCGGGGTTTACCTCCCCTCCAAATGAAATGTGAAATGGCACCTGAGAGCATCCGCAGATTCTTATTTGTCATTAGAAAAGGTAGCATAAGCAATGGGTATAGGATTTTGGGTAGGATTGTCATTTTAATTAGACTAATCCGGCCCGAGAGGCCCAAAGGGAGATTGGCCCAGTTTGTCAATTGAGAAACTAGCTCTGAGCACTTATGGGCTATGTTAAGCTCATACATTTTAGCAGGATCTCTATGAAGTTTGATGCCCAGATAGGTAAGGCCCTCTGGGGCCTCTACAAATGGGTAGCCTTGTGTTGAGTTCTGGTGTCTATGTAGCCACAGTACCTCAGACTTTGAGGTGTTTATCTGATATCCCGAGAAGGTGCCGAAGTCTGCGATCATGCGCAGTATACGCGGTATATGGACAGAGGGAGTGTCCACAAACAGCAACATGTCATCAGCGTACAACGCTAGGTGTAGGGGAACCCCCTCTACTGTAATCCCTGGGAAGAGCTGCCGTAGTTTCAGTGCAAGGGGTTCTAGTGCTAAGTTGAATAGCAGCGGCGAGAGGGGGCAACCCTGCCTGGTGCCCCGCTGCAATTTGAAATCAGGAGAAAAAAGTCCATTGACAATGACCCGTGCCACTGGATGATGGTACATTTTACCTATGACCTCTAGGAATGGTCCCCTAAAACCGAACCTCTGCATGGTATCCAGTAAATGAGGCCACTCCACCCTATCGAAGGCCTTCTCTGCATCCAAGGATAGCAGGAAGGCCTCCGGGGTGTCCCCTCCCCTCTCCTGTCCCCTTGTCCAGTACTGCTCTATGACCTGCATGACCCTGCGGAGATTCACCACGGATGAGCGTTTAAAAACGAAGCCCGTTTGGTCCGGGTGTACCAGGTCTGGAAGGATCACCTTCAGTCTGTTGGCTAAGATTTTCATAAACAGCTTGTAATCTGTGTTCAACAGGGAGATTGGTCTGAAGGACTCTGGCCTTGAGCAGTCTTTACCTGGCTTAGGGATCAGCGTAATATGTGCTGAAGTAAAATTGTTAGAGGGGGAGGTGTCCGTCTGAAGGAAGGCATTATATAGCCTGGTCAGTGTAGATGTAATCTGGGGTTGTAGGGACTTATAAAATTCGGCCGGAAGGCCGTCAGGCCCCGGTGCCTTACCCACTGGCAAGGACCTCAGGGTGAAGGCGAGTTCCTCGACGGTCACTGGGCCATTTAGACTGTCAATTTGAGTCTGTGTCAATTGGGGGGCTGTAAGGATTGCCAAAATTGTGTCTGAACTCCATCTGGGGCCGGGGCTTGTTGGGTGTAGAGTTTTGCATAGTATTGTGCAAAGCACTGTGCTATGTCAACTGATTTTGTGTAGGTTAGGCCCTGTGCTCTGATTGCTGTTATGTTGGTCCTTGCTGTCTGGGGTTTTGATAGGTTAGCTAACATCCTGCCTGCCCTCCCACCAAATCTGTAGAATTTACCTGCCGTCTTTAATAGTCCTGAGGTAGTTTGTTGCCTCATGAATGCCTCGAGCTCTGCCTTTGCTGCTAGGTAGGTCTCATAGGTCATTTTTGTTTTAGCTTGCAAATAAGCTTGATAAGTCTGTGCCAGCTGCTTTTGTAGGCTCCTACATTTATATTGTGTCTTATGTTTCAGTTTGGAGACATATGAGATTATGGAACCGGCAAACACTGTTTTCGCCGTTTCCCAGAGAAGTTGGGTGTCATCTGCGTGCGCTGCGTTGTCAGTGAGAAAGTCCGTCCATGTATGTTGAAGATATTTCACAAATGCCTCTGAGGTGGTCAAGTAAGTTGGAAATCTAAGAGTGTTCCTATTGGAGGGTGTTCTCTGGGATCCCAGGGCAATTTCCACTGGTGCATGGTCTGAGATTAAGATATCGTGTATCTTACACTGATGTACCTGTGTGGTTAGTTCCCCAGCAATCATAAATAAATCGATTCTGGACAGGGTATGCTTGGCTTTAGATAAACAGGTGTATTCTTTTCCTTCTGGGTTCAATAGTCTCCAGATGTCACAGACCCCTAAGTCTGCTTCTAGCATGCTAAAGATTTTTGTTTCGTATCTGGCCTTGTAGTTTGTTTTTGGGTCTCTGACAGAATGAGATGCTAACCATAATCTATCCAAAACATGCGTGGGCGAGATATTAAAGTCTCCGCCAATTATCAGGGACGAACCCATGTGTGGAGCTAAGTGTCTAATTAAATCTGACCAGAAGCCTGTTGTTCTGTGGTTGGGGGCATACAGGTTGCAAAATGTGTATTTCCTAGAATTTACCGTTGCCTGTACTATCATAAATCGGCCTTCCCTGTCCAGGTAGGTGTTATCTACTGTCGCTGTTACCTTTTTCCCAAATACAATGGCTAAACCCCGGCTGGCACTAGTGTAAGATAAGAAGACTACCTGTCCCACCCAGTCTCTTTGTAGTTTTTGATGTTCTGAGTCTGTCAGATGTGTCTCCTGCAATAAGGCTACGTCTGTTCCTAGTTTCCTAAGATGAGTGAGAATTGATTTGCGCTTTATGGGCGAGTGGATGCCACCCACATTCCAAGTCACTATCTTAAGCGACATATTCAATTACAGGGGATCAGAGCTGGTGAGAAAAAAAAAAAAAAAAAAAAAAAAAAGGGGGGGGGGGGAGGAGGGAGAAGGAGAGAAGGGGGACGGGGAGGAACATTAGGCGGGTAGAAGAGAGTCCAGTAGAATCTGGATATAGAGAAGAGGCAGAGAAGGGAGAAAGCAGGAGGAAAAGCATAAAGTATACAGCATTCTGGACCATCAACAATGATACTTATATTTGATAGACATAAGCTTAGCCTTATCTTAGCATATACATAGTTAAGCTCTACATTTATTGCATGCTCAGACAGAGCCAGGGCTATAAGTCTGTAGATTGTCGTCCCAATTGAAAGCGGCTGTTCTAGGCCCCTATCCCTGAGAGAGGTAGATAGTGCTGGGGGATTTAAACGTGTGTGACTCCCTGAGTTAGGCACAGGAGGGATAATAGGTTGATAAAACATCTCAGCAATATTTAACTTGCCCTGATAGTATATATATGTGTGGGTGATCTCCGTGGAGTTGACAATAATAGAGGTGTAGGTGGGAGGGGCAGACCTCTTGAGAGGGATTGATTCTGATACCAGACTAGGGTGGAGTGGGTCTGAGTAGGCACTATGTTCTAAGGAACCTCTGTTTCCTCTGTGGTAACTGAAGGTCCCCTCCAGATTACAGCATCTTTGATGTCTATCACTTTCGGGCTGGGTATTTAAGTCATCATCCACCTGTGCCTCATAGTAGCTATCAGCATATTTTATCGGAAAGTTTGGGCTTGTATATGCATGGTGAATCATGTTGTAAGATTTAACACTGTCAAGACCATAACATAGCAAATCACATTGTAGTCCCCCCCTTCCCAAATAAGGTGTCAGTAGTGTTAACCCGTTGTTGTGACCCAATTAGAATTTAAAACATGTTAAGGATAAACAATTGAACAACAACAACAAAAGAAGAAACAACAAATAGAACAAATAAAACTTATAGGAGATATCACTAATCAACATTACCCTAGAGGCATTGTCCTGCCTCTTTGTGAAGTCCAATGACCCCTTGGGGTAAAAGTCTCTTCCAGACCAGGAAAAGGCCAAGCAACAGAGAGATTCAGCCATCCTTTACTTTTGAGGCTTAAAAACAAAGCAAGGAAGAGAAAACAGAGGAAGCATCCTCCTAGTAGGAGCTAGTTGTTTTCAGGTTGGAGGGCGTTGATTTTCCGTAGCCAGATAGCTTCTCACCGCTTGTGGTGAATGGAAGAATTTTACGCCATATGGTGTTTGTAGACGAAGTTTCGCCGGGAAAAGCAGCGCCACTTGGCGTCCCTGTTCATGTAGTTGGGAGCAGAGCGGAGCAAATTCTTTCCTCTGTCTAGAGACCTCCAGTGAGAAGTCCTGGAAGAGGAGCAGCTTGGAACCTTCGTATATTAGCTCTTTATGTGAACGGTAGGCTTTCAGGATCTTTAATTTTTCTTGAAAATTTAGGCACTTGAAAATGACCTGTCTAGGTTTGGCTCCTGCTTGATCTCCTGCCCTCTCTGGGCCCACTCGGTGTGCTCGTTCTACATCAATTGGGAGAATGTCAGGATGTATGCCCAATAGCCTGGGGAGCTTCAGTGCTGTGAATTCGAGCAGGTCTTTGCCCCTAATGGACTCTGGGACTCCTACGATGCGTAGATTGTTGCGGCGGCTTCTGTTCTCCAGATCATCTATGCGATCCTGGAGCACTTGCGTTTTCTTTACTAATTGCTTGACTGTGGTATCTGTGGCATGTTGCCTGTCTTCCGCATCGGAGATGCGGGTTTCGGCTGCAGTTAAGCGTGAAGAAAATTGGCGTACTTCGCTTGTTAGCGTGTCAACTCCTGTTTGCAGAGAATCCATCTTTGGGAGAAAGAAGGATTTTAATTCTTGCAAGAGGGCAGAGTGTGAGGTTGAATCTGAGGCCCCCGCGTGGTCTGGTATAGCTGAGCCCTCTGCCTGAGTGTCTGATAAGTGTTTCAGTCTCTTTTCACTGGTCTTTGATCTGTGAGACATGTCAGGTTTATTGGAGGGAGAGAGTTTATGAAAGTATTTGTCCACTTTCATTAGAGTGGGGTGTGGGGTCTTCTGTGCATATAGGGCAGTTGAGCGTGATGGTGCAATATTCAAGTAGATGCTAGCCTCCGGTGTTGTGCCCCAGGAGAATACCTTAGTCTTGGGGGGTAGAAAAAAAAAAAAAAAAAGTTCAGTCTGCGTCCCCTTCACTGCTGCGCGGCCTCTGCACAGCTGTTGGAGTGTTGAATGCCGCTTTGCTATATATTGATGCAGTTGGAGAAGGTATAAACAGGCAGAAGTGTGTCTTTTGATGTATGTAATTGGCACTTGATGGGGGGAGGAAAATATCCTGATGTGGGGTGGGGGGATCCGGAGGAATCTTTAATGTGCAAGCAACGGTTTTCACTTTCTGGGATAACGTGGCGCAGTCAGGGCAGACTGCAAGTTAAGGCCACGATGTAATGTAAGGTTCTCTGTGCAGTGTTCAATGCCCTCACACTATGCTCACCACTCTCAAACCAGTCTTGGTACACTATTGTCCCTGGAGAGCAAATAGAGACAGCATGTTGTCTGTGCCGTTATCACTGAGCTGTGGTGTGTTTTCTTTGGCTGCGTGTCCCCTGTCCCTTCCCCACCTCACCATTCACTGCTGTCTTTCCACACAGAGTTAACGTTCGCGCCTTTCATGAACGTTACTCACCATTGCCCACAATATGGAGTGTAGCGGGTGCTTTGTGACACCTCTTCTTTGCGCCCCTCTACTCCCTCCGCTCCTGTGATTGAGGCCGGGTAAAAAAAACCAAGATGGCGTCGGTAGTGTGTTAAATCCTTTTGCGATCAATGGCCTCCAGGAGCCGGAGCCGATGGAATATGCTCCGCGCACTTGAGTAGACGGCTGGCACTGTGCAATGGTCACTAGTCCAGCAAGTCTGTTATGCGGGGCCCAGCAGAAAATTGTTTGATTTTTGGGGTATTTGCGATCCGACCAGCGGAGCTCTGTTAGGACACGTCTGCTCTGTTGGCCCGCCCACCGGAAGTCCGAACTTAACTATTTTTATGCCCGCTTTGACCGTGAAAACAAAGAATCAATTATTAAACTTATGCATCCACCAGATGAACTACCTCTGAGTTTTTCCGTTGCTTAAGTGTATCGGATCCTCTCCAAGGTGGATGTACATAAAGCGGCCGGTCCTGATGATATTCCTGGGCATGTGTTAAGATCCTGTGCTGGAGTATTGGCTACAGTAATTGATGATATTTTTAATCTGTCTCTGGCTCAAACAAGCGTTCCTACATGCTTTAAGGAAACCACCATCATTCCTGTGCCTAAACAATCAACAGCAGTTTGTCTTAATGACTTTCGCCCCATTGCACTCACTTCAGCCTTTATGAAATGTTTTGAGAGGCTGGTCATGGCCTATCTTAAAACTTGCCTACCACCTGCACTGGATCCTAACCAATATGCGTATCGCCAAAATAGGTCAACAGAAGATGCTATTTCGTCAGCTCTGCATTTTGCCCTCACTCACTTAGATCACAATAACACCTATGTTAGAATGTTGTTTATTGATTTTAGTTCGGCATTTAATACAGTTGTTCCTATTAAGCTGGTTGCCAAACTATATGATCTTGGCATAAATACTTTATTATGCAACTGGATTCTGGACTTCTTGACAAACAGACCGCAATCGTTAAAAATTGGTAATCACATCTCATCTACTCTGACCCTTAATACTGGTGTTCCACAAGGGTGTGTATTGAGTCCACTGCTATATTCTCTTTTTACCCATGACTGTTTGCCTAAGTATGTATCCAATAGTATTATCAAGTTTGCTGATGACACCACTGTGATAGGCCAGATCAGTAACAACGATGAATCAGCTTATAGAGAAGAAATAAGGCAACTGGCTATTTGGTGTGCTGAGAACAACCTGGACCTAAACACTAAGGCCTAGATTTAGAGTTCGGCGGTAGCCGTCAAAACCAGCGTTAGAGGCTCCTAACGCTGGTTTTGGGCGCCCGCTGGTATTTGGAGTCAGTGATTAAAGGGTCTAACGCTCACTTTTCAGCCGCGACTTTTCCATACCGCAGATCCCCCTACGCCATTTGCGTAGCCTATCTTTTCAATGGGATCTTTCTAACGCCGGTATTTAGAGTCGTTTCTGCAGTGAGCGTTAGAGCTCTAACGACAAGATTCCAGCCGCCTGAAAATAGCAGGAGTTAAGAGCTTTCTGGCTAATGCCGGTTTATAAAGCTCTTAACTACTGTACCCTAAAGTACACTAACACCCATAAACTACCTATGTACCCCTAAACCGAGGTCCCCCCACATCGCCGCCACTCGATTAAAATTTTTAACCCCTAATCTGCCGACCGCCACCTACGTTATACTTATGTACCCCTAATCTGCTGCCCCTAACCCCGCCGACCCCTATATTATATTTATTAACCCCTAACTTGCCCCCCACAACGTCGCCGCAAGCTACTTAAAATAATTAACCCCTAATCTTCCGACCGCAAATCGCCGCCACCTACGTTATCCCTATGTACCCCTAATCTGCTGCCCTAACATCGCCGACCCCTATGTTATATTTATTAACCCCTAATCTGCCCCCCACAACGTCGCCGACACCTACCTACACTTATTAACCCCTAATCTGCCGAGCGGACCTGAGCGCTACTATAATAAATGTATTAACCCCTAATCCGCCTCACTAACCCTATCATAAATAGTATTAACCCCTAATCTGCCCTCCCTAACATCGCCGACACCTAACTTCAATTATTAACCCCTAATCTGACGACCGGAGCTCACCGCTATTCTAATAAATGTATTAACCCCTAAAGCTAAGTCTAACCCTAACACTAACACCCCCCTAAGTTAAATATAATTTACATCTAACGAAATAAATTAACTCTTATTAAATAACTTATTCCTATTTAAAGCTAAATACTTACCTGTAAAATAAATCCTAATATAGCTACAATATAAATTACATTTATATTATAGCTATTTTAGGATTAATATTTATTTTACAGGCAACTTTGTAATTATTTTAACCAGGTACAATAGCTATTAAATAGTTAAGAACTATTTAATAGTTACCTAGTTAAAATAATTACAAATTTACCTGTAAAATAAATCCTAACCTAAGATATAATTAAACCTAACACTACCCTATCAATAAAATAATTAAATAAACTACCTACAATTACCTACAATTAACCTAACACTACACTATCAATAAATTAATTAAACACAATTGCTACAAATAAATACAATTAAATAAACTATCTAAAGTACAAAAAATAAAAAAGAACTAAGTTACAGAAAATAAAAAAATATTTACAAACATAAGAAAAATATTACAACAATTTTAAACTAATTACACCTACTCTAAGCCCCCTAATAAAATAACAAAGACCCCCAAAATAAAAAATTCCCTACCCTATTCTAAAATACAAAAATTACAAGCTCTTTTACCTTACCAGCCCTGAACAGGGCCCTTTGCGGGGCATGCCCCAAGAATTTCAGCTCTTTTGCCTGTAAAAAAAAACATACAATACCCCCCCCCAACATTACAACCCACCACCCACATACCCCTAATCTAACCCAAACCCCCTTAAATAAACCTAACACTAATCCCCTGAAGATCTTCCTACCTTGTCTTCACCATCCAGGTATCACCGATCCGTCCTGGCTCCAAGATCTTCATCCAACCCAAGCGGGGGTTGGCGATCCATAATCCGGTGCTCCAAAGTCTTCCTCCTATCCGGCAAGAAGAGGACATCCGGACCGGCAAACATCTTCTCCAAGCGGCATCTTCTATGTTCTTCCATCCGATGACGACCGGCTCCATCTTGAAGACCTCCAGCGCGGATCCATCCTCTTCTTCCGACGACTAGACGACGAATGACGGTTCCTTTAAGGGACGTCATCCAAGATGGCGTCCCTCGAATTCCGATTGGCTGATAGGATTCTATCAGCCAATCGGAATTAAGGTAGGAATTTTCTGATTGGCTGATGGAATCAGCCAATCAGAATCAAGTTCAATCCGATTCGCTGATCCAATCAGCCAATCAGATTGAGCTCGCATTCTATTGGCTGTTCCGATCAGCCAATAGAATGCGAGCTCAATCTGATTGGCTGATTGGATCAGCCAATCGGATTGAACTTGATTCTGATTGGCTGATTCCATCAGCCAATCAGAAAATTCCTACCTTAATTCCGATTGGCTGATAGAATCCTATCAGCCAATCGGAATTCGAGGGACGCCATCTTGGATGACGTCCCTTAAAGGAACCGTCATTCGTCGTCTAGTCGTCGGAAGAAGAGGATGGATCCGCGCTGGAGGTCTTCAAGATGGAGCCGGTCGTCATCGGATGGAAGAACATAGAAGATGCCGCTTGGAGAAGATGTTTGCCGGTCCGGATGTCCTCTTCTTGCCGGATAGGAGGAAGACTTTGGAGCACCGGATTATGGATCGCCAACCCCCGCTTGGGTTGGATGAAGATCTTGGAGCCAGGACGGATCGGTGATACCTGGATGGTGAAGACAAGGTAGGAAGATCTTCAGGGGATTAGTGTTAGGTTTATTTAAGGGGGTTTGGGTTAGATTAGGGGTATGTGGGTGGTGGGTTGTAATGTTGGGGGGGGGGGTATTGTATGTTTTTTTTTACAGGCAAAAGAGCTGAAATTCTTGGGGCATGCCCCGCAAAGGGCCCTGTTCAGGGCTGGTAAGGTAAAAGAGCTTGTAATTTTTGTATTTTAGAATAGGGTAGGGAATTTTTTATTTTGGGGGTCTTTGTTATTTTATTAGGGGGCTTAGAGTAGGTGTAATTAGTTTAAAATTGTTGTAATATTTTTCTTATGTTTGTAAATATTTTTTTATTTTCTGTAACTTAGTTCTTTTTTATTTTTTGTACTTTAGATAGTTTATTTAATTGTATTTATTTGTAGCAATTGTGTTTAATTAATTTATTGATAGTGTAGTGTTAGGTTAATTGTAGGTAATTGTAGGTAGTTTATTTAATTATTTTATTGATAGGGTAGTGTTAGGTTTAATTATATCTTAGGTTAGGATTTATTTTACAGGTAAATTTGTAATTATTTTAACTAGGTAACTATTAAATAGTTCTTAACTATTTAATAGCTATTGTACCTGGTTAAAATAATTACAAAGTTGCCTGTAAAATAAATATTAATCCTAAAATAGCTATAATATAAATGTAATTTATATTGTAGCTATATTAGGATTTATTTTACAGGTAAGTATTTAGCTTTAAATAGGAATAAGTTATTTAATAAGAGTTAATTTATTTCGTTAGATGTAAATTATATTTAACTTAGGGGGGTGTTAGTGTTAGGGTTAGACTTAGCTTTAGGGGTTAATACATTTATTAGAATAGCGGTGAGCTCCGGTCGTCAGATTAGGGGTTAATAATTGAAGTTAGGTGTCGGCGATGTTAGGGAGGGCAGATTAGGGGTTAATACTATTTATGATAGGGTTAGTGAGGCGGATTAGGGGTTAATACATTTATTATAGTAGCGCTCAGGTCCGCTCGGCAGATTAGGGGTTAATAAGTGTAGGTAGGTGTCGGCGACGTTGTGGGGGGCAGATTAGGGGTTAATAAATATAACATAGGGGTCGGCGATGTTAGGGCAGCAGATTAGGGGTACATAGGGATAACGTAGGTGGCGGCGGTTTACGGAGCGGCAGATTAGGGGTTAAAAGTGTAATGCAGGGGTCAGCGATAGCGGGGGCGGCAGATTAGGGGTTAATAAGTGTAAGGTTAGGGGTGTTTAGACTCGGGGTACATGTTAGAGTGTTAGGTGCAGACGTAGGAAGTGTTTCCCCATAGGAAACAATGGGGCTGCGTTAGGAGCTGAACGCTGCTTTTTTGCAGGTGTTAGGTTTTTTTTCAGCTCAAACAGCCCCATTGTTTCCTATGGGAGAATCGTGCACGAGCACGTTTTTGAGGCCGGCCGCGTCCGTAAGCAACTCTGGTATCGAGAGTTGCATTTGCGGTAAATATGCTCTACGCTCCTTTTTTGGAGCCTAACGCAGCATTTGTTTGAACTCTCGATACCAGAGTTAAATTTATGGTGCGGCCAGAAAAAAACCCGCGGAGCGTTAACAGCCCTTTTACCGCCGAACTCTAAATCTAGGCCTAAAAAAACTAAAGAAATTATTATTGATTTTAGGAAATCTAATCGATGTTTACAATTGCCCATTCATATAAATGGAACTGAGGTTGAACGTGTACCAAGTTTCAAGTTTCTGGGCACACACATCTCTGAGGATTTGACTTGGTCTTTGAACACCTCAACTTTAGTGAAAAAAGCACAACAACGTCTTTATTTCTTAAGAACACTGAAAAAAGTTAATTTATCTACTCAGATTTTAATTAATTTTTATCGCTGTACTATTGAGAGTATTCTCACTAACTGTATCACAGTATGGTATGGAAACTGTACTAATTCTGATCGCAAAGCTCTGCAACGGGTAGTTAAAACCGCCCAGTATATCATAGGTGCTCAGTTACCTACCATTGAAGATCTTCAAAGCAGACGTAGTCTTTTAAAGGCCTATCGAATTATTCATGATCCCTTCCATGTTAGCAACAGACTATTTGCCCTTTTACCATCTGGGAGAGGTTATAGAAGCTTAAAAGGAAAAACTGCTAGATTACGGAATAGTTTTTTCCCAAGAGCCATTACTCTGCTAAATAATAACTTTTAAAAATCTCTCTTATGCTCATAGCCTTTTTTAATTTTTAATTTTTATCCTTCTGATGATTAGATCTTTTATTATAATGAAGAAAGTGCTAAATTAATGGTCTTAATTTAATTTATTGATTATCCTGTTAATGGTTCTTTTTCACCTCACTCTATATTCACATAACACATATAATATAAAATACACATAAGATTCATATAAAACACTCACAATTCACACACATATATAATGCAAATATACACATATGTGTGCAAGATGACTAATTTTTTATATTACATTTTTTTACACATATATATACTCTTTTGTATGGAACTGATTTTTTTTTGCACTTGCACCTTATTACACTTGCATTGTATTTATCTTTGCGGTATAGAAATTTTCTGCACAAGTCACCTGAATTTTTTGCTATCTATTAGTTTTACCATTATAGTGCTATCTGTGTATAGGATTGGTTAGATTTTCAAATATAATTTCGTTGTCTCTGTTTTCCTACTTTGTACAATGACAATAAAACGAATCTAATGTAATCTAATAAAAGATATAAGCGATATTGTGGCTATATCATTCTAAATTTTAAATTTACGTGAGGTCAATAATTATAAAATATCCTTGTTATTTGTATGAACTATAGAGATCACAATAGAGGCTAAATAAAATCAGCTGCTCTAGACATTTGTATAGAGGTGGGGTCAATATAAGCTAATTCCAACAAAATTTGCTGTGTGATAGCAGGGTCGGCAAGCGACCGCAGCAATCGTATCATCTGATTTTAATATGATATGTATGTATTGATGTGTGAAGTTAACATAGGGATATTACTATGGACATATGATATTATATATATTTATTAGGAGGGAGACAGTATTAATATGGTGGCGATCTGAGGATGATAGGCACTCATTGGTTAGATTGTACACACCCCCAAGTAAAGGAAAGGGGAGGGAGTAATTACAGGTTTGGTAATGAGCGGAATTATATAGCTGGTTCAAAAGTTTGTTGTATTATGCCTGAGGAAACGGCCGAGTGAGCCGAGAAACGCGTAGCAAATACTACTGTTACACATTGTTCACCTACTTGTATTTTAAGGACTCTTGTTTTATCAATGTTTTATCAATGATTAAAGGTTTTAATTTTATAATCATTGCCTGCAATTCCTTGACAGTTGAGGTTCTCATTACCAAACCGCTGTGAAGAGCCAGTGAGTCTGCTATCATCTGACGGCTGTAAGGAGAAGTACACCGGAGAGAGCAAGCTGGTTTGCTCTGACAACCAGTCCATATCTACAAGCGCATTGGTGTGCTCGGCCAAAGTGTGAGTACCCTGGGAACAGAATATTGCTGTGTGTGGGGTATTGTGGCTGTGGATACACACAATGGTTTCCCTTGTTTGTTTTTAACCCACACAGATTGGCCTGTTGCCGTTTGAAGAAGGGAGTCAATTTTGCGACCAGTGAGAGCCTACTGCTGTCGGCTGAAAGTGTATTGAACTTTACGATTGATCCAACAGACTGTTTGTTCTAGCTCACACATAGTGGACTTATATATTGTGACACTTAACATTTAATGAGGTGCCATTTTTTATTCTTATCTTTTTAAGTATTTTTTATGTTATATATCATATGGTCATTTTAGGACCCATTAGTGCCCTCTGGTGTTTCTTTGCACCTTTTTGGATTTTTATCATACATAGCTTTTTTAGTATATGTTTTGTGAGGTGCAGCTTTCTTTTATCATAAATGTTGTCCTAGTATAATTTTATTTATACTTTGCATTATTATATTGCTACCATTGTCTCCAAGCATATATTCCATTGCTAGGGGTTTTATTGTAATAATTTTTATACAGCTCATCTAACAGTGGGTTATATATACTATCGATACATCTTAAGTTGTACCATAGCGCCCTCTAGTGATCTTTTCACATATTTATTCTATAGAAATAACAATTTGAGTATGTTTGAAGTTATGCTCATTGATAATTGGGGGAGAGAGTGACACTATCCTACACAGACAGCAACATGTGTTGCACCAGCCAACCCTGCAGGAAAAGGGATGCCAGGACCCTCCACTCACATCATTTAGCCCACTTACCAGACAGAGCAGCAGAACGGAAGCCATTGCACATGTCTGGTAACAGCAGTGCTGTAGAACACAACATGAGCTCCAGTAACACGGAGCTGCCTGAGGTTGGGGGCGGGTCCCAGTGCTCCACTATCAGCAGAATGCAGATCTCTTGCAGAGAGCGCAGGGGCTGTTCAGGGAGACAGTGCTGAGTGCAGCATGATACTTCTGTCTGTACTGTGCTCTCTGCTTCTCTGTGCTTCTGGGGATTTCCCTACCTCAGTCACAATGATGACCAGCACCAGCGTATCCCCCTGCTGTAAGGCAGAATAATCATGAAGCTGCCTCTATGCTATCCCTGATTTTGTCATACAATCTGCTGGCCCAGCACACCCCTCTTTAGCATATTATACTATGGAACGCTTTAACTAAACATAATATCTATTTACAGTGGAAACAAATATTATTTTTAGTTAAAGAGCTCCATAGCATAATTCCAGATGTACCACAAGCACAACTTACCTACTCCTTAACCAGTAGCCTGTAAGCGTGAATGTGGCGCCAGCTGACAGAGGGCGGGGCTTGTGGGTGTGATGGTTACAGGGGCTCCATGTGAAGTTAGTAGCTCAGCCTCAAAGTACACTTGATGACAACAGTGCTAGTAGTAGTACAGCCTACAGTAAGCCCAGCAGCTGCACCGGCACCTTTACATGATGTAACACAGTCACAATAACATTTTGGGGCTAGCCACAGCACTTGTGAGTGGGAACGGGGCCAAGACCAGACGGGGGCGGGGCTAAGGCTGGGTGGGGCGGGGCTAATGTCGGGTGGGGGCGGGCTAAGGCACCCAGCGGCCCACCAGGCATTTGCCCCCAATGCCCTATGGCCAGTCCGGGCCTGCTGATAGCGACCTAGTGAAGGTATATTTCAATTGCAACTCTGCACAGGCGCCAACATATTCCGCAGCACTGACCATGAATACTATTCATTTATATAAGACAATGATATAAAACTTGGAAGAGACAAGACAAAATTTAACAAACACATACAGGAAGAATTGAGGGCCCTATTCCCTTGGGAACTTACAGTCTAGGAGATACATACATACATACACACACACATATATATATTGTTACTAGGGTAAGGGGGCACTCAGATTATATAAGGGTTTTAGTTATGTGCTTGCAATCCAAAAATAGAATATATAACAAATTTGATAGAAAGAGCTCTACCAAATCTAGAGAGCTAAAGCGGATAACAGGCCGCACTATAAACCACCCACACATGAAAATAGAAACAATATCCTAATAAGGTATGCTGGACATATACATATTTATTAAAAACACATCCATAAATCGTTGCTGGAACAGTAGCAAATAACAGAACACAAGTGTAGTGCACTACTAAAATATGATTCTTGCTAGCATATGAGAGATTAGCGCCGGCTCATAGGAAAGTTCTTCTCTGTTACCGGGCACTTGAGTGTAAAAACACGCTCCGGTTGTAAATAAACAAGATGCCGTCCTTGATACTCCTTATTAATTATATATCTTATCTGGTACCGGATTCTGGATATTTATGTGAGAGTCAAAGTGTGGCAAAACTCTGTTAGATACTCCAATCGTATATGCTGTTATTACAGGAATCTTCAGGGTGCAAGGCTTACCTTCACTGTCTTCACACACTCGGCGGGTATTACCTGACAGGATCTCTTCCACGGTGTGTCTTACTGTGATGTATCCGGCCAATGCAGCTCTTCACTTGCCCAAACACTTGGATTCGTTATCGCAAAATTCACAGCTTTTCCACCATGCTGGCGTCCTCCACGCTGTGTCTGTTCAAAAAACACACCGCGGAAGAGATCCTGTCAGGTAATACCCGCCGAGTGTGTGAAGACAGTGAAGGTAAGCCTTGCAGTAAAAAGCCTTGCACCCTGAAGATTCCTGTAATAACAGCATATACGATTGGAGTATCTAACAGAGTTTTGCCAGACTTTGACTCTCACATAAATATCCAGAATCCGGTACCGGATAAGATATATAATTAATAAGGAGTATCAAGGACGGCATCTTGTTTATTTACAACCGGAGCGTGTTTTTACACTCAAGTGTCCGGTAACAGAGAAGAACTTTCCTATGAGACGGCTCTAATCTCTCAAATGCTAGCAAGAATCATATTTTAGTAGTGCACTACACTTGTGTTCTGTTATTTGCTACTGTTCCAGCAACGATTTATGGATGTGTTTTTAATAAATATGTATATGTCCAGCATACCTGTTTAGGATATTGTTTCTATTTTCATGTGTGGGTGGTTTATAGTGCGGCCTGTTATCCGCTTTAGCTCTCTAGATTTGGTAGAGCTCTTTCTATCTAATTTGTTATATATATATATATATATATATATATATATATATATATATATATATTTATACATACATATAAACATAAATATACATATATATATATATATATATATACATGTAAATATGTAAAATAATATATGTTTATTAAAATATTTAAAAAGTGTTTTAACATGATTTGGTGACAAGGTGTTTGACTGAATTGTGGAGATAATCAGGCCTAGATTTAGAGTTCGGCGGTAAAAGGGCTGTTAACGCTCCGCGGGTTTTTTTCTGGCCGCACCATAAATTTAACTCTGGTATCGAGAGTTCAAACAAATGCTGCGTTAGGCTCCAAAAAAGGAGCGTAGAGCATTTTTACCGCAAATGCAACTCTCGATACCAGAGTTGCTTACGGACGCGGCCGGCATCAAAAACGTGCTCGTGCACGATTCTCCCATAGGAAACAATGGGGCTGTTTGAGCTGAAAAAAAACCTAACACCTGCAAAAAAGCAGCGTTCAGCTCCTAACGCAGCCCCATTGTTTCCTATGGGGAAACACCTCCTAAGTCTGCACCTAACACCCTAACATGTACCCCGAGTCTAAACACCCCTAACCTTACACTTATTAACCCCTAATCTGCCGCCCCCGCTATCGCTGACCCCTGCATTACACTTTTAACCCCTAATCTGCCGCTCCGTAAACCGCCGCCACCTACGTTATCCCTATGTACCCCTAATCTGCTGCCCTAACATCGCCGACCCCTATGTTATATTTATTAACCCCTAATCTGCCCCCCACAACGTCGCCGACACCTACCTACACTTATTAACCCCTAATCTGCCGAGCGGACCTGAGCGCTACTATAATAAAGTTATTAACCCCTAATCCGCCTCACTAACCCTATCATAAATAGTATTAACCCCTAATCTGCCCTCCCTAACATCGCCGACACCTACCTTCAATTATTAACCCCTAATCTGCCGACCGGAGCTCACCGCTATTCTAATAAATGTATTAACCCCTAAAGCTAAGTCTAACCCTAACACTAACACCCCCCTAAGTTAAATATAATTTTTATCTAACGAAATAAATTAACTCTTATTAAATAAATAATTCCTATTTAAAGCTAAATACTTACCTGTAAAATAAATCCTAATATAGCTACAATATAAATTATAATTATATTATACCTATTTTAGGATTAATATTTATTTTACAGGCAACTTTGTAATTATTTTAACCAGGTACAATAGCTATTAAATAGTTAAGAACTATTTAATAGTTACCTAGTTAAAATAATTACAAATTTACCTGTAAAATAAATCCTAACCTAAGATATAATTAAACCTAACACTACCCTATCAATAAAATAATTAAATAAACTACCTACAATTACCTACAATTAACCTAACACTACACTATCAATAAATTAATTAAACACAATTGCTACAAATAAATAAAATTAAATAAACTATCTAAAGTACAAAAAATAAAAAAGAACTAAGTTACAGAAAATAATAAAATATTTACAAACATAAGAAAAATATTACAACAATTTTAAACTAATTACACCTACTCTAAGCCCCCTAATAAAATAACAAAGCCCCCCAAAATAAAAAATTCCCTACCCTATTCTAAAATACAAATATTACAAGCTCTTTTACCTTACCAGCCCTGAACAGGGCCCTTTGCGGGGCATGCCCCAAGAATTTCAGCTCTTTTGCCTGTAAAAAAAAACATACTATACCCCCCCCCCAACATTACAACCCACCACCCACATACCCCTAATCTAACCCAAACCCCCCTTAAATAAACCTAACACTACCCCCCTGATGATCTTCCTACCTTGTCTTCACCATGCCAGGTTCACCGATCCGTCCTGGCTCCAAGATCTTCATCCAACCCAAGCGGGGGCTAGACATCCACTGAAGAAGTCCAGAAGAGGGTCCAAAGTCTTCCTCCTATCCGGCAAGAAGAGGACATCCGGACCGGCAAACATCTTCTCCAAGCGGCATCTTCTATCTTCTTCCATCCGATGACGACCGGCTCCATCTTGAAGACCTCCAGCGCGGATCCATCCTCTTCTTCCGACGACTAGACGACGAATGACGGTTCCTTTAAGGGACGTCATCCAAGATGGCGTCCCTCGAATTCCGATTGGCTGATAGGATTCTATCAGCCAATCGGAATTAAGGTAGGAATTTTCTGATTGGCTGATGGAATCAGCCAATCAGAATATAGTTCAATCCGATTGGCTGATCCAATCAGCCAATCAGATTGAGCTCGCATTCTATTGGCTGATCGGAACAGCCAATAGAATGCGAGCTCAATCTGATTGGCTGATTGGATCAGCCAATCGGATTGAACTATATTCTGATTGGCTGATTCCATCAGCCAATCAGAAAATTCCTACCTTAATTCCGATTGGCTGATAGAATCCTATCAGCCAATCGGAATTCGAGGGACGCCATCTTGGATGACGTCCCTTAAAGGAACCGTCATTCGTCGTCTAGTCGTCGGAAGAAGAGGATGGATCCGCGCTGGAGGTCTTCAAGATGGAGCCGGTCGTCATCGGATGGAAGAAGATAGAAGATGCCGCTTGGAGAAGATGTTTGCCGGTCCGGATGTCCTCTTCTTGCCGGATAGGAGGAAGACTTTGGACCCTCTTCTGGACTTCTTCAGTGGATGTCTAGCCCCCGCTTGGGTTGGATGAAGATCTTGGAGCCAGGACGGATCGGTGAACCTGGCATGGTGAAGACAAGGTAGGAAGATCATCAGGGGGGTAGTGTTAGGTTTATTTAAGGGGGGTTTGGGTTAGATTAGGGGTATGTGGGTGGTGGGTTGTAATGTTGGGGGGGGGGTATAGTATGTTTTTTTTTACAGGCAAAAGAGCTGAAATTCTTGGGGCATGCCCCGCAAAGGGCCCTGTTCAGGGCTGGTAAGGTAAAAGAGCTTGTAATATTTGTATTTTAGAATAGGGTAGGGAATTTTTTATTTTGGGGGGCTTTGTTATTTTATTAGGGGGCTTAGAGTAGGTGTAATTAGTTTAAAATTGTTGTAATATTTTTCTTATGTTTGTAAATATTTTATTATTTTCTGTAACTTAGTTCTTTTTTATTTTTTGTACTTTAGATAGTTTATTTAATTTTATTTATTTGTAGCAATTGTGTTTAATTAATTTATTGATAGTGTAGTGTTAGGTTAATTGTAGGTAATTGTAGGTAGTTTATTTAATTATTTTATTGATAGGGTAGTGTTAGGTTTAATTATATCTTAGGTTAGGATTTATTTTACAGGTAAATTTGTAATTATTTTAACTAGGTAACTATTAAATAGTTCTTAACTATTTAATAGCTATTGTACCTGGTTAAAATAATTACAAAGTTGCCTGTAAAATAAATATTAATCCTAAAATAGGTATAATATAATTATAATTTATATTGTAGCTATATTAGGATGTATTTTACAGGTAAGTATTTAGCTTTAAATAGGAATTATTTATTTAATAAGAGTTAATTTATTTCGTTAGATAAAAATTATATTTAACTTAGGGGGGTGTTAGTGTTAGGGTTAGACTTAGCTTTAGGGGTTAATACATTTATTAGAATAGCGGTGAGCTCCGGTCGGCAGATTAGGGGTTAATAATTGAAGGTAGGTGTCGGCGATGTTAGGGAGGGCAGATTAGGGGTTAATACTATTTATGATAGGGTTAGTGAGGCGGATTAGGGGTTAATAACTTTATTATAGTAGCGCTCAGGTCCGCTCGGCAGATTAGGGGTTAATAAGTGTAGGTAGGTGTCGGCGACGTTGTGGGGGGCAGATTAGGGGTTAATAAATATAACATAGGGGTCGGCGATGTTAGGGGTAGCAGATTAGGGGTACATAGGGATAACGTAGGTGGCGGCGATTTGCGGTCGGAAGATTAGGGGTTAATTATTTTAAGTAGCTTGCGGCGACGTTGTGGGGGGCAAGTTAGGGGTTAATAGATATAATACAGGGGTCGGCGGTGTTAGGGGCAGCAGATTAGGGGTACATAAGTATAACGTAGGTGGCGGTCGGCAGATTAGGGGTTAAAACTTTTAATCGAGTGGCGGCGATGTGGGGGGAGCTCGGTTTAGGGGTACATAGGTAGTTTATGGGTGTTAGTGTACTTTAGGGTACAGTAGTTAAGAGCTTTATAAACCGGCGTTAGCCAGAAAGCTCTTAACTCCTGCTATTTTCAGGCGGCTGGAATCTTGTCGTTAGAGCTCTAACGCTCACTGCAGAAACGACTCTAAATACCAGCGTTAGAAAGATCCCATTGAAAAGATAGGCTACGCAAATGGCGTAGGGGGATCTGCGGTATGGAAAAGTCGCGGCTGAAAAGTGAGCGTTAGACCCTTTAATCACTGACTCCAAATACCAGCGGGCGCCCAAAACCAGCGTTAGGAGCCTCTAACGCTGGTTTTGACGGCTACCGCCGAACTCTAAATCTAGGCCTCAGTTTGGCCAGATGAGTGGTATATTTATTCTTCATTAATTGCTGTGTTTTTCACTTTACATTTTTAGTGCAAGTATTTTACACACTTTAATTACATGCATCTACATATACAACCCCAATTCCGATAAAGGCCTCGATTCCATTGAGTCGTTATTCAGTTTGCGTGCACTCGCAAACCGTTAAATATGCTGTCGAAAGCAATATCGTTTATCGACTGTTTCCAATGGCACGTTATACCTCAGTATCGGCAGCTGGACTCCGGCTGCCGAAAAAATCTTCGCGTCCCATAGAAAGTAATAGAAGTCGTTAATCGATAAATTATACCAGGTTTCCAATGAAACCGCAAACAGTTAATATACTGTCGGAGGCTGTCAATACATTGAGAAATATTACACCCAGCTCAACTAGGTGTAAAAGAGGAAAATTGTGCTTTTGAGACCTATTTTCTATTGAAATGATAAAACTTGCAAATAATGCAAGTGTTTTAATGTAGAAATAAATTGTTATAAGTAATATTTATTTTTGTCTCATGTATAAGAATAGTTGAACTTATATTCTAATAGAAATATCAGTATATATTTAAATATAATAATATATGCAAGAACATATCTACAGAATGCAAACTAAACCTATGCCTAGGGCAGCAATACATATTACTTATATTTATGAAGTGGTAAATATAATTATATTAAAAAATAGTATTTGATTATTAAAAATATGGATAAGTGTATCTTTATTTTTCTTGAGAGGTGATCACCGGTAAGGAGCACGGACGTTAAACGTAAATTCTATAGCGTAAGGTCGGGTTACCTTAGCAACTAATTGATTTTCAAGAAATCTGACATCAGATGGAAGCGCTAACACAACGTTAATTTTCAGTTACACGAAAAGAGCGACTACACGCTATCCGCAAAACATTTCAATGGAAACCTGGTACTAAAATGGAGCCGTAAATTACTTTTAGCTGTCGTCCGCTTCGGTAGCTTACGGCTCCATTTTTAACGACTCAATGGAAGCGAGGCCAAAGTTGGTACAGCAAAATGCAAAAAAAATAAAGGAGTCATTTGAAAATTCATGATATGATCGGGCTGATTGACACCCCCTGCTAGCGGGCGTGAATCTGCAGGGGGCGGCATTGCACAAGCAGTTCACAAGAACTGCTTATGCAATGAAAAATGCCGACAGCGTATGCTGTCGGCATTTAACGATGTGCGGCGGACATGATACACTACATCGTATCATGTCCGCTCGCACTTTCATAAATCGGCCCCATTATCTGTTGTTTTACTTTGTGAATTTAATGTATTTTTGAAAATATACACACGTTTCAAATCTGATGACTGTAACATGTTCCAAAAATTTTTGAGACAGGGGCATTTTAGGACTAATAGCGATGTGACAAGTTGAAATAAAAAGGTGATGTGAAACAGGTGATGCAATCGTGTAATCATAATATATAAAAAGCCTCCAAAAAAGATCTAGTCCTTCAAGAGCAAGGATGGGTCAAGGTTTGTCAATTTGCCAATGGATGAGTCAGCAAATAATCCAACACTTTGAGAACAACATTCCCCAAAGAGAAATCAGTAGGATTTTGGGCATTTCACCTTCTACAGTGCACAATAAAATTAAAATATTCAAGGGCCTCTATTTATCAACCTGTCAACTTACCTGCATTCAACAGCACCAATACGCTTGCCTAAGATCGCCTAACATCGCTGCCGCGGACCTGAATACGTTCTCCAAAATTATCAAAAAAGCTGTCAAAAAGCCACGCACCAAGTACGGAGTGATGAGCAGCGGACTGTTGTTAATTAACAGTCATCAAACTCGCTGCTCTTCGGCTTTTTTACAGCTTTCTTGGTACCGTCACTAAGCACCCACACTATACTATACTGTTTTACCCCCTATACCGACGCTCCCGGAGCCCGTCGCACCTAAATAAATATATTAACCCCTAAACCACCACTCCCGGGCGCCACCACAACTCTGATAAATATATTAACCCCTAAACCACCGCTCCTGGACCCCGCTGCAGCTCTAATAAATGTATTAACCCCTAAATCACCGCTCCCCGACCCCGCCGCAACTAAATACAATTATTAACCCCTAAACCACTGCTCCCGGAGCCCACCGCCACCTACATTACATTTATTTACCCCTAATCTGCCCTACCCTACACCGCCGCCAACTACCTATATTTATTAACCCCTAATCTGCCGCCTCCAATGTCGCCGCCACTATATTAAATTTATTAACCCCTAAACCTAAGTCTAACCCTAACACCCCCTAACTTAAATATAATTTAAATAAATCTAAATAAATATTACTATCATTAAATACATTTTTCCTATTTAAAACTAAATACTTACCTATAAAATAAACCCTAAACTAGCTACAATATAACTAATAGTTACATTGTATCTATCTTAGGGTTTATTTTTATTTTACAGGCACCTTTGTATTTATTTTAACTAGGAAGAATAGTTATTAAATAGTTATTAACTATTTAATAACTTTCTAGTTAAAATAAGACAAATATACCTGTAAAATAAAACCTAACCTAAGTTACACTAACACCTAACACTACACTATAATTAAATAAATGAACTAAACTAAATACAATTAAATACAATTAAGAAAAATTATCTAAAGTACAAACAAAAAACACTAAATTACAGAAAAAAATAAAATAATTACAAGTTTTTAAACTAATCACAACAAATCTAATCCCCCTAATAAAATAAAAAAGCCCCCCCAAAATAATAAATGATTGGAACAGCCAATAGAATGCGAGCTCAATCCTATTGGCTGATTGGATCAGCCAATAGGATTGAAGTTCAATCTTATTGGCTGATTGCATCAGCCAATAGGATTTTTCCTACCTTAATTCCGATTGGCTCATAGAATTCTATCAGCCAATTGGAATTGAAGGGTCTTGGTCTTGGATGACGTCACTTAAAGGAACCTTCATTCTTCAGTTGGACGTCGATGGAAGAGTATGCTTCGCGTCGGATGTCTTGAAGATGGAGCCTCTGCGCTGGATGGATGTGGATAGAAGATGCCGCCTGGATGAAAACTTCTGCCCGTCTGGAGGACCTCTTCTGCCCGGCTTGGATGAAGACTTATGCCCGTCTGGAGGACCACTTCTGCTGGATTCGTTGAGGACTTCGGCCCGGTTGGGTGAAGACTTCTCAAGGTAGGGTGATCTTCAAGGGGTTAGTGTTAGGTTTTTTCAAGGGGGGATTGGGTGGGTTTTAGAGTAGGGTTAGGTGTGTGGGTGGTGGGTTTTAATGTTGGGGGGGTTGTATTTCTTATTTTTACAGGTAAAAGAGCTGATTACTTTGGGGCAATGCCCCGCAAAAGGCCCTTTTAAGGGCTATTTTTAATTTAGTATAGGGTAGGGCTTTTTATTATTTTGGGAGGCTTTTTTATTTTATTAGGGGGATTAGATTAGGTGTAATTAGTTTAAAAAATTTGTAATTATTTTATTATTTTCTGTAATTTAGTGTTTTTTTTTTTTTGTACTTTAGATAATTTTTCTTAATTGTATTTAATTGTATTTAGTTTAGTTAATTTATTTAATTATAGTGTAGTTTTAGGTGTAATTGTAACTTAGGTTAGGTTTTATTTTACAGGTATATTTGTCTTTATTTTAACTAGGAAGTTATTAAATAGTTAATAACTATTTAATAACTATTGTACCTAGTTAAAATAAATACAAAGTTTTCTGTAAAATAAAAATAAACCCTGAGATAGATACAAATGTAAATATTAGTTATATTGTAGCTATCTTAGGGTTTATTTTATAGGTATAGTTTGAAATAGGAATAATTTATTTAATGATAGTAATATTTATTTAGATTTATTTAAATTATATTTAAGCTAGGGGGTGTTAGGGTTAGACTTAGGTTTAGGGGTTAATAAATTTAATATAGTGGCAGCGACGTTGGTGGCGGCAGATTAGGGGTTAATAAATATAGGTAGGTGGCGGCGATGTAGGGGGGAGCAGATTAGAGGTTAATATAATAAATATAATGTAGATGGCTCTGGGGGCGGCAGTTTAGGGATTAAACAATTTATTTAGTTGGGGTGGGGTCCGGGAGCGGTGGTTTAGGGGTTAAACAATTTATTTAGTTGCGGTGGGGTCCGGGAGTGGCGGTTTAGGAGTTAATAAGTATAATGTAGGTGTCGGCGGTGTGTGGGGGGTGTGTGTGGGGGGGGGGGCAGATTAGGGGTGTTTAGACTCGGGTACATGTTAGGGTGTTAGGTGTAAACATTACCATAGGAATCAATGGGATATCGGGCAGCAGCGAACATGAGCTTTCCCTGCTTTCAGACTCCCATTGATTCCTATGGTATTGAAAACCAGGTACGCTGGGCCGGAATAGTGCTGAGCGTACCTGCTAGTTATTTGATAACTAGCAAAAGTAGTCAGATTGTGCCGAACTTGCATTCGGAACATCTAGAGTGACGTAAGCATCAATCTGAGTCAGAACTGAGTCCGGCGGATCGTATGTTACATCACTGAATTCTACTTTTGCCGGTCTGTAGGGTTTGATAAGTAAGGTAAATCAGGCTCGCCACAAATACGGAATTCCAGCATATTTGCGATTGACAGCTTGATAAATAGAGGCCAAGGAATCTGGTCAAATCTCGGTGCATAAAGGACAAGGCTGAAAAACACTTCTGAATGTGCGTGATCACTGATGCCTCAGAAGTCATGTCTCAAAAACCATAATGGATATACTGACATGGGCTTGGGAATACTTTGGTAAACCTTTGTCAGTCAACATCATTTGCCACTGCATCTACAGATGCAAGTTAAGGCTTTACTATGGAAAACAGGAGCCATAAATCAACACTGTCCAGAAGCGGCGCTGACTTCTCTGGGCTCCCTATCATCTGAGATGCACAGTAGCACAGTGGAATCATGTTTTGTGGTCCGACAAGTCAATATTTTAAAAAGTTTTTGGGATAAAAAACAGTAAAAAAACAGCCTTTGTGTTCTCTGGGCCATAGAGAAAAAAATACCATTCAAGCTGTTATACTGTCCCAAATTTTTGGAATTGGGGGTTGTATTTTATCTTAGTCATAGTAATAGTGAGACCACTTCAGGCTGTACTTTTTAAAGTTTTTGTGTATTATAATAAAATTTCTATTCTTTACTATGTTCAGAATAGCTTTTAAAGCCACATTGCTTTCATTTCTCTGTAATAAAGTTTTAGGTTCCATTTTTATTTAAAATAAATAATAAAAATGTCATAGGGGTTATAGGGGACAAAACAAGTGGTTTTCACATTACTAAGTAGGGGACTAGTAAGTTCTGCACAAGACAGCTCCACCAGGCATGTGAACAGAAAATAAATACATCAATTCTGCTTTATACTGGCCTCTGTGGCATTTAGAGACACCCTCAAACAGTGGCACCTGCACTAAGCCCAGAGTCGCCATTCTCCCCTCTACCCCAACTGATTAAAGGTGATTTAATTTCCCACCCCCAACATAAACAGACACTGTGTTATTTAAACATTCAGTGATAGTGGAGGTTCTTGCCTTAGAACATTCTCTTTTTTATACATAGTGATATCAGTTTTAACAATAAATTGTTTTATCTTTATCCATTGTGAGTGCAACTTCTGTGTTTCCATTTTGTGTTTAAAGAGACTTTATATCTAGAGCTTGATGTGAAGCTCTAGAATATGTGAGTACATTAACCCTCCATTACCCACCTGTCAATGTGTTGCAGGACTTTACTATTTGCAATTTTTCTTCTTTTCTGAGGTATCCCCTGGATCTTCAATCAATCATGAAAGTCCAGCTCACACTGTTATTGGATGGGTGCACGCTATCGCTAGGCACTGCACAGCCCAGCAATCAAATTCCAAAACAAAAAGTGAATAGCAGCACTCCAATAGAATTTTCCAATTTTTTTATTGCATATCCAGGAGTACAAAAAGATAGCAACGTTTCGGACTACATGTCCTTCATCATGCCATACATACATCACTTCCTATCCCTCCTATCCCTCCTTATATACCCCTTAGGACACACCCACAATCTAATTAACTCTTTACAAACTCCTAATACTGTTTTATTACTTCTGCATATGTGGGTATCCTAAATATTAAACATCAAAATTACTAAACTAATTACTATTACATAAGAAGGTGAAAAATACACAGAATTTTTTGAAGGCATCAATATTAATTAGAAAATATTCAATTTAAAGAAAAAAGCAAGAAAACCATACTTAGCATATGTCAGTTTCAATTATAGGTTTCCTATATCATTACTATTTTTCTTTTTTCTTTTTTCATAATATCACCACACATTCTCAAAGTCTGGGTGCCATCTAACTTCGTATACAATACTGATCATCCAAGAAAAAGAGAAAAGAGAGATAAACATAGAAATTAGTAATCATAAATTAACAAATTTTAAAGGAAAAATTCCTAAAGAAAGACAGACAAATCATAATCCTTGTTCATACCAAATGGAACTAATGAATTCAAAGTAAAAATCCAAAATGCCCCTCTTTGTTTCAAATGTTCTTCCCTATCCCCTCCTCGTCTACTAGGGGGAACATGTTCCAAAATTTGGAATCTGAGTTGGCTCACCCCATGTTGGGCTTCTAAAAAGTGAGTGGCTACAGGGGATTTTAGATTCATTCTCCTGATATTTGATTTATGCTCTGTGATTCTATCACGTACCCTACGGGTCGTCTCTCCTAAATAGATCAAGCCACATGGGCATTTAAGGAGGTAGATGGCATACTCTGTATTACATGTTAGAAAATCTTTGATCCAAAATTTCTTCCCTGACTGTGGATGTACAAACGTGGATCCCTTAATCATACTATTAGAAATGGGAGCAACCAAGACATGGGTAACAACCCAAATTTTTACTTGTAATATATTTCTGTTTTTCACTTTTAGTACTCCCAATGTCTGCCTTTACCAAAGAATCTCTTAAGTTCATACCTCTTCTATATGCAGGCATAGGTGTCTGCTGAAATTCTGGTATGTCTGAATTACAATTTGCTAAGATGTACCAATGTCTGCAAATAATCTTATGAATTTGTGTACTTAATTCATTGTATTTGGAGACAAAAACCAATTTGTCCCCATTCCTCTTTTTAACTTTCTCTTGTGGTTTTAACAGACTCTCTCTTGTCATCTCAAGTGTCTTATCAATTTCCTTGTGGATCAAATTCTCATCATATCCTCGATCCAAAAAGAGATCTCCCATCTCCCTCAGCCTTTTTTCACTTAGTTTGTCTTCTGACACAATGCGGTGTACCCGCATCAACTGGCTTTTTGGTAGGGAGTTCTTTAACGATTGAGGGTGTGCACTACTTGCTAACAAAAGATCATTCCTGTCAGTCTCTTTCTTATACAGATCTATCCTGATTCTATCCTTGTCTTTAAAAACCAAAGTGTCTAGAAAGGCCACACTTTCCTCACTGTGAACCAGGGTGTGACGAACCAAGGTTATCCAACCCTGCGCCAGTCACTTATTTGGCACAGAAAGGGTTTTCAGCCCCCTTTTCTGTCACCTATAGGTCACAATCTAGCCACACCAGGCAAGCTTGTGATTCAGTTTAGTGGGTGCAAGAGTTAATTCGCACTCCCTTAATCTGTACTAGACGTAAGAGAAATGCCCAACACTCCCTTTCCAATGCCACCCACAATAAACTATAAATCCTATAGCTCAAATGCTGCCACCACTTAAAATGTATTAAAGGGAAAATCTTAAGGAAAACCCCAGACTTTACACATTAACTCTAGAAATACAATTTAGCAGAAAATAACCTAAAATTATACAGTTCTAATATTCCAGTCTCTTTCAGTAACGTGGTTCAATTATAAGACAAAGGCCAAACTTAATAAAGGAATTATTTATTATGCCAAAAATATTATGCACATTGCATTATTAATAAAAAGTTGTTACAAATAAAATTACACACGCAAACAGTGTTTTAAAATAAAAAGGAGAAAAACAGAATTGAATACTTTCCTAGTCTTCAAGATATGCGCCAGGGGAATGGCAGAAGAAGATGGCTCCTTACTCTGTACAGCAGCTCCCCTTGTAAGAATGACAATCTTATTGTTAAAAAATAAGATTCTTAAACCCTACTTTTCAGAGATCAGGTTGCTTAACCACACCCTCCTGGGCGGGCTAAGAAACCCCCCTGTCTTTACAACCTTCAATAGACTAATTTCTTGCCTGAATTTATACAATCCATTATCATTCCTGCTAGGTAAGAAATTTCTATATTTACATATTTAGAACCTCTTAGTTTTATTGGGAGAACCGGTTTGATATCAAATATGCCATAGGTTGTCATATTTACCTGCCGTTAAGGTTATCACAGTTTTAACCCACATATGTACATAATATACCAATGTCCTGTCAGTGACCTGGTCAGTTTTTGTAATGAAGGGCCTGTTTTGCATCAGGCATTCTATTGACAGCTTAAGCCATAAACTTTATCCTGTGTATCTCTGTGACTAAGAGTTTCAGTGACTTTATGACCCAATGCATACATACTAACATTTGGTGGCTATTAAGGGGGTTCTGGCACTTCAAAGAAAATACAAACACAATTCTTCTTGAAAACAAATAACTGTTTTGAGTGCAAGCTACACAAAGTTAACTCCTTAGCAGCTGAATCCTGAGATATTTGTGACACCTCCCCCAATAAGAGACGCAAGATATTTGTGACACCTCCCCCAATAAGAGACGCAAAAGGGGGTGGCTACAAGCCACTCCCGATGCGTGTCAAAGGGGACACTCCTCCTGGCGTGACAGACCATCAGCATTACCATGCCTACTGCCCTTTTTATGTTGTATGGTAAACTCATGTTGTTGTAGAGCTAGGCTCCACCTGAGGAGTTTACCATTTGAGCCAGCTACCCTATGTAACCAGTGTAAGGGATTGTGGTCAGTTATCACTGTAAACTGGCGTCCATACAGATAAGGCTGTAGCTTTTGCAAGGCCCAAACTATAGCAAGGCACTCTTTTTCCACAGTGGCATATGCCACTTCTAGCGGGAGTAATTTCCTGCTGAGGTACACAATGGGGTGCTCCTCACCTTTCTTATCCACCTGACTCAGCACAGCCCCTAGCCCATAGTTAGAAGCATCCATTTGCACTATGAATCTCCTGTGGAAATCAGGGGCCTGTAGTACAGGGGAGGCCGTAAGGGCAATTTTCAGTAAATTAAAAGCCCTGTCACACTCAGGGGTCCATTTGACTGTTAGAGGTAGGCTTTTCTTTGTAAGGTCTGTTAGGGGTTTGGCTATGGTACTATAGTGTGGCACAAACTTTCTATAGTACCCTGCGGTACCCAGGAAGGACATAACCTTTTTCTTTGTCTTAGGGGTGGGCCAGGCCATTATGGCTTCAGTTTTACTGGGCTCGGGGCGCAGTACCCCTCCTCCCACCAGGTGACCCAAGTACTGGACCACCCCCATGCCCAGCTGACACTTATCTGGTTTTATAGTTAGCCCAGCAGTGGCTATTCGGTCCAATACACTGGCTAAATGTGTGAGGTGTTCCTCCCAGGTATCACTGAACACTGCAATATCATCCAGGTATGCAACAGCTTGCCCCTCTAGCCCCTCCAATAAGTGGTTAACTAGCCGCTGGAATGTGGCAGGGGCATTTTTCATCCCAAAGGGCATCACTTGGAACTCATATAATCCAAAAGGAGTGATAAAGGCAGATCTCTCTTGTGCTTCTGGGCTCATAGGGATCTGCCAGTATCCCCTGCTGAGATCCATGATACTCAGAAACTTGGCCCCTGCTAGCCTGTCCAGTAGCTCATCTATGCGAGGCATAGGATAAGCATCAAATTCAGTCACTAAGTTTAGCTTTCTGTAATCTACACAGAACCTAGTGGTTTTGTCCCTTTTGGGGACTAGTACCACTGGGGAGGCCCAGGGGCTGTGGGACTTACAAATCACTTCAAGCTCTAGCATCTCCTCTATCTCCCTTTTTATGTCAGCACTGACCTGCAAGGATACCCTGTAAGCTGTTTGTCTGAGGGGATGGGGATTCCCAGTATCTACATGATGTGTGACTAGGTGTGTCCTGCCAGGCTTCCCTGTGAACACGCTGTAGTAAGGCCTAAGCACCTCAGACAGCTGATGCCCAGTTAAGTGGGCACTAATCTGGGCAGCTTCTAGGGTGTTGTTTTTTCTGGTGGGTGCCAGTAAATCAACAAGAGGGTCAGTCTCATGCTCTTCCCCAGGCAAACTACACACAGTTAACACGGTGGGTTCTCTGTCATAATAAGCTTTTATCATATTTATATGATAGATTTTTTGCCTTTTACCCTCCTCATCCAGAGACACCACATAGTTAACATCATTCATCCTCTTTAGGATAGTAAATGGACCCTCCCAGGCAGCCTGTAGTTTGTTCTGTCTCATGGGTATTAAAACAAGCACTTTCTGTCCCACATCATACACTCTCTCTCTGGCATTCCGGTCATACCACTGCTTCTGCTTAGACTGGGCAGCCTTTAGGTTTTCCTGTACCTCCCCCACCAGGCTATGCATTCTGTCCCTGAACCTTATCACATAGTCTACTACTGAGGTCTCTTGAGCACCCAATTTCCCTTCCCATCCCTCCCTGATCAGATCAAGGGGGCCCCGCACTCTGCGTCCATATAGGAGTTCAAAGGGGGAGAAACCAGTGGATTCCTGGGGCACCTCTCTATAAGCAAATAGGAGGTGTGGCAGGTAACGCTCCCAGTCCTTTCCCTGTGACTCCACAAAGGTTTTAAGCATCTGCTTCAGGGTTCCATTAAACCTTTCACACAAGCCATTGGTCTGGGGGTGGTATGGGCTAGTCACTAGGTGTTCTACCTGCACCTTTTTACATAGACTCTGCATCAGGCCAGACATAAATTGCGTGCCCTGATCAGTTAGCATTTCCTTAGGGAAACCTACCCTTGCAAAGATACCCAATAAAGCATCAGCCACTTTATCAGCTCTGATAGATGACAGGGCCACTGCCTCTGGGTAGCGGGTCGCATAATCCACTACCGTCAGAATGAATCTTTTCCCTGAACTGCTGGGGATAGCTAGGGGCCCTACTATATCCACAGCCACCCTCTCAAAGGGCTCAGTCACTATGGGGAGGGGAATTAAAGGGGCACGTCCCACCTCTCCAGGTTTCCCCACTTTCTGACATGCAGGACAGGAGCGACAATAATTAGCAACGTCAGTACCCATCCCCGGCCAATAAAAGTGATGGGACAACCGGGCTTTGGTTCTCTGTACCCCTAGATGTCCTGCCATAGGAATTTCATGGGCCACTCCCAACAGTTGCGCTCTAAACCGTTTAGGTACCACTAACTGTCTCTCAGCTATCCAGGGATCCTGTCCCTTCACTGGAATGGACTCCCGGTACAACCTCCCTTTATCCCAGCACACTCTCTCTTTATCAGAGTCAGCAGGCAGCTGCCTAGCTAGGTCCCTGATCTTCTCTAGTGTGGGATCGGTCCCCTGGGCCTGCTGAAAATCCTAACTCTGACCAATTATTAGTGACTGTGCTGTTTGAGGCCCCCCACCTTCCTTATCAGTGTTCTCCCCTGGGTCCTCAGGCTGAAGCACCCCCTGCTCCCTAATCTGGGCAGACTGCTGTCGGGTCACCACTGATACAGAGGGGCCCTCCCCCTCTGGCACTACTTCTACACACTTTTGGTACTTAGGGATGATTGGTTCACACACCAACAGACTGTCATTCTCATTCAGCTCTCTCTCTCTCTGTCAGTGCATCCTCCCATATTTTCACAGGGCCCTACAGACATGTCTGGTTCAGGTAAAGGCTGCGTCACACACACACCCTGCCCCCCTCCCCTTCAGCACATATCTGAGCATAGTTACACATGGTCTCTTGTACATTAGGACCCTTATCTTGTTTACCTAGGTCACAGGTATCATGATCAGGTATATACTGTGACAATAATCAGTACCAAGCAATACATTTGTAGGAATATTATCTGACACTCCCACATCTCTTAACCCTCTTCCTGCTCCCCAATCTAGATATACTTGTGCCATAGGCACTGCAGGTTGTACTCCCCCAATCCCTTTTACTGCTAACTAGCTCTGGACGTACAATAGTCACTTCTGCACCCGTGTCTCTGAGCCCTAATGTTACCTTATCTCCAACAGTCACAGGTTGTAGGTTCTCATTGGTACTTTCCTCTGGCCGGGTTACAAACAAAACAGAAGATGATAATCCTGACGAGCGGCCTCCTCCTGCTGATGCTGAAGGTTTCTTCCTCTCTGGGTAGTTAGTGCTGATGTGACCCATTTTTTAACAAGCAAAACACTTGAGAGTATCTCCCTGCCCAGATGCAGCACCCGCCCCTCCTTTCCCAGAGGGAGCAGACACACTGGATAAAGGCAAAGCAGGTTTTGTGAAGGGGGGTCATGCAGCAGCTGTTAGCTGTGTAAAAATCAGCCAGCTCGCCAGCTTCCAATGCTGTTATGGGCTTCCGATCTAAAACCCATTCTTGAACTCCGACTGGGCACAGCTGCATAAATTGCTCCTTCACCATCAAATCTTCCAGCTCCTCCATTGTGGCAACTTTTAATCCTCTGACCCACTGTTTAAAGGCTGTCATCAAGTTCCCAACAGCTGTAATATAGCTCTCTGATAAACCTTTCTGCAGAGAACGGAATTTCTTTCGGTACACCTCAGGAATGAGATTGCATCTCCTTTGCAGTGCAGCTTTAATGGAATCATAGTCCTGATCAAACTCTGGGGGTAGTTCAGCAAACGCCTCCAGTGCAGGACCTTTCAGGCCAGGGGTAAGGTACTTGGCCCACTGCTCCCTTGGCAACTGGAACTGTCTGCAAACTTTCCCAAAGCTACGCAGGAATACATCCACATCTCCATCTTTCTCCAGGGTGGGAAAATTCTCTGCACGCACTCTGGGAGCAGGGGGGTCTCTAGGTTCACTAACAACAGGTGAGACCATCCCTCTCTCCAACCGTGCAAGCTGTAGCTGATACTCTCTCTCCGCCTGTCGTTCAGCCACCTGTCTTTCAGCTGCCAGAGCCTCTCTCTCAGCTACGGCAGCCTGTCGTTCATAAAACTTTGTAATCAGTTCCATGCGCAAACTTGCATCCACTGAGCCCATATGCTTAAGAACAGTTTGCAAATAACAGTCCAATGGATCCCCAGATCCTGATGCATCACCGCCCACAGCTGCAGACATCTCTCCTGGGACTTCAACTGGTGTGATTTGGCTGTTATCATATTCAACAAGAGCTTGTATTAGTAAATCTTTGTTCTTTGAACGTATTGGAATATCCCGCTCCTGGCATAGGAGTATAAGTGCCTCTCTAGATCGCTGCTTGTATGCCTCCATAGCAAAAATAAAATAGAAAAGAAAAACAGAGAATAGGGAAGGGGACTGTTTGCAATGTGTGACTATATAATGCACTGAGTTTTAGCCTTTGGAAATTGTAAGAAACAATTTCAGCAAATCCATAAGCACTAAAATCTAATAATAAAAAAATGTATCTACACCGCTGCCCACCAATTTGTGACGAACCAAGGTTATCCAACCCTGCGCCAGTCACTTATTTGGCACAGAAAGGGTTTTCAGCCCCCTTTTCTGTCACCTATAGGTCACAATCTAGCCACACCAGGCAAGCTTGTGATTCAGTTTAGTGGGTGCAAGAGTTAATTCGCACTCCCTTAATCTGTACTAGACATAAGAGAAATGCCCAACACTCCCTTTCCAATGCCACCCACAATAAACTATAAATCCTATAGCTCAAATGCTGCCACCACTTAAAATTTATTAAAGGGAAAATCTTAAGGAAAACCCCAGACTTTACACATTAACTCTAGAAATACAATTTAGCAGAAAATAACCTAAAATTATACTGTTCTAATATTCCAGTCTCTTTCAGTAACGTGGTTCAATTATTAGACAAAGGCCAAACTTAATAAAGGAATTATTTATTATGCCAAAAATATTATGCACATTGCATTATTAATAAAAAGTTGTTACAAATAAAATTACACACGCAAACAGTGTTTTAAAATAAAAAGGAGAAAAACAGAATTGAATACTTTCCTAGTCTTCAAGATATGCGCCAGGGGAATGGCAGAAGAAGATGGCTCCTTACTCTGTACAGCAGCTCCCCTTGTAAGAATGACAATCTTATTGTTAAAAAATAAGATTCTTAAACCCTACTTTTCAGAGATCAGGTTGCTTAACCACACCCTCCTGGGCGGGCTAAGAAACCCCCCTGTCTTTACAACCTTCAATAGACTAATTTCTTGCCTGAATTTATACAATCCATTATCATTCCTGCTAGGTAAGAAATTTCTATATTTACATATTTAGAACCTCTTAGTTTTATTGGGAGAACCGGTTTGATATCAAATATGCCATAGGTTGTCATATTTACCTGCCGTTAAGGTTATCACAGTTTTAACCCACATATGTACATAATATACCAATGTCCTGTCAGTGACCTGGTCAGTTTTTGTAATGAAGGGCCTGTTTTGCATCAGGCATTCTATTGACAGCTTAAGCCATAAACTTTATCCTGTGTATCTCTGTGACTAAGAGTTTCAGTGACTTTATGACCCAATGCATACACACTAACAGTTGGTGGCTATTTAGGGGGTTCTGGCACTTCAAAGAAAATACAAACACAATTCTTCTTGAAAGAGTGCAAGCTACACAAAGTTAACTCCTTAGCAGCTGAATCCTGAGATATTTGTGACACAGGGTGAACTTGATATTCCTTGTAGAAAGATTTAATGTATCCACAAACTGCAATAGGCTTCCAGTGTCGCCCAGCCACATGCCAAATACATCATCAATATAGCGCCACCATGTGGCGCCATATTGTTTAAACAGTTTATTACTATAAACAAGTTTTTCTTCATATATACTCATATAGATGTTGGCATATGTAGGGGCAACATTGGAGCCCATTGCTGTACCTTGTTTTTGAATATAAAATTGGTCTTGAAATGAAAAGTAATTATAACGAAGTATAATGTCTAATAATTCCAATACAAAATGTTTCTCTTCCCCAGTAAACAAATTTGAATCTGTCATCATTTTGTCCACTGCCCCCACACCCCCATCATGACTGATGGAGGTGTATAGGCTGGACACATCCATACTGAAAAGTATAAATTTATCCAGAGAAACAGAGATATCCTCCAATTTATTTAGGAAATCCCCAGTATCCCTGATGAATGATTGGGACTCATACAAACCTTCTCAAGATACGATCAAGATAAACAGAGACACCCGAGAACACACTGTCCACACCTGCCACAATTGGACGACCCGGTGGTCTCATCAAGTTTTTATGGATTTTTGGTAGTGTATATAGGACAGGTGTTCTCGGGTGCCTGTTTATCAAAAATTATTTTTCTTCATGTCCAATAATGCCTTTTTGAATAGCAACTTCAATACACTTGTTTAATTCCTTCTGAATGATAAAAACAGGATTATATGCAATCGGCAAATAGATATCCTTATCAGACAACTGGCGTAATATTTCTGATACATAATCCACTTTATTCTGTAACACAGTGGCTCCGCCCTTATCGGCAGATTTAATTATTAGTAGTTTGTTATTTTTAATATTCAACAAACTATCTCTCTCCTTTCTAGAGAAATTAGAAACCCTGTGTTTAAATTTAAATCCCCTGGTGCTGTGTTTCTTTTTCAATTTATTAATATCACAATACACTTGGGAGATAAATGTATCTATGCTCTTATGGTAATATTGAGGATTAAATCTTTTTTTGTTTTTGAGTTGTAATCTCTTAAGACTTAATTGATTCCTTGAACTTGATCTATATATATTCACATTCTCAGATGTTATTACATTCCCCTCATTACTCTTTAATGCAAAAAACAATTTCAATTTAATCTTTCTAAACAATTTATATAAATTCTGATCAAGTTCAAAAAAGTCACATTTATTTTGTGGGCAGAATGACAATCCCTTGTCCAGGACACAGAGTTCCTCATTATTTAAGATTTGATCCGAAATATTAATCACCAGTCTGTCCTTTTGCTCTTTCATAGGTTGTTCTGTTAATACCTCACCGATATTACCTATTTATTGCGCCGTGCTCGACTGCTGCCTTGACGGGTACTGCGTGTCTGTTTCCCCGTTCCTGTGACGGTGCTTTTTCCCTCTGCGGCAGAATCGTTTGCCGCCGTTTCGTCTGAGTCCCCTGTCGATTCACTCGAGGTATTCTGCGACATACCCTCTCCTCTCGGTCTCCGCTGTCGCCGCCATCTTGGACCGGAAGTACCACCTCCTGACCTGTTCTGCGGGTCATACTTCCAGTGGTAGACTCGATCTGTCGAGTAATCTTCCTCATCACGGAGGAACTTCGATCTTTTCCTTTCTTCTAGCGTTTTTTGTAATTCCGCTATCTGGGAATTAACCCCTGCAAGAAATTTGTCCATCTCATCAATGGTAAGTGCTGCCTTTAACTCTGCCTCTAGACGACCAATATCCGATTGTTGTAATTCTAGCTCTTTTTGTAGAAACTCCACAGTGAGCACCATAAGGTCAAACGAGCATTTATTTAAAATGAGCTCAAATTTCTTGCAATATTCCGTGTTATCCACCATCAGAGTGGGTCTGGCACTCATTCGAAGGCCCCGGGGAATCCTTCTCACCCGGTAATATTCAGCTAATGTGGTTGAGTGCAGTTCAAAGGCAACATGTTTTTTAACAGCTCTTTCATAATTATTACCAGCTTTATCCACTGGCAGTACCTTTAGGAAGTCTCTAGATCCCAATGCCAAGGTAGTGATCCTAGATGCCTCCAAATCTGTGTAAGCAAATGTTGTACTCAAGTCTGCATTATTTCCAGTCTCCATTGAAACAGCGGTGCAAGTGACTAGTGCAGTAACATATATAATCAATCAATCATGAAAGTCCAGCTCACACTGTTATTGGATGGGTGCACGCTATCGCTAGGCACTGCACAGCCCAGCAATCAAATTCCAAAACAAAAAGTGAATAGCAGCACTCCAATAGAATTTTCCAATTTTTTTATTACATATCCAGGAGTACAAAAAGATAGCAACGTTTCGGACTACATGTCCTTCATCATGCCATACATACATCACTTCCTATCCCTCCTTATATACCCCTTAGGACACACCCACAATCTAATTAACTCTTTACAAACTCCTAATACTGTTTTATTACTTCTGCATATGTGGGTATCCTAAATATTAAACATCAAAAATACTAAACTAATTTTCAATACACCTATATTACATAAGAAGGTGAAAAATACACAGAATTTTTTGAAGGCATCAATATTAATTAGAAAATATTCAATTTAAAGAAAAAAGCAAGAAAACCATACTTAGCATATGTCAGTTTCAATTATATGTTTCCTATATCATTACTATTTTTCTTTTTTCTTTTTTCATAATATCACCACACATTCTCAAAGTCTGGGTGCCATCTAACTTCGTATACAATACTGATCATCCAAGAAAAAGAGAAAGGGGTATATAAGGAGGGATAGGAAGTGATGTATGTATGGCATGATGAAGGACATGTAGTCCGAAACGTTGCTATCTTTTTGTACTCCTGGATATGCAATAAAAAAATTGGAAAATTCTATTGGAGTGCTGCTATTCACTTTTTGTTTTGGTATCCCGTGGATCTGCCAGCAATAATATTTGGGACATTTTGAATATATCCTTTTTTGTGCACTATCACATTGTTTTTTGTTTTTGATATCATATTAGTTTACAAAATACAGATTTAACAACCATTTTACTATTTTACTCCTAAGGTTATTCAAAATCATTTTAGTTTATAAAAATACAAATGTATACAACAAACCCTTCTGCTTTTTAATCCATAAGGTTGTCTAGTGCCTTTATCTTTACCCCCCCCCGGTGTTTAGGTTTGGTCTATCCCTTGCATTTGTAACAATGTTGAAGTCCATTTTCCAGTATAATGTATTTGGCATATTTTACAGCTGAAAAACATAATTTATGTAAGAACTTACCTGATAAATTCATTTCTTTCATATTAACAAGAGTCCATGAGCTAGTGACGTATGGGATATACATTCCTACCAGGAGGGGCAAAGTTTCCCAAACCTTAAAATGCCTATAAATACACCCCTCACCACACCCACAAATCAGTTTAACGAATAGCCAAGAAGTGGGGTGATAAGAAAAAAAGTGCGAAGCATATAAAATAAGGAATTGGAATAATTGTGCTTTATACAAAAAAATCATAACCACCACAAAAAAGGGTGGGCCTCATGGACTCTTGTTAATATGAAAGAAATGAATTTATCAGGTAAGTTCTTACATAAATTATGTTTTCTTTCATGTAATTAACAAGAGTCCATGAGCTAGTGACGTATGGGATAATGAATACCCAAGATGTGGATCTTTCCACACAAGAGTCACTAGAGAGGGAGGGATAAAATAAAGACAGCCAATTCCTGCTGAAAATAATCCACACCCAAAATAAAGTTTAATGAAAAACATAAGCAGAAGATTCAAACCGAAACCACTGCCTGAAGTACCTTTCTACCAAAAACTGCTTCAGAAGAAGAGAACACATCAAAATGGTAGAATTTAGTAAAAGTATGCAAAGAGGACCAAGTCGCTGCTTTGCAAATCTGATCAACTGAAGCTTCATTCCTAAATGCCCAGGAAGTAGAAACTGACCTAGTAGAATGAGCTGTAATCCTCTGAGGCGGAGTCTTACCCGATTTAACATAGGCAAGATGAATTAAAGATTTCAACCAGGATGCCAAAGAAATGGCAGAAGCTTTCTGGCCTTTTCTAGAACCAGAAAAGATGACAAATAGACTAGAAGTCTTTCGGAAAGATTTAGTAGCTGCAACATAATATTTCAAAGCTCTAACAACATCCAAAGAATGTAACGATTTTTCCTTAGAATTCTTAGGATTAGGACATAATGAAGGAACCACGATTTCTCTACTAATGTTGTTGGAATTCACAACCTTAGGTAAGAATTCAAAAGAAGTTCGCAACACCGCCTTATCCTGATGAAAAATCAGAAAAGGAGACTCACAAGAAAGAGCAGATAATTCAGAAACTCTTCTGGCAGAAGAGATGGCCAAAAGGAACAAAACTTTCCAAGAAAGCAATTTAATGTCCAATGAATGCATAGGTTCAAACGGAGGAGCTTGAAGAGCTCCCAGAACCAAATTCAAACTCCATGGAGGAGAAATTGACTTAATGACAGGTTTTATACGAACCAAAGCTTGTACAAAACAATGAATATCAGGAAGAATAGCAATCTTTCTGTGAAAAAGAACAGAAAGAGCAGAGATTTGTCCTTTCAAGGAACTTGCGGACAAACCCTTATCTAAACCATCCTGAAGAAATTGTAATATTCTCGGAATTCTAAAAGAATACCAAGAAAAATGATGAGTAAGACACCAAGAAATATAAGTCTTCCAGACTCTATAATATATCTCTCTAGATACAGATTTACGAGCCTGTAACATGGTATCAATCACAGAGTCAGAGAAACCTCTTTGACTAAGAATCAAGCGTTCAATCTCCATACCTTTAAATTTAAGGATTTCAGATCCGGATGGAAAAAAGGACCTTGCGACAGAAGGTCTGGTCTTAACGGAAGAGTCCATGGTTGGCAAGATGCCATCCGGACAAGATCCGCATACCAAAACCTGTGAGGCCATGCCGGAGCTATTAGCAGAACAAACGAGCATTCCCTCAGAATCTTGGAGATTACTCTTGGAAGAAGAACTAGAGGCGGAAAGATATAGGCAGGATGATACTTCCAAGGAAGTGATAATGCATCCACTGCCTCCGCCTGAGGATCCCGGGATCTGGATAGATACCTGGGAAGTTTCTTGTTTAGATGAGAGGCCATCAGATCTATCTCTGGAAGCCCCCATATTTGAACAATCTGAAGAAATACCTCTGGGTGAAGAGACCATTCGCCCGGATGCAACGTTTGGCGACTGAGATAATCCGCTTCCCAATTGTCTACACCTGGGATATGAACCGCAGAGATTAGACAGGAGCTGGATTCCGCCCAAACCAAAATTCGAGATACTTCTTTCATAGCCAGAGGACTGTGAGTCCCTCCTTGATGATTGATGTATGCCACAGTTGTGACATTGTCTGTCTGAAAACAAATGAACGATTCTCTCTTCAGAAGAGGCCAAAACTGAAGAGCTCTGAAAATTGCACGGAGTTCCAAAATATTGATCGGTAATCTCACCTCCTGAGATTCCCAAACTCCCTGTGCCGTCAGAGATCCCCACACAGCTCCCCAACCTGTGAGACTTGCATCTGTTGAAATTACAGTCCAGGTCGGAAGAACAAAAGAAGCCCCCTGAATTAAACGATGGTGATCTGTCCACCACGTTAGAGAGTGTCGAACAATCGGTTTTAAAGATATTAATTGATATATCTTCGTGTAATCCCTGCACCATTGGTTCAGCATACAGAGCTGAAGAGGTCGCATGTGAAAATGAGCAAAGGGGATCGCGTCCGATGCAGCAGTCATAAGACCTAGAATTTCCATGCATAAGGCTACCGAAGGGAATGATTGAGACTGAAGGTTTCGACAAGCTGTAATCAATTTTAGAAGTCTCTTGTCTGTTAAAGACAGAGTCATGGACACTGAATCTATCTGGAAACCCAGAAAGGTTACCCTTGTTTGAGGAATCAAAGAACTTTTTGGTAAATTGATCCTCCAACCATGATCTTGAAGAAACAACACAAGTCGATTCGTATGAGACTCTGCTAAATGTAAAGACTGAGCAAGTACCAAGATATCGTCCAAATAAGGAAATACCACAATACCCTGTTCTCTGATTACAGACAGAAGGGCACCGAGAATCTTTGTGAAAATTCTTGGAGCTGTAGCAAGGCCAAACGGTAGAGCCACAAATTGGTAATGCTTGTCTAGAAAAGAGAATCTCAGGAACTGAAAATGATCTGGATGAATCGGAATATGCAGATATGCATCCTGTAAATCTATTGTGGACATATAATTCCCTTGCTGAACAAAAGGCAATATAGTCCTTACAGTTACCATCTTGAACGTTGGTATCCTTACATAACGATTCAATAATTTTAGATCCAGAACTGGTCTGAAGGAATTCTCCTTCTTTGGTACAATGAAGAGATTTGAATAAAACCCCATCCCCTGTTCCGGAACTGGAACTGGCATAATTACTCCAGCCAACTCTAGATCTGAAACACAATTCAGAAATGCTTGAGCTTTCACTGGATTTACTGGGACACGGGAAAGAAAAAATCTCTTTGCAGGAGGTCTCATCTTGAAACCAATTCTGTACCCTTCTGAAACAATGTTCTGAATCCAAAGATTGTGAACAGAATTGATCCAAATTTCTTTGAAAAAACGTAACCTGCCCCCTACCAGCTGAACTGGAATGAGGGCCGTACCTTCATGTGAACTTAGAAGCAGGCTTTGCCTTTCTAGCAGGCTTGGATTTATTCCAGACTGGAGATGGTTTCCAAACTGAAACTGCTCCTGAGGACGAAGGATCAGGCTTTTGTTCTTTGTTGAAACGAAAGGAACGAAAACGATTGTTAGCCCTGTTTTTTACCTTTAGATTTTTTATCCTGTGGTAAAAAAGTTCCTTTCCCACCAGTAACAGTTGAAATAATAGAATCCAACTGAGAACCAAATAATTTGTTTCCCTGGAAAGAAATGGAAAGTAGAGTTGATTTAGAAGCCATATCAGCATTCCAAGTCTTAAGCCATAAAGCTCTTCTGGCTAAGATAGCCAGAGACATAAATCTAACATCAACTCTAATAATATCAAAAATGGCATCACAGATAAAATTATTAGCATGCTGGAGAAGAATAATAATATCATGAGAATCACGATTTGCTACTTGTTGCGCTAGGGTTTCCAACCAAAAAGTTGAAGCTGCAGCAACATCAGCCAATGATATAGCAGGTCTAAGAAGATTACCTGAACACAGATAAGCTTTTCTTAGAAAGGATTCAATTTTTCTATCTAAAGGATCCTTAAACGAGGTACCATCTGACGTAGGAATGGTAGTACGTTTAGCAAGGGTAGAAATAGCCCCATCAACTTTAGGGATTTTGTCCCAAAATTCCAACCTGTCAGGCGGAACAGGATATAATTGCTTAAAACGTTTAGAAGGAGTAAATGAATTACCCAATTTATCCCATTCTTTTGAAATCACTGCAGAAATAGCATTAGGAACAGGAAAAACTTCTGGAATAACCGCAGGAGCTTTAAAAACCTTATCCAAACGTATAGAATTAGTATCAAGAGGACTAGAATCCTCTATTTCTAAAGCAATTAGTACTTCTTTAAGTAAAGAGCGAATAAATTCCATCTTAAATAAATATGAAGATTTATCAGCATCAATCTCTGAGATAGAATCCTCTGAACCAGAAGAGTCCAAAGAATCAGAATGATGGTGTTCATTTAAAAATTCATCTGTAGAGAGAGAAGATTTAAAAGTCTTTTTACGTTTACTAGAAGGAGAAATAACAGACAAAGCCTTCTTTATGGATTCAGAAACAAAATCTCTTATGTTATCAGGAACATTCTGCACCTTAGATGTTGAGGGAACTGCAACAGGCAATGGTACATTACTAAAGGAAATATTATCTGCTTTAACAAGTTTGTCATGACAATTATTACAAACAACAGCTGGAGGAATAGCTACCAAAAATTTACAGCAGATACACTTAGCTTTGGTAGATCCAGCAGGCAGTGATTTTCCTGTAGTATCTTCTGGCTCAGATGCAACGTGAGACATCTTGCAATATGTAAAAGAAAAAACAACATATAAAGCAAAATAGATCAAATTCCTTATAAGACAGTTTCAGGAATGGGAAAGAATGCCAAATATCAAGCTTCTAGCAACCAGAAGCAAATGAAAAATGAGACTGAAATAATGTGGAGACAAAAGCGACGCCCATTTTTTTTAGCGCCAAATAAGACGCCCACATTATTTGGCGCCTAAATGCTTTTGGCGCCAAAAATGACGCCACATCCGGAACGCCGACATTTTTGGCGCAAAATAACGTCAAAAAATGACGTAACTTCCGGCGACACGTATGACGCCGGAAACGGAAAAGAAATTTTTGCGCCAAAAAAGTCCGCGCCAAGAATGACGCAATAAAATGAAGCATTTTCAGCCCCCGCGAGCCTAACAGCCCACAGGGAAAAAAGTCAAATTTTTGAGGTAAGAAAAATATGATAATTCAATGCATAATCCCAAATATGAAACTGACTGTCTGAAAATAAGGAAAGTTGAACATTCTGAGTCAAGGCAAATAAATGTTTGAATACATATATTTAGAACTTTATAAATAAAGTGCCCAACCATAGCTTAGAGTGTCACAGAAAATAAGACTTACTTACCCCAGGACACTCATCTACATGTTTGTAGAAAGCCAAACCAGTACTGAAACGAGAATCAGTAGAGGTAATGGTAAATATAAGAGTATATCGTCGATCTGAAAAGGGAGGTAAGAGATGAATCTCTACGACCGATAACAGAGAACCTTATGAAATAGACCCCGTAGAAGGAGATCACTGCATTCAATAGGCAATACTCTCTTCACATCCCTCTGACATTCACTGCATGCTGAGAGGAAAACCGGGCTCCAACTTGCTGCGGAGCGCATATCAACGTAGAATCTAGCACAAACTTACTTCACCACCTCCCTTGGAGGCAAAGTTTGTAAAACTGATTTGTGGGTGTGGTGAGGGGTGTATTTATAGGCATTTTAAGGTTTGGGAAACTTTGCCCCTCCTGGTAGGAATGTATATCCCATACGTCACTAGCTCATGGACTCTTGTTAATTACATGAAAGAAAGGTAAACAATGTGTATGCTGTTATGTTAAACAAAATAATTTATGCTACATTTTTACAATTGATGTTGGAGTTATCCTCTTTAATATATTTGCAGGATTTACAATAACTTCCACAATATTTAAATGCACAGTTTATATTTTTGTAACCATGTTGATACCTGATTAGTTGGCAATACTGATGGTGCTGCCTAAATTGCTTATAGTTTTTCTATTTCTTTAGACAAACTAACAACCATGTGACACGGTTTTATCACAATACAAAATCAGTAAAGCTGAGATATTCGAAAATATCTTAAGCTATTATTTCACATCCTCTGCAAGCAAAGATCAAATGATCAATGTACTGTGCAGAGTATTCTCTGCTGTCTCTTGCTTAAAGATGTGAAATGGCTAACAACAAACCAAGAAAAGGTTTCCATACAAGAGGGTTCAACCCCATAGTTGTTCTACACCTTTAAAAATAAAAACTAGATTCAAACAAACAAACAAAAATATATTATGTGTCAGCAAATAATTCTGGTTTGTCTGTTTCTAGATTTTGCAATTGTTTAAATGGCTGTGGCCCTTTTTTCATAACGTCACCGACCAGCTTACTGAGATTGTCCACTCTCTCTTGGGTTATCTTATTGGGTCTCTCACAGTCTTTATTTTTGAGGTCATTTTGCACAATATGCAGAATCTTCATTAACCAATCCTCCTCATAGTTCCCCCATGTATTTTGTAATCTCTGGACATTTTTCACCACAAAGCTGAATATCGCCTCATCCTCCAGGATGCACAGAACAATCTTCAGATCTTTCTTCTGGTTTTTAAGCTGTTTTATGGATTCTAAACCATCTGTACTAAAGGGATTCCCACACAACCTAAATGAGGACAATACAATATTATACAATGTTAAATTAAAAGCATTGTTATTGTTTACCGAAAGTCGCAAAAAATTATTTTATAAACATTAAACACTGATAATTTGTACTAGCAATCTATATCCATTTAGCATAATATGCAGAACATTAAGACATCAAAGTAAAGTTTGAAGATTTAATTTACTTTTTTTGAATTGTTATATTAATCACTGCTACACACAATATATTCCACAATATAAACTAACTGACCTGTCTAAGGATCAACTGAGTCACTTTTGCCAGAACTGTGCACAATGACCTTATTCTGAAAACGTAGCCGGCTAGATGTGGTTTTCTACGCCGACACTCACAGGGGCAGCACTCATAGTTTTCTATAAAACAAAAGGTGCTGTCCCTGCTAGTGGCTAAATGTATCATAAAAGAAATAATGTGGGTTTCATATCCCTCAAAGATCGTATGCCTTAATATTCATATGCATAGGTTTTCCTTTCAGAATAATTAGTATTTTGCTAAAAGCTTTTAATTTGCAAGAAAAAACAGTGAGATCTGTAGGGCAAAAATGTTAACAGAATTACACAAACACAAAAAACCTGGCAGCTGTTGGAAGCCAATAGAAAATGTTTGCTTAGATTACAAAATATAATGTTAATTATTTTGTGGGGTATTAATGAAAACAACTTACTCTAGTTCATTAAGTGTGTTGTTCTTATCCAAACTATTGATCAGCACTACGATTTCTTTATCAATATTATTGTTATTCATAAACAAACTCTTCAGGGTCTTGTTCTGTTCCAAAGCTCTAAATATAGCGCGTAATCCAGAAGATCCCAATTTATTGGTTGATAATCTGTAACAGAAATAGAGACAAAGTTTACTCCAACACTGTCAGACAGGGCTTTTGTTTTTCAAAATCTCAACCACACACTTAAAACTAAAGGCTAGATTATAGTGCTAATTTATTGCACGGTCGTAAACGGAAAATTTGCCTGTTTATGGGAGCGTGATAAATAACCAGCCATTACAACTGGCTGGTTATTGCTACCGCAAGCTAACTATAGCAATTAGTGCTCAGAAAATTAACCACAGATCAGAGCATTCTTTTATTTATTTTTTTATACATCACGCACCAATAATACAGATACTCCGACTGGGCAGCAGGGAGGGAATGGGGAAGAAAGAAAAAAAAAATCTGAAAGTTATAAAGGAAGGGGTGACCCCTAAATCTGATTTTGCCAAAGCAATGGGAATACACCCTTTTCAATATTACGTTGGAACAATTCTACCTCCCTAAATGGGGTAACTACTAGAACTTGAGTTCCCTGGGGTAATAACAGGATCAGATCTCTCCATTTAAGGAAGAAACAACATACTCACCTTTCAGTGGGGGATCTTAAAGGGACATAATACTCATGTGCTAAATCACTTGAAACTGATGCAGTATAACTGTAAAAAGCTGAAAAGAAAATATTACCTGAGCATCTAAAAAAAAAAAAAGGAAGATATTTTACCTCACAATCTTCTCAGCTCAGCAGAGTAAGTTCTGTGTAAAAAGTTATTCTTAGCTGCTGCCTAGCTGCAGGTAAAAAAATAATAAAAAAAAATTAAGCAATAAACAGCAGCCAATCAGCATCAACAGTGCTGAGGTCATGAACCCTTTTACTGTGATCTCATGAGATTTCACTTAGCTCTCATGAGATTTCATAGTAAACTTCCTTAAACTGAATAGAGAAATAAAATGAGAGTGCACAAAGCTTGCTCCTTTGCCTGTCCCAGGACAGACATACTGATTTGCTGCTTATAAGTCTTTTACAATGGGATATGGCTACTGAGGAATTTTTGAGGTAAAATATCTTTCTTTTTTACATAGAGATGTTCAGGGGATATTTTCTAGTCATATTTTTACAGCTATGCTGCATCACTTTCAATTGTTTCAACATTTGGGTATCATGACCCTTTAGGTTGAGTTGTTATTATTATTATTATTCTTTATTTATAAAGCGCCAACAGATTCTGCAGCGCTGTCCATGGGTAACAAAGATAAAAGGACAGTACAATAAGAGACACCAGACAAAATGTAATAAGCAAATACAGGGGGAATTGAGAGCCCTGTTCCTGTGGGAACTTACAATCTAAATGGGTAGGAGGGTGAGAAACAGGATGTGGGGACTGCAAATGTGGGAATGATGTTAGTGTAGAGTTAGATGAGGGCAACTATTAGGCAAGTGGAATTCATTAGTTACTGATTTAGTGATAGGCTTCCCTGAACAAGAAGGTCTTTAAAGAGCATTTAAAGGAAGAGAAGTTGGGGAAAGTCTGGCAGCAAGAAGAAGTGCGTTCCAGAGGGTTGGGGCTGCACAAGAGAAGTCCTGTAGTCTAGCATGGGAGGAGGTGATGGTAAAAGAGACATGGAGTAGATCATTGTTGGATCTTAGGGGACAAACTAGAGTATATTTGTTGACGAGTGAGGACAGGTGGGGGGGGGCTGCATTGGTAAGTGCTTTGTAGGTCAGAGTGAGAATTTTGAATTTAATTCTGCTGTGAATGGGGAGCTAGTGAAGGGACTCACAGAGGGGTGCAGCGGATACAGAGCTTCAGGAGAGGTTGATTAGCCTAGCAGAGGCATTTAGGATGGATTGAAGGGGGGAGAGGTGGGAGAGAGGAAGGCCAGTTAGTAGTTTGTTACAGTAGTCAAGTCGGGAAATTACTAGGGAATGGATTAGCTTTTTAGTAGATTGAATAGATGGTTGGGACAGGATAAAGAGAGTGATTGGATGTGGGGTATAAAGGACAGATTGGAGTCAAGTATAACTCCTAGGCAGTGGACTTGGGGTGATGGGGAGATAGTGGTGTCACCAACAGTGATAGTAAAGTTAGAAACTGGAGTAGAATTACATGGGGGGATTAGAAGAAGCTCAGTCTTGGATATTTTGATTTTTAGGTGGTGAGAGGCCATCCAGGAAGAAATGCCAGATAAGCAGTCGCTGATGTGGTAAAGGACAGAAGGAGAGAGTGCAGTGGTGGATAGGTAGATCTGAGTATCATCAGCATAGAGGTGATAGTTGAAGCCATAGCTATTGATAAGTTTACCCAGTGAGGAAGTATAAATAGAGAAGAGTAGAGGGCCTAGAACAGAACCTTGAGGTACTCCAACAGACAGAGGCAACAGAGCGGAGGAGTCACCAGCAAATGAGAAAGAAAAGGACCTATTAGAGAGATAAGAGTGGATCCAGGAGAGGGCAATATCACACAGCCCAAGGGAGCTGAGAGTCCGTAGGAGGAGGGGATGGTCAACAGTGTCAAAGGCAGCAGACAGGTCAAGTAAGATAAGTATAGAATAGTGGCCGTTGTTTTTAGCAGAAAGAAGATCCTTAGTAACCTTGGTGAGAGCAGTTTTAGTTGAGTGTTGGGTACGGAAGCCAGATTGCAGGGGGTCAAGCAATGAGTTGGAGGATAGAAAATGGGTTAAGCAATTGAAAACTAGATTTTCCAGGACTTTTGAAGCTAGCGGAAGCAGTGATATGGGGCAGTAGTTTGCAGGAGTGTTGGGATCGAGGAAGGGTTTTAAGAGGATGGGGGTGACTTTGCATGTTTGAAGGATGATGGAAATGAACCGGTTGAAGACAGAGAAGGTATTAGATGTGAAGGGATAGGGTTAAGTGGGCAGGTAGTGTGAGGAAGATATTAGGGAATTCACTTAATTCTCAGTGGTTGGGGGGAAGGTACTGAGAGTAGTGGAGGGGGTGACCGGGGGTGGAGATGGAAGGTTGCAGTCTTGTGGTGGGATGTTACTTTGGATGGTAAGTGTTTTGTTGAAAAAGTAGTCTGCCAAGTCTTGAGCACTAAAGCAGATGAAGGGGGTGGTGCCGGTGGATAGAGGAGAGTGTTGAAAATGGAGAAGAGACATTTAGGGTTTGAGGAGTGAGAAGATATGAGAGAAGAGAAGTAGTTTTAATTGGCTAAGTGAACGGCAGAGGAGTAAGAATAAAGAATTAACTTATAGTGTAGGAAATCGGGTTCAGAGCGGGATTTCTTCCAGGCACATTCAGCAGCACAGAAGCATTTTTGTAGATAGCGTGTTTGCTGAGAGTGCCAGGGCTGGAGCTGCCGATGTGAGGATTTGCATATTTGTGGAGGAGTAAGGGTGTCGAATGCAGAGGAGAGAGTATTGTTATAGTGGTTTGTTGCAAGGGCAGGGCAGGGTAAGGCGTTTTTGAATAAGGTTAGAAAGTTGAAGAGGATCCACAGTGTGCAGATTTCTACATGTGCAGAGGCGGGGGGGAGAAATAGTTTTAGCATGTACATTGAGATTATAGGTGAGCAGATGGTGGTCTGAGATGGGAAATGGGCGACAGGTGACATCAGAAGAGGAGAATACCAGATCAAGAGAGTGTTCGTCGCGGTGAGTAGGGAATAGGGTGGATTGTGAGAGACTAATAGAGTTTGTGAGTGAGAGAAGTTTAGAGGCAGCAGGGGCAGATGGGTTATCAATGGGGATGTTGAAGTCCCCTAGTATTAGAGCAGGTGTATTTGTAGAGAGAAAGTGAGAGAGCCAGGCAGCAAAGTTGTTGAGGAATTGGGAGGTTGGTCCAGGGGGGCGATAGATAACTGCCACCTTGAGGGGGAGAAAATGCGGATGCAGTGGACTTCAAAGGAGGAGAAGGAGAGAGATGGATGAGGATGCAAGTGCTTATAGGAGCAGGAGGGGGATAGTAAAATTCCAACACCGCCACCATGTCTCTCACCTGGCATAGGAGTTCCAAAATTATTGATTATATGTCATTTTTAAAAATTTTGTAAATTTCGGCCCGTGTCTACCTTTCCAATCTTTTAAAATCATATTAGTTCCCACTAGTATTACTGTATTTATAAACTATGGTTAGGAGTGAAAACTGGATAACTAAAAAGAAAAAAAACATGATATTCATCAGGAGGACTGTTTAACCAGAAGGTCATTTTATACCAGAATTGTAAAATCTTAGGGCAAAACCACAAACAGTGCAGAATATATGCATGTCCTGCACTACATCTACTACAGACCTCTTTCTTGCCATACCATTTGGTTATTCTATAGGGCATAATATATAACTTATTCACTAACTTGAACTGTGATTCTCTCCACGTGGTTAACACTGAAGCCTGATATATGAGAGAAAAACTTTGGGTAATGATATCTTTAGAGAAATCAGTAAATAGAGCCTCCCATTTTTGCAACAGGACTTCAACGTGGACCCTCCCCCCAACTCTAACAAGTATTTTATATAAACCAGAAATAGAGAAGGAACCCTTATCATAATCCAAAATTGCCTTGTCAAATTCCACAGGGGTCGAAACGGGTCCTACCTCTCTAATTAGAGATTTGATCTAGGAATATCAAATTCCAGAATTAAGTCCTGAAAAGCTTTCAAAGAAAAAGATCAATTTAGACAAAAATCCCCTGGGGGTTTTAATCCCTTAAATCGCCCACAAATTAAAGACTCCTTGTGTGAGTCCAGGTGGGAAATCAGAGTGTTTTGTGAATTTGTGTCAAAGAAGTCAGAAACTTTGGCTTCCAAGCTAGCTCCCAGTATGGTCACAAGTGGTGAGACCATTAGGAGAGATAATTGGCTAAGGAAACAAGGATGTTTCAGATGTGGAGCAAGAACATGTCTGATTTGTAATTTGATTGACATTTCCACTAGTTTTAAATCTACCGTGGATGAGCAAGAATATAATATAACTTTTTACGCCAACTGCAAAACAAAGTTTGCAGTATACTTATAGGAATGCAGGTTTTGCAAAATCCAATACGTAGAGAAAACGACCAGGGAGGTCAATGTAAGAGTGAGAGAACATGTAAAAACTATTGCAAAGACTCCACGGTGGCTAGACATTTTAATTTAATACATTTTACTAATGAAGGAAAATTCAAGGTTAAAATTATTGATATAGCTAATGTCCATTTAAGAGGTGGAAATAGTTATAAGATCCTAGACAGGAAAGAATTGTATTGGATTTATAAACTTAAAACTAGAATTCCTGATGGACTCAATCTTAAATGGGAAATTAGCTATTTTGTATAATATATCTAGTCACACATATTAATGATTGCCCAAAGGTGCAATAACAATAACTAATTTTTAGATGCTGACTAGTTTATGTTATTAAGTTTAGATCAACTACATTTAAATTAAATTAAATTAAAATTTTGTTATTTTCATATGATTCTGTAACACAATGGTCAAATGACAATTTGTACTGTAGCATATTTTATGTTAATATACATACACTTTTAATGTTTAGTTATTTGACATTAAGGGGTTAAATATGCATTTACCATTACCCAGTATAAGAGGGCCATGGTTAGGAACACCTGTTGTCTCTGATGAAACGCCACTAGGGGGCGTGAAACGCATCAGACGTTCACTCCTTGTCATACACTTTGTTAGCTTCAAAGAAAAATAAAGGATTTTTTGAATTTTAATGCTAGGGCAGCCTTTCCTATTTTTGAAATCAGGTCTACCCATGATGGGAAGAAATTTACAGTAATTACTTTAAATTTCTGAACAGAATTTCTGTCATGCAATAATTATATGCTTTAGAGTTGATATTTGTGATACTATTGCTGGTAATTAGTGATGTCGCGAATAGTTCGCCGACAAATAGTTCCCAGCGAACATAGCATGTTCGCGTTCGCCGCGGCAGGCAAACATATGCAATGTTCGATCTGCCCCTTATTCGTCATCATTGAGTAAACTTTGACCCTGTATTGCACAGTCTGCAGAGACATTCCAGCCAATCAGCAGCAGACCCTCCCTCCCAGACCCTCCCAGCTCCTGGACAGCAACCATTTTAGATTCATTCAGAAGCTGCATTGTTAGTGAGAGGAGGGACAGTGTAGCTGCTGGTGATTTTATAGGGAAATTGATAGCTAGGCTAGTGTATTCAGTGTCCACTACAGTCCTGAAGGACTCATCTGATCTCTGCTGTAAGGACAGCACCCCAAAAAGCCCTTTTTAGGGCTAGAACATCATTTTTTTTATTTATTTTTTTCCTGTGTAATCTAATTGCAGTTGCCTGCCTGCCAAGCCACTTTCCCAGAGCCACCACTCATATTTGGTGTAACAGTAGTGTAAATTTAAAAAAAAAAAACTTTTTTGACTGTGAAACATCAGTCTGCTAGTGTAATCTAATTGCAGTTGCCTGCCTGCCAGTGTGTGTGCCAGGCTCACTTGCCCAGTGCCACCACTCATATCTGGTGTAACAGTAGTGTAAATTTAAAAAACAACAACTTTTTTGACTGTGAAACATCAGTCTGCTTGTGTAATCTAATTGCAGTTGCCTGCCTTCCAGTGTGTGTGCCAGGCCCACTTGCCCAGTGCCACCACTCATATCTGGTGTAACAGTAATGTAAATTTAAAAAAAAAAAAATGTTTGACTGTGAAACATCAGTCTGCTAGTGTAATCTAATTGCAGTTGCCTGCCAGCGTGTGTGCCAGGCTCACAGCGTATACTGTGCCTACTTGCCCAGTGCCACCACTCATATCTGTTGTAACAGTAGTGTAAATTTAAAAAAAAAAACTTTTTTGACTGTGAAACATCAGTCTGCTAGTGTAATCTAATTGCAGTTGCCTGCCTGCCAGCGTGTGTGCGAGGCCCACTTGCCCAGTACCACCACTCATATCTGGTGTAACAGTAGTGTAAATTTAAAAAAAAAAAAACTTTTTTGACTGTGAAACATCAGTCTGCTTGTGTAATCTAATTGCAGTTGCCTGCCTGCCAGCATGTGTGCCAGGCCCACTTGCCCAGTGCCACCACTCATATCTGGTGTAACAGTAGGGTAAATTTTAAAAAAATAACTTTTTCGACTGTGAAACATCAGTCTGCTAGTGTAATCTAATTGCAGTTGCCCGCCTGCCAGCGTGTGTGCCAGGCTCACAGCATATACTGTGCCCACTTGCCCAGTGCCACCACTCATATCTGGTGTAACAATAGTGTAAATTTAAAAAAAAAAAACTTTTTTGACTGTGAAACATCAGTCTGCTTGTGTAATCTAATTGCAGTTGCCTGTCTGCCAGCGTGTGTGCCAGGCTCACAGCATATACTGTGCCCACTTGCCCCGTGCCACCACTCATATCTGGTGTAACAGTAGTGTAAATTTAAAAAAAAAACCTGTGAAACATCAGTCTGCTTTTTTGTGTCAGGCTCACAGCGTATACTGTGCCCACTTGCCCAGTGCCACCACTCATATCTTGTTTAATAGTAGTGTAATTGTACATTTTAAAAAAAAAAAAACTTTTTGGACTGTGAAACATCAGTCTGATTTTTTGTGTTAGGCTCACAGCTTTTACTGGGCCCACTTCCCCAAATTTGAAGTAGGAGGACCGACCAAGCATCTTTTTCCATCTCCCGGTTCCTAAAATCCATGCCATATACACGTCCCCTGATAGGGGACGGAACAGGGATTAAACTGATAGGAATAGTACTACTTAACACACTTTATAATAACGCAGAGAGAGGCAACGGAGAGAGAGGAGTCTGAAGAAGAGGAGTCAGAGGAGGAAGGTGGCTTTGAGGAGGTGGAAGACCAAACACAGCAGGCGTCCCAGGGGGCTTGTTGTCACCTTTCGGGGACCCTTGGTGTTATACGTGGCTGGGTGGAGGAAGAGACCTTCGATGACATCAGTGAGGACAAGGAACGGGACATGGCTAGCTTGGTATCCAACCTTGTACAAATGGGGAGTTTGCAGTTGTGCAAATGGACTGTTTGCGGTTGTTTGCGGTGCGTTAAACGGGGTGTTTGGTCTGTCAATGTGAAGAGGGCGTAACCCTTACACTACCTGATCGATACAACATCATACCTGATGTTTTAAAGGACGTTATTACAAACAATTTAGGAATGTTAGGTGATTTATGACCTTTATGTATTAAAACTAGACTCTGCATTAACTATGTAATATTACGTGTGAGTTTTGCCATGGATCCCCCTCCGGCATGTCACAGTCCAGGTGTTAGTACCCTTGAAACAACTTTTCCATCACTATTGTGGCCAGAAAGAGTCCCTGTGGGTTTTAAAATTCGCCTGCCTATTGAAGTCAATGGCGGTTTGCGAACATTTGCAGAAGTTTGCGTTCGCCGTTCGCAAACAGAAAATTTTAAGTTTGCAACATCATTACTGGTAATTTGTTTAGAGGAAAATGCAACACAGCTGTCAGAGTGAAAGGAGCGATCAGGCTGGATTCAATACTGAAAAAGGAAACATATTCCTTTTTCAGTAATCCAGTCAGCAGCAAACTTACATAACATGGCAAGATTGTAGTAACTGATATTTGGAAAAGCTAGGCCTCCATTTTCCTTAGAGAAGGATAGTTTTTGCAGGGAAATGCGTGCCTTATTTCCTTGCCTTATGAAATGGGAACATAAACTGGGGAATAAACTATCTTTTCTTGTCATGAGTAGAGCTACATTTGGAAGTAGATATAATAAATTAGGTAATAGTATAATTTTAATTAATGAAATACGTGCTGATAACGTCAAGGGGTGGCCAAACCAGTTGTTAAGTTTCTTTTTGCAAACTTCAAAAATTTGGGGAAATGTAATTCATGCCAGTGTGATGCATTTTTAAAAGTGTACGCAGATATTTAATGTGCCCTACTTCTTTAGAAGGATGATCAACTCTATGAACTGGTTCAATAATACAGAGTAATTTGGATTTTTCTAAATTTATTTTGAACCTGAGAAAGAGCTATACATCTCAATGATTTGTAATAGCTGTTGGATGCTCTGTACCAAGTTACTTAAGAGCAAAAGAATATCGTCTGCATATAAAGATAAGACCAGTTGCTTGCCTCCAAGCATTATTCCCTTCAGCTCTTTTCTCAACAAAGCTGTCAGTAGTTCAAGTGACAAGTTAAATAATAGTGGGGACAAGGTACATACCTTGCGTGTACCTCTCTTTAGGGTTAATCTGTCAGATAAATCCCCATTAAATATAATGGCAGAGAATGGATTCTGATAGATAATTTTCACAAAATCTTGAAAGTGCTCTATCAAACCAAAACCTTCCAAAGAGGTAAACAGGTGTTCCACTGTATAGAGTCAAACACCTTCTCGGCATCTACCGTAAGTAAAGTCAGATCAACTTTGTGATGAGATTTCTTAGTCTGGGGTTTGTTGCATAAATAATCTAGAACCAACATAGTTTTTCACAAATTTATGTCTTGATCCAAAATGTCTCTCTCTTTCTGAGTCTCAATAACCTGTTTGTATTCCACACACAGGGTTTGACCCATTCTACAATTTTGACAGTGAGATCAGAGGGGTTTTGGTTATGATAAATCTTAAAGTAACGCGAGACGCTGTGGTTATCATAACCTGATTCTATATTTTTTATATGCTCCCTAATTCTATACTTAATTTTACGCTTCGTGCACCCAATGTAAGTTAGCCCACATTTGCAGACCAACTGATAAACCACATATGTAGTGTGGCACGTGCACCTATCTTTCCATGGGTATTCTTTAGTTCCATTATAATTTGAAAAATGAGTAGTATTATGATCTATCAAGGGACATAGTACACAGTCAGAAGTTTTGCAAGGATATAAACAATTTTTCCCGCCACACCAATTACTAATTGATCCGAAATTCTTTTTAATATTTCTTAACTTAGTTGGGGCAATATAGTTCTTAATATCTTTACTTTTCTTAAAGATAACATTGGGTTTTTCCCCTAAAATCTGATTAAGAACAGGATCAATCTTAAGAACCTTCAAAAGCTTCTTTAAAATATTTTGAATCTTGAAGTGTTGATTATTGTACTGAGTGACAAATTTAGGACAGTTTTTTCTATCTTTGTGGAATTTATTATTACGATTATGGGTATTGTTTATAAGGGAAGCTCTATCCATCATGTCCACCCTTTTCTTACTGTCTTCTAACAGCTTAATATTATAACCCTTCTCTTTGAATTTGTCCATAAGAATATAAGACTCCTCATTAAAATCATCTATTTTTGTGCAATTACGCCTGATTCTTTGAAACTGGCCTATGGGGATGTTTTGTTTCCACTGTCTAAGGTGTCCACTTCTAATGTTTAAAAGACTATTTCTATCCGTTGGTTTTCGAAAAATTCTAACAGCCACTGTGTTAGTGAGTTCATCATGGTATAAGGTCAAATCTAAAAAAGCTATGGATTCAGACGATTTCTCCATGGTAAAGAGGAACTAGAGGGGTACTCAAACAGAGAAAAAAGAAACAGAGAAAATTGGAGTTAGAAGAGGGAGTTAAATTGATATTTAATTTATCTGACAGAAATTTTGACCAACATGAGCTTGAATTATTAGCCAAATGTATACATTTTTGCACCCACTAGTGGCCCTAATTATTTTAATCTATATATAGATTTTCAGAGATTTATCCGTAATCTCACATTAAAAAGGTACTTTTTTAAACAGACAGACTATCCACCCCTATCCTAAACCTTATTTAATAATGAGGATTCAGAAACTTTAGATGTTTTAACCACTCTGAATGACAATACTGATCTAGTACTTTTGGACACAGCATCTGAACATTCTGACTGTCTAGATTTATCAATATATGAGGAGGATGAGGATTTCCCTATAAAACACTGTAATCTGAAGAGAAAATCCATCTTCTATCCTCAGCATACACAATCAGAATACATAAAGATTTTTAATAAATTAGTATGTCAAGATTTAGACTCTCTTTCTAAAAATCCTCTGTCTAGGTGTTCACATATAAGAGACAATTTGTCTAAAGAGGAGAGAACTGCCTTAAAAAAATTAAGTGAATGCACTGATGTTGTTTTTCGATCAGCGGATAAGGGGGGAGGGATTGTCGTCCAAAATAAAAGGGACTACTTGAAAGAAGCTGATAGATTATTATCTGATTCAACCACCTATACTAAACTAACATTTAATCCCACAGACAAATACAAAAAATAATTATTTGAATTTTTGTCAGCAGCAAAATTTAATGGTATTTTGAATCTGAATGAATACAATTACCTTTATGAAGTGGCACCTAAAATATCATGTTTTTACCACCTACCCAAGGTCCACAAGGATTTACACAATCCTCCTGGTAGACCTATTATCTCTGGGATAGGCAACCTATCTAAATACATTGACTTCTTTTTGCAACCTGTTGTTACATCTACGAGGGCCTATCTCAGAGATACAATTGACGTGATTAATAAATTTGAAGGTTTTCCGTGGGGACATAATTATATTTGGATTACTTGTGATGTATCATCGTTGTACACGAGCATCCCTCATACTAAAAGGGTTTCTGTAATTGAAGACATATTGGGTAAAAACAAATTTGCAGAAAAACAAATATAATTTATAGTTGATGGGATATTTTTTATTTTGAGCCATAATTATTTTTTATTTGAGGGTAACTATTATAGACAACATCAGGGTACTGTGATGGGGACTACATTTGCCCCATCGTACGCAAATGTATATATGTCTCATTTTGAGGAGAGTTTAGTTTGGAATAATAATCCTTTTAATCTTAATATTATCAAATATCATTGCTACATCAATGACATCATCATGATTTGGCAAGGCCCTGAGAGTTTTATTTCAGATTTTCTGGAATATATGAATAATAACATATACAATTTGAAATTTACCATGGAGAAATCGTCTGAATCCATAGCTTTTTTAGATTTGACCTTATACCATGATGAACTCACTAACACAGTGGCTGTTAGAATTTTTCGAAAACCAACGGATAGAAATAGTCTTTTAAACATTAGAAGTGGACACCTTAGACAGTGGAAACAAAACATCCCCCTAGGCCAGTTTCAAAGAATCAGGCGTAATTGCACAAAAATAGATGATTTTAATGAGGAGTCTAATATTCTTATGGACAAATTCAAAGAGAAGGGTTATAATATTAAGCTGTTAGAAGACAGTAAGAAAAGGGTGGACATGATGGATAGAGCTTCCCTTATAAACAATACCCATAATCGTAATAATAAATTCCACAAAGATAGAAAAAACTGTCCTAAATTTGTCACTCAGTAGAATAATAATCAGCATTTCAAGATTCAAAATATTTTAAAGAAGCATTGGAAGGTTCTTAAGCTTGATTCTGTTCTTAATCAGATTTTAGGGGAAAAACCCAATGTTATCTTTAAGAAAAGTAAAGATATTAAGAACTATATTGCCCCAACTAAGTTAAGAAATACTAAAAAGAATTTCGGATCAATTAGTAATTGGTAACATAGTAACATAGTAACATAGTAGATAAGGTTGAAAAAAGACTGAAGTCCATCGAGTTCAACCTATACAAATCTAAAATACTTACAAAAAGCTCCAGTTAAGCTTAAATAACCCCATTAAAATGTGACCCATTTAATACTAGCAATCATATCCATGAATTTTATTTATATACAGAAATGTATCCAGACTATTTTTAAATGTATCTATGGTATTGGCATTCACTACCTCCTTTGGTAATGAGTTCCACAATTTTATTGCTCTTACAGTGAAAAAACGTTTCCGTTGCAGGAGATTAAATCTCCTTTCCTCCAACCTTAAATTATGACCTCTTGTCAGAAACAATTTTCTTGGAATAAAAAGAGCTTCTGCCATCTCTTTATATGGGCCTTGAATATATTTATATAAAGTAATCATGTCACCTCTCAAGCGCCTTTTTTCTAAAGAGAACAGACCCAGTTTGGCTAGCCTCTCCTCATAGGTTAATTTCTCCAATCCCCTTATTAGCTTTGTGGCACTTCTCTGAACTTTTTCTAGTTCTGCAATATCTTTTTTAGCAATCGGTCCCCAGAACTGCACTCCAAACTCAAGGTGAGGTCTTATCAGGGCTTTATATAATGACAGAATTATGCTTTCCTCCCTTGAATCAATGCCTCTTTTAATACATGCTAGTATCTTATTAGCCTTTGAAGCCGCTGCCCTGCATTGTGCACTCATCTTTAGCTTGTTATCTATTACTACTCCCAAATCCCTTTCCCCCTGTGTCTTGTCCCATTTAAAAAATACGTAGCCTGCTTATTTTTACTTCCAAAATGTAGAACCTTACATTTTTCCGTATTAAATCTCATTTTCCATTCACTTGCCCATAGTTCTAATTTTAGCAAATCCCTTTGTAAAGAGAGTTTGTCCTGCTCTGACCTAATGACCTTACTTAACTTAGTATCATCTGCAAAAATAGAGATGTCGCTATTTAATCCTTGCTCCAAGTCATTTATAAAAATATTAAAAAGAACAGGGCCCAGTACTGATCCCTGGGGGACGCCACTGATTACCTTTGTCCAATCTGAGTATGATCCATTTACTACTACTCGTTGCTCCCTATCTTTTATCCAGTTATTTATCCATGAGCTAACATTTTCAGCTATTCCCAGTCCCTTAATTTTGTGCATTAATCTCTCATGTGGCACTGTATCAAATGCCTTTGCAAAATCTAAGTATATCACATCAACTGATTCCCCTTTATCTATATTTTTACTTACTTCCTCGCAGAATCTAATTAGATTAGTTTGACATAATCTATTTCTCCTAAAGCCATGCTGATTAGAACTCATAATCTTGTTTACACGAATATGCTCATCAATATAATCCCTTATAATCCCTTCAAATATCTTCCCCACTATTGATGTCAGACTAACTGGTCTATAGCTTCCTGGATCATCCCTGCTTCCCTTTTTGAAGAGTGGCACCACATCAGCTTTACGCCAATCCTGGGGTACCATCCTGAGGATAATGAGTCTTGAAAAATTAAGAGTAAAGGTTTGTCTATAACAGTGCTAAGTTCACTTAACACCCTTGGGTGTATTCCATCTGGGCCTGGAGTTTTATTTACCTTAATATTTTTTAGTTTTTTCCTGATATCCTCTAAACAAGACCCAGTTAGTGGTATGGACTGGCATGTTCTTTTCTGTTCCAAAGTATCATTCAATGGTTCCTCTCTTGTGTATACTGAAGAAAAAAACTGGTTTAGTACCTCAGCCTTCTCCCTGTCATTATTTATCATGCTACCCTCCACACATTTTAATGTACCTATATTATCCTTCTTAGATTTTTTGCTATTTATGTACTTAAAGAACCTTTTAGGGTTAGACTTAGAATCCTTGGCAATTAATTTTTCATTTTCAATTTTGGCTAATTTGATTGCTTTTTTGCATGCTTTGTTACATTCCTTATAAATATTGTATGCTGAGTCTGTACTATTTTCTTTTAATAATTTAAATGCCCTACGTTTTTTCCTAATTTCTCTTAACACATTTTTATTTAGCCATAACGGCTTAGTTTTTTTATTTTTATTTTTATAACCATATGGTATGTATTGATATGTATATTTATTTAACAAATTTTTAAATATTATCCATTTATCCTCTGTATTTTTATTAGAAAATACATTGTCCCAATTTATATTATTTAATGATTTCCTTAAATCGTTGAATTTTGCTTTCTTGAAATTAAAAGTCTTAGTTAAACCTTTAAGACACTGCATATGAAAAGAGATTTCAAATGTGACCATGTTATGATCACTGTTACCCAAATGTTCTTTAACTTCTATGTTTGATATTATATCTGTATTGTTTGATAGCACTAAATCCAATATAGCTTTACTCCTAGTTGGCTCCTCTATTAATTGTGACAAGAAGTTATCCCTGAGAACATTTAAAAATCTATCTATGGTGTGGGGGAAAAAATGGTTTATATCCTTGCAAAACTTCTGACTGTGTACTATGTCCCTTGATAGATCATAATACTACTCATTTTTCAAATTATAATGGAACTAAAGAATACCCATGTAAAGATAGGTGCACGTGCCACACTACATATGTGGTTTATCAGTTAGTCTGCAAATGTGGGCTAACTTACATTGGGCGCACGAAGCGTAAAATTAAGTATAGAATTAGGGAGCATATAAAAAATATAGAATCAGGTTATGATAACCACAGCGTCTCGCGTTACTTTAAGATTTATCATAACCAAAACCCCTCTGATCTCACTGTCAAAATTGTAGAATGGGTCAAACCCTGTGTGTGGGATACAAACAGGTTATTGAGACTCAGAAAGAGAGAGACATTTTGGATCAAGACTCTTAACTGCTTGGAACCTAATGGGTTACATATTGAGATTGATCTTCAAGCTTTTCTTTAGTTTTCTTCAGCATTAATTATTGTTTGAAATTTCGCTTTTAATTATGAATTTTTATTTTTATCCTATATATGAAATTATTCAATAGGAAATCCCATTTTTTATTAATTACATGTATAAGGTTTTTATATATTTTTATTAATAAGATAATTTATTAGTATTGCGTGTATTTTTTAATTCATTGGATTTTCTATTACGCAGTGTGTCTTATTTATTAAGTTTGTCATTAGGACTCACATTTAGTGTCAGCCTGTTTTTAAGAATGTTCTTTTTAATATTCTTAGGAAAAAGTTCATTATTACTATGTTTGTATGGTCTTACATTATTGGTCTCTTTATAGAAAATAGTATATTTCTTAATCATCATTCAATACTTGTTTATTATTGTAACTTTTTTTTTGCTATTTATGCATTGTATGTGTTTTCTGTATTTGCCCCTGTATCTGCAATATTGTATTATACAAGATTATCTTAACAACATGTCTTCGTTACGATACTCTGATGATGCTATTATCTCATGTCACTGTGAGTCACTGGTTACCTTTCCTTATTGGTGGCATATGTGGGAGTGTCAATACACACCTCCTTTAAAGATCATTGCAGTATCCGAGTCTATCACTCTTGAGAAAGTCCCTAAGTTGCTGGGAAGAAACGCGTAGAGCCCCGCCCACTTTTTCAGCCAATCGATCCTGCGAGGCCGCCCTAGTTCCGGGTCTGCAGCTAGGAACTGTGTGGTATGAGCGCCGAGGATCTGTTTAATTGAATTAAACTGTTCGCTTTGTTTTTATGATATATGTAAGTGCTAGCTTGTCACCCTTTCAGTGTACATTTGTATTATACACTATATTTTGAAAACGGACTGTTAAATCGATTCACTACCAGCCTGGTTCTGGTGTTTTTGGGAGAATACAGCAGCACCTCTGTTTTCCTGGAGCCGTCCTGGTGACATACCCGCCGAGGGGATACGTTTTCTTGTGTATATGATACACAATATGCTGTTTTAACTTTTACTTCTTGTGAGTTGCCATTTGTCTGTGTGACTTTTATTAAAACTTTTTATACCCTGCATTTGAGTCTGCGCTCCTCTCCTCTGTTTTTTAGATTCTGTGCTTACAATCAAGGTCTGTGGATTCACCTGTCTTAGAGGAGCAGCCGGATTCTTGTGCATTCTTTGCACATATTGGACTTGAACATATATATAGTTTTTATAGTTGTACAATATTCATTATTTGAGTACACCTCCTTTATTATACGTTTATTTTTTATATATTTTTTATTTTTTATATTATTTACAAGGATTGGCGCTACTTAGGTGTGATTTATCACATCTTTCTCTGTGTTCAAAATCCTATTGGCTGTTCAAATCAGCCAATAGGATTTAAGCGGCTCTCATTATATTGGCTAATTCGAATTAGCAAATAGAATGAGAGCTGCTTAAATCCTATTGGCTGATTTGAACAGCCAATAGGATTTTAGCAGCCCTAATTTCTATTGGCTGATTAAAAATTTTCAGCTAATAGGGATGCAAGGGACGCCATCTTGAATCTCGTCCCTTGCATTGAAGATTCAGTGTACGGTGACGACCGTATGAAGAGAATGCTCCACGCCGGATGTCTTCAGGATGGACCCGCTCCACACCTGCTGGATGAAGATCGAAGAGGCTGCCTGGATGAAGACTTCTTGCCGCTTGGATGAGGACTTCACCGGCTGGATGAAGATAGAAGAGGCTGCCTGGATGAAGACTTCTTGCCGCATGGATGATGACTTCGCCGACTGAAGGAAGATCCTTCAAGCGGGACTTCAACAACTGTATGTGGATCGTCAGGGGGTTAGTGTTAGGCTTTTTTAAGGGTTTATTGGGTGGATTTTATTTTTTAGTTTAGGGTCTGGGCAGTAAAAGAGCTAAATGCCCTTTTAAGGGCAATGCCCATACAAATGTCCTTTTCAGGGCAATGGGTAGCTTAGGTTTTTTAGATAGTTTTTTTTATTTTCTTGGTTTGGGGGGTGGGGGTTTGTAATGTTAGGCCTGATATCTTTAGGGCAATGCCCTACAAAAGGCTCTTTTAAGGGCCATTGGTATTTTATTCTAGATTATGTTTTTTTATTTTGGGGTGTTTTTTATGGGTATTAGAATAGGAATATTTATTTTTTATTTTTGATGATTTGTTTGTTATTTTGTGTAATGTATATTTTTAGGGGGTGTTTTTTTTTTTGCAAAAGAGCTGTTTATCTCAGGGCAATGCCCTACAAAAGGCCCTTTTAAGGGCCCTTGGTAGTTTATTCTAGAGTAGAGTTTTTTTTTTATTTTGGTATGTTTTTTTAAGGGTGTTAGAATAGGATTAATTTTTATTTTTTGGATAATTTAGTATTTTTTTTGTAATGATAGTTTTTTTAATTTTTTTAATGGTAGGTTTTTATTATTTTTTGTAATGGTAGGTTTTAGTGTAAGGCAGGTTAGGTTTTATTTCACAGGTAAGTTTGTATTTATTTTAACTAGGTAGTTAGTAAATAGTTAATAACCTGAAGGCTTGGGACTTTTATTTACTGTACTGTTGACTTGTCTCTTTTCTTCAAAGTTAGAACCCAAGAAGACGAAATATGGTAGTGGTGCAGCAGAAAACCAGGTCCCCAGCAGACTATCACTTTAGGAACTGCTAACTCGGAAGGATGCAAATAGCTATGACTTGGTAAGGAGAAGGAGGCAATGTGGGCAGTGGCTATGTTGTCATTAAAACTCCAGTCCTGGTGAAACAATCGCCCGATGATCTAAAGAGGGCTGTCCATATTTAAATACTACAACCCCCAAGCTAAAATTACAAGAAAAAAAAATAATTTACAAAAAAAATAAACAAAAGGTATCTAAAATATAATATATATATATATATATATATATAATATATATAGTTTTTTTAAAAAATTTTTAATGGTAGGTTTTTATTATTTTTTGTAATGGTAGGTTTTAGTGTAAGGCAGGTTAGGTTTTATTTCACAGGTAAGTTTGTATTTATTTTAACTAGGTAGTTAGTAAATAGTTAATAACCTGAAGCCTTGGGACTTTTATTTACTGTACTGTTGACTTGTCTCTTTTCTTCAAAGTTAGAACCCAAGAAGACGAAATATGGTAGTGGTGCAGCAGAAAACCAGGTCCCCAGCAGACTATCACTTTAGGAACTGCTAACTCGGAAGGATGCAAATAGCTATGACTTGGTAAGGAGAAGGAGGCAATGTGGGCAGTGGCTATGTTGTCATTAAAACTCCAGTCCTGGTGAAACAATCGCCCGATGATCTAAAGAGGGCTGTCCATATTTAAATACTACAACCCCCAAGCTAAAATTACAAGAAAAAAAAATAATTTACAAAAAAAATAAACAAAAGGTATCTAAAATATAATATATATATATATATAATATATATAGTTTTTTTAATTTTTTTAATGGTAGGTTTTTATTATTTTTTGTAATGGTAGGTTTTAGTGTAAGGCAGGTTAGGTTTTATTTCACAGGTAAGTTTGTATTTATTTTAACTAGGTAGTTAGTAAATAGTTAATAACCTGAAGGCTTGGGACTTTTATTTACTGTACTGTTGACTTGTCTCTTTTCTTCAAAGTTAGAACCCAAGAAGACGAAATATGGTAGTGGTGCAGCAGAAAACCAGGTCCCCAGCAGACTATCACTTTAGGAACTGCTAACTCGGAAGGATGCAAATAGCTATGACTTGGTAAGGAGAAGGAGGCAATGTGGGCAGTGGCTATGTTGTCATTAAAACTCCAGTCCTGGTGAAACAATCGCCCGATGATCTAAAGAGGGCTGTCCATATTTAAATACTACAACCCCCAAGCTAAAATTACAAGAAAAAAAAATAATTTACAAAAAAATAAACAAAAGGTATCTAAAATATAAAAATTAAACCTAATCTAATACCCCTATAAAAATAAAAAATCCCACCCAAAATAAAAGCACCCCCTAATCTAATACTAAACTACCAATAAACCTTTAAAGGGCCTTTTTCTAGATCAATTCCCACAGTTAAACATCTCTTTTACCTTTAAAAAATTATATCCCCCCTAACAGTAAAAAACCGCACCCACCAAACCCCCCAAAATAAAAAAAAAATAAAACTATAAAAAAATTAAACTACCCATTGCCCCTAAAGGAAAACTTGTATGGGTATGCTCTTTTCAAGCCCAAACAAACCCTAATCTAAAAAAAAACGCCCCAAAAATTTAAATAAAAAAGCCTAAACCTAAGCCCCAAATAGGTACTCATTGTTCCTGAAGTCCGGCAGAGAAGGTCTTCTTCCAGACAGATCCATCATCTTCTATCTTTATCCGGAATGAAGGCGGTGCAGAGCAGAGGTGCGGAGCTGTGTTCCCGATGCGGCGGTCCTCAATGGCGTTGTTTCTCAGCGGTGGCGTAGGTGTTCCTCGGCGGCAGCGTAGGCGTTCCTCGGTGGTATGGAGGTTCTACTTCCTCCAATGTCTGTCGTAGACTGAAGATTGAATGCAAGGTACCACAATCAATTTAGGATACCTTGCATTCCTATTGGCTGACATTTTGAAATCAGCCAATAGGAATAGAGCTACTGAAAACCTATTGGCTGTTCAAATCAGCCAATAAGATTTCAGTGGCTCTCATGCTATTGGCTGATTTCAAAATTTCAGCCAATAGGAATGCAAGGTACCCCAATAAATATGGGGTACCTTGCATTCAATCTTCAGTGTGCGACGGACATGAAGAGGCGCCTCCACGACACTGAGGACTGCAGCAGTTGAGGACTGCCGCTGAGGATCCAGGCATTGGGAACACAGCTCCGCACCTCCGCTCCATGCTGCCTTAACTCCAGATGAAGAAAGAAGATGATGGAGCTGCCTGGAAGAAGACCTTCTCCGCCAGACTTCAGGAACAGTGAGTACCTATTTGGAGCTTAGGTTTAGGCTTTTTTATTTTAATTTTTGGGGTGGTTTTTTTTTTAGATTAGGGTTTTTTTGTGATTGAAAAAGAGCTAATTGCCCTTTTAAGGGCAGTAAAAGAGCTGAATGCCCTGTTAAGGGAAATGTCCATACAAATGCCCCTTTAGGGGAAATGGGTAGTTTCGTTTTTTTTTAGTGTTAGGCTTTTTTTTTGGGGGGGGGTTTGGTGGTTGGGGGTGTTTTACTGTCAGGGGGGACTTAGTATTTTTTAGAGGTAAAGGAGCTGTTTAACTTAGGGCAATGCCCTACAAAAGGCCCGTTTAAGGGCTATTGGTAGCTTAGATTAGGTGATGTTTTTATTTTGGGGGGCTTTTTTATTTTCATAGGGATTAGGTTTATTTATTTATTTTTTATAATTTTGTTTATTTTTTCTGTAATTTTAGACTTTTTAATTTTTTGTAATTTAATGTTATTTTTATTTTAATTGCATTTTAATAGTAATTGGGGTTAATTTAGGGGGTGTTAGGTTAGGGTGCTTAGTAATTAAATTAATTATTTGCGTTGTGGGGGGGTTGGCGGTTTAGAGGTTAGTAGGTTAATTAGGTTGATTGCGATGTGGGTGTTTGACAGTTTAGGGGTTAAAACGTTAATTAGGTTTATTGCGATGTGGGGGGTTGGCGGTTTAAGAGTTAATAGGCTAAATAGGTTTATTGCGATGTGGAGGTTTTGCGTTTTAGGGGTTAATTGGTTAATTAGGTTTATCGAGATGTGGGTGGTTGACTGTTAAGGGGTTAATATTTTAATTATGTTATATGCGGATTAGGGGTTAATTACTTTATTGTTCAGTGATGTGGGGGTTGACAGCTTAGGTGTTTGTTAATACTTCGTGCGGGAGGTTATTTTTTGTTATACTTCATGCGGGTGGTTAACTGTTTTTATTTTTATTTCTTGCAGGCCGTTACGTGTTTTTTTAGTTATATTGTACATGCGGTGGCAAGGTTTTGTTTTTTTAAGGCTTCGGGTTTGCCTACGCTGCATCCAGGTGGATTTCGAAAATGGCAGGGAGGTGAAAGAATCCATCAGTTGAGCTGCATCCAGGTGGATTCTTTTGGCTGCATGCGCAGCTAACATTCTTTTGGCTGCATTGTGCAGCCAACATTTCTTTGAGGATGCGTGCGCAACTGGTGACGGCTACGGACGGGTTACACACATGAATATAGTATAGATGCTCGTTAGTGCTTCTAGAATAATCTAAAGCCACTATTTACCCTGAAAACAGGATGTCTCGCTGAAGGGTTTAAGAGTTAATAAGTTAAATAGGTTTATTGCAATGTGGAGGTTTTGCGGTTTATGGGTTAATCGGTTAATTAGCTTTATTGCAATGTGGGTGGTTGACGGTTAAGGGGTTAACATTTTAATTATGTAATATGCGGATTAAGGGTTAATTACTTTATTGTGCGTGCGGTTGCAATTTTTTTTTTTTTAAGGCTTCGGGTTTGCCTACGCTGCATCCAGGTGGATTCCAAAAATGGCAGGGTGGTGAAAGAATCCGTCTGCGGAGCTATATCCAGGTAGATTCTTTTGGCTGCATGCGCAGTCAACATTCTTTTGGCTGCATCGCGCAGCCAACATTTCTTTGAGGATGCGTGTGCAACTAGCGACCGAAGCAGATGGGTTACACAAATGATTATAGTATAGATGCTCATCAGTGCTTCTAGTTCCCTGGTGGAATAATCTAAAGCCACTATTTACCCTGAAAACAGAATGTCTCGCTGAGGGGCGTATACTGCATTTTGTAAGAAAAGTACACAATACAGTTTGTATTTTAAAAATCATAGAAAACGTATCATTAAACCATTCACACAAAAACAAGCAGGGAAAAATTGTATTTTTAAGGTGCATCAAAAATCTTAATGAAAATTGTTCACCAAAAATCGTATTTTATTAAAAGTACAAAATACAAAGCGTAATTTTTGTTTTATCATAAAATGGGCTGAACATGGGCGTGTATGAAATTTTCTCTCTAATCCCAGCGTAGTTCTGTAAAGATTTTTGTACTACAGGTCTCAGTTTTTTCTTGCTAACTAAAAGGTTTTAAGCTTTTATCAAAATACTTATAACCCTAATAGAAAAACACATGCATACGAAAATACAGGCAATCAGGCCTGGACTGGTCATAGGGCATACCGGGCATGTGCCCGGTGGGCTGCCGGTTACCTTAGCCCTGACCACTGACTCAGACAATGCTGTTTACTTGATTTATTGCTGTGATGCCCCAGACAGTGTCTGCGCGCTAAAAGGTAAAGGTAGAGGTAAAGGCCCCTATTTATCATGGTCTGGTGGACCTGATCCGACACTGCGGATCAGGTCCGCCAGCCCTCGCTGAATACGGCGAGCAATACGCTTGCCGTATTCAGCATTGCACCAGCAGCTCACAAGAGCTGCTGGTGCAATGCCGCCCCCTGCTGACTCAGGCCAATCGGCCACCAGCAGGGGGGTGTCAATCAACCCAATCGTACTCGATCGGGTTGATTTCCGGCGATGTGCGCCTGCCTGCTCAGAGCAGGCAGACAGGTTATGGAGCAGCGGTCTTTATGACCGCTGCTTTATAACTGCTGTTTCTGGCGAGCCTGCAGGCTCGCCAGAAACACGGGGCATCAAGCTCCAATTGGAGCTTGATAAATATGCCCCAATGGCTTATGTATTTTTTTTATTTATGTGGACAGTGGTCTGATCACACCATGTTTACTAATATGACTGCTCTGCTGTGATGTATATTTAGTTAGTTCACTTTGTTTGTTTCCGGTGGTGGCCCAGTGTGTATACACACAACCCTACATGGCACAACAGGCAACATCAAATACATTTGAGCCTGGCTGCTGTCACTTAGGCTGCATCTGCCGAGTGCTGCCAACTGCTTGGTTTTTTTTTATAACTAACTGACCAACGCTGAACTAAGAAACTTCCTAAACACAGATATCTATGCATTATATACCGCACTGTATATAATGTATAGATATCTGTGTTTAGGAAGTTCCTGAGTACTGCATGGTCAGTTAGTTATCATTACTGTAAGACTGTAACTTTAGTTTCAAGGTGGGAGAGGGAAGAAAAACAAGCAGTCGGCAGCACTCGGCAGATGCAGCCTAAGTGACTGTAGCAAAAAAGCAGACACACGTTACTGGCTTCCTCCCCCAGTCACTCTTCAGTAGTTTAGTAGCAACAGTCTTCCCTCCTGCATTGCTAGAATTGAGAGGTAGAGCAGAGGAATCTAAGCTTTATGTGGTGCAATTTAGCTCTGTGTGCTAAACACTGCATATATCATCTGGACAGGCAGTGTTTAGCACATGGAGCTAAATCCCACAGCATAAAGCTTCCTATGTGAATGTCTGTGCTTGCTATTTAGCAATAACGTCTCTGCAGAATGCAGACTAATAAATTCCAGCCAGGGGGTCAAGTCCTTATTGGCTGCCTAGTGCCTTGAAGAGACTGCAGGCAAGATCAAGGAAGTACAGAAGGAATTGGGCACAAGAAGTGAAGAATCGAACTTCTTGAGGTTCAACAATACCCTTCAGCAGGTAGTGGCAGAAGCCAAAACCCTGCTCCTACAGGTGAAACATAACAAATACTTAAGGGACCAGCAGGATTATGACCTGAATAGGGTCTATATCTGGAATAGAAGAGAGATGACACTCTTCAGAAGGGAACAAAATAGAAACTCCTTCCGACCAAATCATCGACGTGGCCCCAATAAACAGAAAGGCAACAGGGGCAGAAGAGTGAACTTCTCTGAGAGCGAGGGCGAGTCCTGGGACGAAGGCTCTGGCTCGGGATCAGGGGGTGAAGGAGTTGACCAGGAACAGGTTGTGCGACCTAAAACAAATGCACCAATCCTGAAAACTCCCACGTCAGCATTTAATGCAAATTCCAATTATAGGGATGACCCCATCCCCGAAGTAACAGCCCGGAGTGAGAGAGAGGAATGTGACCAGTCACGATTAGAACAGGTTTTTTCCATCCCCCACAAAAAAACAGAAGGGGGGGAGGAGGAAAACAAAATCAAGATTCGGGATACCAGTTTCAGGAGCAACGGAGGTACCCACAGAGAAGAGGAAGGAGGAGGGGGAACTACGGATACGGAACATAATCAATCTATCGAATTACTCCCCAGACCCTCATGAGATGGGGGTCTTAGGCCTGGGTCTGACATTTGTGCCAACAGCTGACTTTAACCTCTTCAAGACCCTACTTAATGTGAATAAGCTTATAAGGGATCTAACACTGAAATTTTTTTTCAATATGCACCCAGCAGTGAATGATGAGAGCCATGATCACATTCTGTGTAGGGAAGATAAATTAAGAGGATTAAGGGACAATACTCTAAAATTTCAGGAAATATGTGACGTAGGTACTCTGGAATCTTTGGGAGAAGACATGGGGCCTATTGGCCAGGAAAGTGTGAAACTACCCTCTTTTCGGGAAAAATCAACTTTCTATCCCCTACAGTGCAGGGGCAGTCTTCTTGAAAAATTCCAGAAGAGAGTGGAGGAGGATCTGTCTAGCCTTTACTACAGATCATTAAGAGGAAGAGGAAGTAATCTGACTAGCAGACAAAAGAAAGCCATAGAGAGCCTAGGCCAAAACGAAAGCATCGTAGTCAGGGCCGCTGATAAGGGTGGGACAGTAGTCATCCTGAACAGAGAGGATTTTGTGGCTGAGGCTGAAAGACAGCTACACAATAAAGATGACTACACCCAGTTACTGAGCGATCCCACCAAAGCCTTCCAGAAACAATTGGCCTCCCTTGTGGATGATGGGGTGGAATTTGGTTTCATCGATTCCAACACCAAAAATTATTTGCTGGTGTCAAACTCGGTTATTGCAACTTTTAACCATCTACCCAAAGTTCACAAGACGCTTACAAATGTACAGGGGAGGCCAATTGTTAGCGGCATAAGCTCTTTATTGGAGCATATGTCAGAATGGCTAGACGATATCTTACAGCCCATAGTGAGCACTCTGTGGAGCCATTTGGCAGACACTAGACATGTAATTAATCTCCTAGAACAAATCGTGTGGAAGGAGGAATACAGATGGCTCACTGTGGATGTAAAATCGTTGTATACCTCCATTCCACACGACAGGGGTCTGGAAGCCATTCGGTTTTTTATGAACAGGTGTTCTGAGAACTCTGAGTTTGTGGATTATGTTGTGGAGGTAACGAGATTTCTCTTGACCCACAACTATTTTGAGTTCGGTGGGGATTTCTATCTATAGAGACGTGGGACAGCTATGGGGGCTAAATTTGCCCCCTCCTATGCCAACCTATTTATGGGTTGGTGGGAGCTGTCCCACGTCTTTAGGGATGGGAATCCCCACCGGGGGGGGGATCATGTGGTTTGGACGCTACATAGATGACCTCCTGTTTGTTTGGGGGGGTCTGACCCCGGTTTGGAGGAGTTCATTCTACATTTGAATAAGAACACTGTGGGCATAGAGTTCACTGTGGAGATACAGGTCTCCCGTGTGAATTTTCTAGACATTACCCTGATTGGGGTTCCAGGTAAAGAAATTGCCACTGAGGTATACCATAAACCCATTGTGGGCAATTCACTTCTTCACGCCTCCAGCTTTCACCCCCGAAGGGTCTTCGGGGGGGGGGGGGTGGCGAAGAGTCAATTTATCCGCCTCAGAAGGAATTGTTCCGTGCCATCAGCATATGAGGCAAGTGCAGATTAATTGACTCTGAAACTCAGTGAGCGAGGGTATAACATGCGGACTATCCTGAAAGCAAGACAAGCTGTGGGGAAAATCCCACGGACCAATCTGCTAGACCCGAGTGGTAACAAACGAAAGAAGGCTCCTCTGTTGGGCGGATCTGGCCCCAAGGTCACTTTCATAACAGAATATTCTAGACAGTATCATGATATCTGCCAGATTGTAGGTAAGCATCTGAAGATGCTGACAGCGGATGATGGTCTTGTTGATGTGATTGACCGGGGGGTCAGGTTCTCCTACAGAAGGAACAGAACGATTGGGAATTCTATTGCACCATCTAGAATAAGATCTATTGGCCCTGCTCCTTCTTCATGGCTTACCTGTTTGGGTACCTTCAGGTGCCACTATCATGCATGTGTTGCATGTGAAAAGGTGACAGTGGGAGATTCCTTTGTCTCCTCTGCGACAGGGGAGACGTTTAAAATCAAGTACTGCTTAAATTGCAGACACACATTTGTCATATACCTCATCACATGCAACATTTGCAATTTACAATACGTGGGGCTTACTACAAGGGAGGCCAGAACACGTATAAAAGAACACCTGTCCAATATCAGGATAGGGACACTAACCACCCCTCTCATAAGGCACTTTGTGGATGAGCACCATAAGTCGTCCAAATCTTTTGTCTGGACTCTCATCGACAGAGTGATACCTAGGAAGGGGTTGACTGATCGCACCTTGACACTGGGAGAGAGGGAGGCCTTCTGGATTTTTAAATTAAAAACTAGGTTTCCAGGGGGCCTCAATTCCGAGTTCGACCTAATCAATTTTTGGTCGGTTTAGGAACCCTCTCTAGCCTTCCTATCCTGCCTGATTTCTTTATTTATTTCTTTGTATCGCTGTATGGGTCCATTTGCCTGTTTGGGGGCCCTTGGCTTTCCAGATGTGTTTAACATTATGATAAGTCTTAGGGAAGCTATACTAACAGCAGGTTGGCTATCCAGATGTGTTTAACATTATGATAAGTCTTAGGGAAGCTATACTAACTGCTGGTTCCATTTCTAATATATAAGGGGATACAATTTTCTGTCTACTGTTCCCTTATCAATCTATCATTTAGTCAGGTTTATTATAGTTTCCTTGTATGTTATCCCATATATCCCATGTGATTTATTTGAGTATATAGATTTTCAGGGCTGGGGTCTCCGTCCGGGGTCACCTCATAATGTATGGGCTGTGTTGATGTGTTTACGCGCAAGAATATATTTGGGCTCTATGGCCGTACAGCGCTGTCAACACTCAGCCCCTTTTACAATATGATGTTTGGCTCTGAATTCTCATTGGATGTGCATCACAGTGGGTGTATCTCAATCCGTGAATTACGGATTGTCTGTTTTTTTGATGCCGCTTATTGACACATTACGGTGCTGCGGCACCACTTGATGCACATGAATAAAGAAGGGGACGGACGCCCCACTGTCTTTTACATTACCTAGCGCTAGTGCCGATATAGGTATTTTGAAAGGTAACTTGACAGTAGTAGGGAGGGGGGTGTATGTGTGGAATGGAGGTGTGTGTGTTTACACCTCAGTGATTGGCCGGCTATTAGAAAGGAGACTTGTCTGGCGGCCAATCAGTGTGTGGGCTAGTTTTTATAGCATGCTAGTTTGGTGCACTTTTTAGAAGGCTTTGAGTAAGGCTTAGGCCGAAACGCGTAAGCCGTTTGTTTAGGTGCCCTGCACTTATTTTTCCACTTTTTTCTCTGCAATTTTAACCGGGAGTATACACTTCTCACACTATGGATGTACTTGTTTTTTGGATCTGTCCATTAAATTGATTTGCTTGCTTCAACTAGTGTGCTTCTCATACTTCTTATTGCCTAGTGCCTTGCCAGGGTTTTAACTATTCAGGGATAAAATAGTTTGCAGTGGCAAAACCATGATTTCCCTATGTAAATTTTCCAACACTTTCTTTGTCTGTATCTCTCCCCCTCTCTGTCTTTGTATCTCTCCCCCCTCTCTGTCTTTGTATCTCTCCCCTCTCTCTGTCTTTGTATCTCTCCCCCTCTCTGTCTTTGTATCTCTCCCCCTCTCTGTCTTTGTATCTCTCCCCCCTCTCTGTCTCTGTATCTCTCCCCCCTCTCTGTCTTTGTATCTCCCCCCTCTCTGTCTCTGTATCTCTCCCCTCTCTCTGTCTTTGTATCTCCCCCCTCTCTGTCTTTGTATCTATCCCCCTCTCTGTCTTTGTATCTCCCCCCCTCTCTGTCTCTGTATCTCTCCCCCTCTCTGTCTTTGTATCTCTCCCCATCTCTGTCTTTGCATCTCTCCCCCCTCTCTGTTCTTTGTATCTATCCCCCCTCTCTGTCTTTGTATCTCTCCCCTCTCTCTGTCTTTGTATCTCTCCCCCCTCTCTGTCTTTGTATCTCTCCCCCCTCTCTGTCTTTGTATCTCTCCCCCCTCTCTGTCTTTGTATCTCTCCCCCCTCTCTGTATCTCTCCCACGTCTCTGTCTCTGTATCTCTCCCCCCTCTCTGTCTTTATATCTCTCCCCCTCTCTGTCTCTGTATCTCTCCCCCCTCTCTGTCTCTGTATCTCTCCCCCTCTCTGTCTCTGTATCCATCCCCCCTCTCTGTCTCTGTATCTCTCCCCCCTCTCTGTCTCTGTATCTCCCCCCTCTTTGTCTCTGTATCTCTCCCCCCTCTCTGTCTCTGTATCTCTCCCCCCTCTCTGTCTCTGTATCTCTCCCCCCTCTCTGTCTCTGTATCTCTCCCCCCTCTATGTCTCTGTATCTCTCCCCCTCTGTCTCTGTATCTCTACCCCCTCTCTGTCTTTGTATCTCCCCCCCCCTCTCTGTCTCTGTATCTCTCCCCCCTCTCTATTTCTGTATCTCTCCCCCTCTCTGACTCTGTATCTCTCCCCCCTATCTGTCTCTGTATCTCTCCCCCCTCTCAGTCTCTTTTCCTCCCCCTTCTCTGTCTCTGTATCTCTTCCCCCTCTCTGTCTCTGTATCTCTCCCCCCTCTCTGTCTCTGTATCTCTCCCCCTCTCTGTCTCTGTATCTCTCCCCCCTCTCTGTCTCTGTATCTCTCCCCCCTCTCTGTCTCTGTATCTATCCCCGCTCTCTGTCTCTGTATTTCTCCGCCCTCTCTGTCTCTGTAGCTCCCCCTGTCATTGTATCTCTCCCCCTCACTTTCTCTGTATCTCTCCCCCCCTCTCTGTATCTCACCCTTGTCATTGTATCTCTCCCCCTCGCTGTCTCTGTATCTATTCCCCCTCTCTGTATCTCCCACCCTCTCTGTTGCTCTCTGTGTGTGTGTATCTCTCCCCCTCTC